>NW_023270305.1:37549779-38125199 GCF_011800145.1 Mirounga leonina
TTTTAAATATTTTAAATATTAAAATATTTAAATATTTTTAAATATTTAAATATTTCCAATTAAAGATTCAGTCCCTGAGGAGGAAATAATACAAAGTCTATTAAGCCACAATGCAACAGTTGTTACCAGCTAAGTTAATTGGTTATACTAATTTCTATTTCAGTGCTTGCTAAAGGAGGGGTGGTTAATAAATTAGACTTTTTTTTCTTCATTGTAGTCTTTTATTATCTAATTATACTAATGACAAATAAAGGTATGTGGAGGCTTTTTAAAAAGGTTTATGTCATCTAAGATATTTCAGACTTGTGGAATCCACTATTTAGGCATTTTGGTAGGAGACATGGTCATCCTATTCCACTAGCATAGACAGAAGCCAGACCCTGGCTATCTCTAGGGCATAGCCATATGAGTTCGCTCATCCATGCATGCTTCATGCCTGGATGCTGAATGCTAAGAGAATGGCACAAAGAAACAAGGACAGTTCAATCCCTTGGTGGTGCTAGTGTTGACTTCTAGGTCTCTCCAATGGGATGCCTCTTCCTGCAGAGTGATTCTGGCTCTGTTCTTCCATTGTGCAGAGCTACCCAATACCCTTCTAGGAAACACCTTTTCTGATTAGAGTAACTAGAGTCAATTTCTGTTGTTTGTAACCAAGAACTATGATTTGAACATTTGAATCCTTGCTTACTGAATAACTTCTGGTTTATAATATGGCCTTAGGACCTGTATATCTCACTGCTTGATATTCAGGGCTCAGGTGCTATGAAATATTGGCTTTCTTTATTGTCATTTCAACAGTAAATATAAGATTTGTCATTTTCATGTATATATTTCCCAGAAGGTAGCTTTAGTATATCATAATATATTTCCACTTCTCACCTTTATTCATGTCTTATTTCTTGGAAGTTGGTGAGAGCTCAGTCAAAGGGGAGTAGGGAGTGGGTTAGCCTGGTGATGGGTATTAAAGAAGGCATGTATTGAATGGATCACTGGGTGTTATACGCGAACAATGAATCATGGAGCACTACATCAAAAACTAATGATGTAATGTATGGTGATAACATAATATAATAAAATTAAAAAAGATAATAAAAATTGTTAGCTTAACTCAGACAAAACAGTTCAAGAATAAATAAACTATTTAAAAATAAGTCCTAAATTGAATCACTAAGTTCTAAACCTGAAACTAATATTGTATTACGCTGTATGTTAACTATCTGGAACTTAAGTAAAAACTTGAAAAAAAAAAAAAGTCTCAGCTAATGTTAGTTGGTAGAGATTTTTATTTATTTGCTTATTTTTATTTTTAAAGAGAGACTATCCATGTACCTCAAAATCATTTTTCCCCTAATATGTTTACCCCTATGTTATAGTCTCATGTTCATGCTTTCACATGAATATCTTAAAAACAAAACAAAACAAAACAAAAAGGAAAGAAAAGTAAATACATTTAATCTTTTAACAAAAATATGTCATAGCATTTGTTTATAGAATAAGATATTCTTGGGCACCTGGGTGGCTTAGTCATTAAGCATCTGCCTTGGGCTCAGGTCATGATCCCAGGGTCCTGGGATTTAGTCCCACATCAGTCTCCCTGCTCAGCAGGCAGTGTGCTTCTCCCTCTGCCCCTTACCTTGTTCCTTGCTTGTGCGCGCGCTCTCTCTCTCTCTCTCTGTGTTTCTCTTTCAAATAAATAAGTAAAATCTTTAAAAAAAAAATAGGATATTCTTAAATTATCAAACAAATAATATTATCACACAAATTTTAAATTATCATATATCCAAAAAAAAAAAAAAAAAAAACACCTCATTCTGAGGGGAATCACTTCAAGTAGAAAAAGTGAAAGTCCAGAAAATTATTCCAGAATCTTGTTTCCTGTGGTGGCTTTACCTCATTTTATTTATATTTTTATTTTAATTTAGATCACCCAATAATTTAAAAATAATACGAGTTTTTATAGTACACTGCCACATTCCCCCCTTTTTTTTTTCCTGGAGTAACAGTAAACATTCCTCTGCTCAAATTAATAATCCTATCTAGGCTACACAAACAAATAACCAGTAAAATATTAATTTTGTTTGATCTGTATAGATACTTCATTGAAAAACAAATTATGTCATCATAGTTCCATCTCAATAGGCATGAGGGGTCAAAATGTATTTCTTATTTTATGTTTGTGTCTTCTATTTTGACCTATATTTATCCTTATCTTGGTAATTGTTTTTCGTAATAGAAATTGCACTATTCACATTTATAAACTTATTATGCTTAAATCTTAATACATATATTTCAGTTAAACTAATCCCATAATATTAGAGCTGTCATTTTTAAAAGTCTTTGACTGTCATATATTTGCAATACCTGTTAGATTTTTAATATTACTAAAAAAGCAACTCAGGAATAAGTAGGACACTGAGATATAGTTGATATTTCACACGGGCTTTTCACCTTATTCTGGTGACAAAGACTTTCATCTCTCATTTATTCATGTATTCAACAAGCATTTAATGAGTTGCTTCTGTGCCAGGCTTTGTTCTATGCAATACCGTGAATAAACAAGTGTTGTGAAAATTTTGTTTTAGTGGAGAGAGATCAAAAATAAATGATAAACATACAAATAAGTAAATAACAAGTTTACTAGGAGGTGATAAAAGCTATCAGGAGAAGGGGGTTGGAAGTGCATTGGGAAAATGAGCAGCTTGCATTTTAAACTGGGGTAGTAAGAGTTGAGTTCAGTTGTAACTGAACCAAAATGAGTTCACTCATGTTGTTCACCCATGTGTGTTAGAAATTGCACCAGGTTCAGTTGTCCACAAAGAAAATTTATGCAGCAAATAAGGAGATCACAGGGAATGACTTCCAAAGCCATAACTCCCTGAGAGAGGGTGAATGGGTTCCTTTTGTTTAGGGTTAAGATGAATATTTAGGTAGGGAAGCCTTGTTATCATATGTAGAGGAGGGAATAAGGTCACACATGAGCCTTAAGGAAACATGCCTATACATACATAGGAATGTTATGTAAATGAGGCTGGTGCTCCTCCTTGGATAGAGATTTTAGTATTATTTTGAAGTAAAGGTGACGGTAGGTCATTCCAGAGGTCACTCCATGGTCCATCTACGCAGGTTCCAGTCAGGTTTAGCTGAAAGGGTCTGGGTGATCTGGGCCAGTGGGAAGTCTTGTCAGGGCAATCCATCACCTGGGGGGTAGTTTTAGGTTTCATCTGCCTAAGTTAAGAGGAAAGCCAAATGAAAATGTTAGGGGGAAAATATAAGACAAAGGTTAGTGAGTACAAGCAGGTGCGCAGTAAAGGCCAGGTCTTGCAGTCTGGATGGTGATACAATGAGAAGGTAAGATTTTAGTCTAATTTGAGTTAGTGCAGAATTAGATATGGTGAGTATTTGGGTTAAGAGTAACTCAGCTCAGACAGAAGAAACAGGCTGTGCAAAAGCATGAGGGTATGAATATATGTGAAGACTAGTAAGGGGGCTGGTGTGGTAGAAGTGGAGTGAAGGAGAAGGAGAGATGAAGGGAGAGGGAATAGGCCAGATCACACAGAGTCGCTAGTGACATAATTGGACTTACTGATCTGGCTCAAGTTTCTAAAAGGAGACTTTGCATTGTGAGAATATATTTTTGGAGAAGAGGAATTCCAGGAGCAGCGAGACCAATGAAGAGGCTATTGCAGTAGTCCAAACTAGGGACGATAACTGGGCCAGGTGATGAAAAGTAATCAAATTGTGGACGTATTTTGAAGTTGGAACCAAGAGGCTTTGCTGATCACTGACAGTGGGATGTGAGAGAGATGTCAACTCCAAGGTTTTTGGCCTGAGCAAGAAATAATACATCTTAGATACTCTTTAAGGGAAAGAGATGTAGATATGTTACATTCATTTCAATAACCATTTAATGTGCCATAGTATGGGTACATTATACTTTATCTGTTTTCTTACCAATGGACAGTTGGTTACTTTCTAACACCATAAATAACAATTCAATGAAAAGTTTTGGGGTAACGTTTAAATAATTCTGCAACCTTTAAAAGTACTTGCCACATTATATTTATTTATACAGTTCCCGAGGAATATTTGAAACGTGACTTAGTTTCTAATTAATAATTTTTCATTAGCTCCAAACAGAATTCACTGACCAAAATGTCCTTAATGTTTTCTTCATCTTGACGAATCCTTAGCCAGGCTTCTTCCCGGCTGTAGACACCTGGCTCCCCTTTTCTTAAAGCACTTATTTTAGAAAACTTGTCATTGCAAGTCTTTTCTCTACCTCATTGAGATGTAAATCATTTTTTTAAATCCAAAGATTTATTGATCACAAATTATGTACCAACCATTTTGCTAAGTGTCTTCCATGTGTTACATCACTTAATTCTAAGGGAAAAAAAAGAAAATCCTGTGAGTTAGATACTAATATTACCCTCACATAGAGATTGAGAGGCAGGATTATTTCTTGAGATGTAAATCTTTTTAAAAGCCTCTTGCCACTTTCACAACTCTGGAATGTCTTTCTCCTGGAAGAGCTAAGAACCATCTCTTTGAAATGCAATCATCAAGGAAACAGCACCCCTCCTCTCCCAGTCTCTGTGGGAGAGGATGAGCCTAAATTTGGTAAGGGCCATGCTTCACATTATAAAATCACCTCCTGCCTGAGGAAAGGAGAAGGTACTTTTCTTTTGAGTAGGGCCAATTAGTGGTTTATGATACCCTCATTCCAGCTTTTAAAATCTCCCCAGCCCTTTCTTTCAGTGGCATTGAATTCAAACTTTAGTTCTAGCCTCTCTTCCTTATTGCAATAGCTTTGATTAAAAACTTCAGTTATGCAAATCAAGACTACAATTAGATATCACCTTACACCTGTTAGGATGGCTATTATCAAAGAGACACGAGATAACAAATGTTGGCAAGGATGTGGAGAAAAGTAACCCTTATACTTTGTTGGTGGGAATGTATATTGGTATAATCATTATAGAAAACTGTATGGAGTTTCCTCCAAAATTAAAAATAGAACTACCATATGATCCAGCAATCCCATTTCTGAGTATGTATCAGAAGAAAACAAAATCAGTATCTCAAAGACATATCTGCATCCCCATGTTCATCGTAGCATCATTTACAATAGCCAAGATACAGGAACGACCTAAGTGTCTGTTAACAAATGAATGGATAAAGAAATTGTATATATACATATTATTATATATATATCATTATATATACACATTATATATATACATATATGTATATATGTAATATACAGTGTAATATATGTGTGTGTGTAATATATGTGTGTGTGTGTGAAATATTATTCAGCCATAAAAAGGAAGAAAATCCTGCCATCTGTGAACAATATGGAAGAAACTGGAGGAATTATGCTAAGTGAAGTAAATCAGAGAAAGACAAATACTGTATGATATCATTTATATATAAAATCTAAACAAACAAACAAAAGTTGAACTCATAGAAATAGAAAGTAGAATTGTAGTTGTCAGGGTCTGGGGGGTGGGGGAAATGGGGAGATAGTGGTCAAAAGCTACAAAATTTTAGTTAGAAGACAAATAAATCCCGTGAGCCTCATGCACAGCATGGTAGCTATAGTTAATAGTCCATTGTGTACATCAAATTTGCCATGAGAGTGGATCTTAAGTTTTCTCATTTAAAAAAGCAACCATATGAGATGGTAATACATTAATTTAATTAACTTGATTGTGGCAATCATTTCATAATGTATACATATACCAAATAATAACATTGTATACTTTAAATAAAAACAATTTTACTTGCCTATCATGCTTCATAATTCTGTGAAAATATTCAAAAAATAAAAATATCTTTGCCTGTTTAACTTTGTCCAGTGCAATCATACATTTCTCAAGGTCAAAGCTGAGAGCCTCTTCAGAAAGAAAACATTACCCTAGATAACAGCCTCCCTTGATCATTCCACTTTCCATCTTTTCCTGTGCCATCTCCAGAAAATAATCATATTGAATACCTTCATTAAAAAAGAATTATGAGTGTAGTATAATCTATGTTTATGGAGTTAAGAAGAGCCTTACATTATAAAGTTCCTCAAAAAAAAAAAAAAATCAGTGTCCAGAAATGATTATTCAGTAAACAGAGTGAGCCAGGATCAAAATTTCTGCTTCAAGAGTGGTAATTAGTTTGCTTATTATTATTACTAATTCTCAATAATGTATAAATCACTCCTGTGTTAATGCTTTGAAAATAAAGTTAAGAGTACCTGGAAATATTATTTAAATGTACTCTCAAACCATACTGCTCAAAAGTTAGCATTAACTGAGAGCATTAGTATCCATACAGTTTACTCCACTATTTTGGTAATTGGAGAAAGAAACATACAAAATCTTTATATAAGCTCTGTACAGGTTTAAATATTAAATTTTATACCATAATAACTTAGGTCATAGAAATTTTAACACAGTAGAAACCATCTACAATCATTGTTTAAAGGGAAACTGCTTCTTACTATTAAAGGTCATAAGAAATTTAAGTTTTATTCTTACACTTAGTGCACTGTACTACATTATAAAATACGGCAGCCCTATATATAAGTTGCTTTTAGATATTATTTACAAGTTTATTCTAAAACAGCTGTAACTAAAGCGACTCCTGTTTTAAATTTCACAGTACTTCATGTGCATATGAACATATTCTGTAATTCTTCTTTTATTTGTGAGAGGAAGAACTATTCACTAAGAAATAAAAAAATCCATAAGAAAGTATAAAATAAAAAATTAGAGTTCCGGAAATGATTTTGTACCCAACTGGGTACTCTGTGCAACCAGCCAAGTAACATAATGTTAAAACCAAGGGGCCAAATTGCTTCTGCTCTTTTAAAGTAAAGGTTACATTTGTAATCATTGTCTCACAGTATTTTTATAAACTGGAGTTGTTAAATTGTTTCCTAACAAAACTCAGGGACCTTTTACACAAACAATAAATGTTTTGTTTTCAAAATACAAAGTTTATTTTTGAAGTAAAGGTTTATGTTCCATGAAGTCTCTGAGCCTGAGAATGCTTTCAGCTCTGGGAAATTCTTGTTGAACAGAAGTAGCTACTATAAGCATTGAAGTACCCTCCCGGGTGTGACATTCCCAGCTTGATGACTTGATGGTATAATTTACTTATATGGTACTCTTCAAAGTGATTTTGTAGCTTTGGGTAGGAAACTGAAACCAGAGTTACTGAGCCTCAGATAAGTGAAATTTACACTTATGAACACTGAAGATTGCTATAATCATTTTCAGGGTGAAAAAAATTTAACTACTGACATCAAATCAAAACTTCAAACATAGAGGGAAGTTTTACTCTGTGGTTTAAAAAAAGCCAGTGAATAAACTGAGTTCAGTTCATAGGAAGAATTATTGGCAAATGATTTAATTAAGGTCATGTTGACGGTCTATTAACAATTAAAATAATTTGCCTAGGAAGGAAGACTTCCTAGAATAGTAACATTCTTTCTTTCTTTGCTTAAAAGCTAACTGCTGATTTCTGCATTCAAATCTGTCCAGTGACTTCCAGTGGCATTTCATTCAAAATCTCACTGGATCATCAGGGAAGACACTGAAGGAAGAAAATACAAAAGAGTTTTGAAGGAAAATACTCACAGATAAAGTAATTATTGCTAATTATGGAGCAGAATTGAGAATAGAGCCTATTCATTCTTCTGCTTTTGGTATTACCTGGCTTTATTATTTGAAATAGATAGAGCTTGGAAAAGTATCAGAAAGCTGGAGCCCTATCTCTATCTACCCTTTGGGGGCTCATCTGTAAACTGGGACAATGGAGAGAGCGTTGCTGCCTCCACCTTCATTTTGCCCTCACAAAAAATATATATTGATACAGAGACAACAAATTTCACGCAATTCAAAGAAGAATTCAGAACAGCAAATGCTAAAAAATTGTAGGTTAACAAGGAGGAAATATTCTATTATCAGTAACAAATCTGTCCTTAGGGTAATATATACACTTGTAATTAGTATTGTCATATGAGAGAATAAAAAATAATGAATACAAGAATTTAGGAAGAGATAAGTCAAAAAAACCTAAAGCAGAGGAATAGATTAGATTAAAGCAAATTATTTAGAAACTAGGATAATTTAATCGATAATCGTTTTCTCATAAAAAATTTATAAAAGATAAATTTTCTTCAACTAGTAAGGTAAACATAGAGAAACTGAAATGTAAATATGACCTTACTAATTAAAAGTAAACTTAAAATCTAATTTAGAAAAGGTACTGCCAAAATGCACTTCTAATAGTTTGGAAAGTTTATGTGAAATAGATTTTTGTAAGTATCACCAAATATGTCTAAAGAAGCAAAAGAGCTCTCAAATAGGTGTCTATGAAATAGACACCATACAATTTTTAAGAACTATCTTTGAAATATATGGTTTCGCTGGAAAATTCTATCAAAACTTTGAGGAATACAATATTTGTTGCTTATGCAAACAGTTTGTGAGCAGCTACATAAACAGAGAAATCCTCACAGTGCAATTTCTGAAACTAAACTAAGTATAAAATTTGAGTAAGGTAACATAATGAGGAGTTCTAAATAACAGTTTTAGTTTTGGAATCCTATCCTAAATAATGGTAAATTATATTTCATAAAATAGTGAAATCATAACACAGCATGACTAAGTTAGGAGGTTTTATTTCTCTGAGAGAGCAATGTGTAGCAGAAGGGTTAGCCAATCTCCAAGAACTTGGTGTTCGTAGTTATAAATTACTGAGGAGTTGGGAATATTTGTAACTGCAGAAAAAACAAAAACAAAAACAAAACAAAACAGCCAATCTTATGTGTGTGACACCTAATAAAAGACTATGTAATATATTTCTTCAACTAGAATAAGCAGATAAATTAATCTGTCATAGTGGAAATCTAGAGGCAGTTTCAAGTATCTTTAAAAATTTAGTACAAAATAATCCTAATACTTTTAAATAATGTAAAAATATTTTTATACAATTAAGAGTATTGAGCCAAAAGACTTATTTGGGGGGGGGGGGAGTTTGAATCCTGCTTTGTTCTTTAGTATTCTAAGGGTAGGGGCACCTGTGTGGCTCAGTTGGTTAAGCCACTGCCTTTGGCTCAGGTCATGATCCCAGGGTTCTGGGATCTAGCTCCCCATTGGGCTCCTTGCTCAGCGGGGAGCCTGCTTCTCTCTTTGCTTGCAACTCCCCCTGCTTGTGCTCTCTCTTTCTCTTTCTCTGAAAAATAAATAAATAAAAGCTTTAAAAATATATCCAAAGGGTAAAAAAAATATATATATAAAACCCTATAGCGCAAAATAGATTCAGGTCTTTGAATGGTACAGGTCTTTCTAAGCATGGCTCCACCTGTGAAAACTGACTATATGATTGACTCCATACAATTTTTTTTTAACTTCCATGTATTAAATTAATTTTAAATATATTAAAAGTTTCATGAAAAACTTGTAAAATACATTTGCATGAAGGTCAATTTACTTGTATTTTTAAAAATAAAATCTTATCAAATTCTTGCTAAGTGCTGCTGTTCTGAGAACTTTACATGGCTTACTGTAACTAGTGATCACTCATAGCTAGCTGCCCCCTCAGTCCCCTCCCCAAATACTCACCAGAGGAAACTGAAGTTCAGAAAGATTTAGGGCGCCTGGGTGGCTCAGTTGGTTAAGCGACTGCCTTCGGCTCAGGTCATGATCCTGGAGTCCCTGGATCGAGTCCCGCATCGGGCTCCCTGCTCAGCGGGGAGTCTGCTTCTCCCTCTGACCCTCCCCCCTCTCATGTGTTCTCTCTCATTCTCTCTCTCTCAAATAAATAAATAAAATCTTTAAAAAAAAAAAAAGAAAGATTTAGTAAACATGCTAATGTTATCCAGCCAATTAGAAAAGTCTGGATTCAGTCTCCAGTAGCCAGCCAATCTGGATCCAAACCTTGCCCTCAGGGCCAGTTTCATGGGCATGTGACCTTTGTCACTGCACAGGGCTCCACACCTAGAAGAGCCCTGAGTTTAATGTTCTGCTGCTGCCATCTTGAAATTCTTAATTTTTGAACAGGAGAAGCTGCATTTTCATTTTGCACCAGAGCTTGCCAATTATGCAGGTGATCTACCTTCACTTATCCACAATACTGTGTGCATGTGCATGTGCGTGAGCGTGTGCATGTGTGTGTGAGTGTGTGTTACAAAATATTTCACCAAGATGGACTTACTGTTCCCCTTAGGTTGCCTAAACTTCAGACAGGCTTTGCTTTCCTGCCTCAGGCCCCAACTTCCCTTTTCTTAGAGCGTTTTACCTCAGGAAACTTGTCATGGTAAATTCTCACTGCCCCTTTGAGATATAAATCTTTTAAAAAGCCTCTTGCAGGTTTTACAACCCGGGAATGTCTTCCTCAAGGACCTGGGAGCTATCCCTTTGAAATGCAGTCATCAAGGAAGACAGCACCCCTACCTCCTAATTTCTGTGGAGGATAGGAGGGAACTTGCTCCAAGTAATAAAACCACAACTGTTGTGAATATAGGAGAAAGGTTACTTTTGTTTTAGGCAAGGCCATTTAGGAACACAGGTGGCCTAAGATTCCCCATTCCAACTCAAAAACTCTCCTGCCTTCTGTCTTAGGAGAGTCGTTAGGTATCTAGATTTGGTCTCTGCTTTCTCCCCTATTGAAGCAATAGTTACAGAATAAAATTAACTTTTTTGGCTTAAATTGTCTGATGCCATCTTTTTCTTCAGCATATTCTATGCGTTATTTGTAAGCTAAATGTTTTGGTTAATGATGTATTCCCATAGTCTATCTAAGGCAAATATCAATAGCAAGACCATCATTAAAAAAGAACACAAAACACTGAATATCATTTCATGATGTGGTTAGAAAATAATTTACATAGTAAAGTTTATACTGTTGGGTGTCAAAGATTTTGGAATTGTTTCAGTTTTGAATAAAATTGTTATAAACTTCTGATAAATTCATGTGGAATAAAATGTGGGTAATTTCTAAAAAAATAAAATTGGGGGATAAAAAGTATTAATAGGATTTTCCAGTTTGTTTAAAAATACCGTAAAATTGTATTTTGAAGTAATTTATTTGCAACTATGCAAAAATCCTGTTTCTCATAATATTTTTGCCCACTAACTTTAACAACTGTTAATTCTAGACTGAGACAATTACTAATGTAAAGTTTGCCAAATGGTAATTTTTTTGTTGCCCTCATTCATTTTAAATTTATTGTTAGGAATTACAGCTTTTAAAAATTAAAAGTACTATCTTTAGAATAAAGTTAGCTAAGTTAAATATAAAATTTGTTTGTAGGAACAAACAAGAAAGAATGGGCAGGAAAACCCTGAGAACAACAACAACAACAAAAAAGGGCAAGAAAAAGGAGGTTTCTAGCTTTGTTATATATTACATTATATATACCATGAAACTTATAATAGTAGTAATGGCACAGACTCAGACAAACCAATGGAAGAGAACAGAACATTTGGAAAGAGATCTAATTACACATGCAAATTTACTAAATGATAAAGATGCCATCTCAAATTAGTGAAGGAAAGTAACTTTTCACTAAAAAAGCATATAAAAATATGTAATTGGATATAGCCTATGCATAATATATCACTATAAATTCCAAATGGATTAGAGGTTTAAGTGTAACAAATGTTACTGAAGCAGGAGAGCGAGGTTCTTGTCTCACGGAGTCTGAAGAATGACTCTCATGGACAAAGGAGAGTGAACAAAGTGATAGGGTTTTATTAAGCAAGGATACAGAAAAAGCTCACAGGGGTGAGAGGGGTCCCGACAGGGTTGCCAATGAGGGCTTTTCATTTCTGGAATTTTATGAGGACTTTACCAAGAAACTTGCCAGTGGTTAGGTCAGTGGCCTGGAAGTAGACATAACACTTAAAATTGTGTGAGAGTTTTTGTTTCTGTGACATCTATGATCTATAGATATGTATTGCAAGGTCGGGTTAATCTTTATAGTGAACTTTTCCTCTGATCAGTTTTTGTGGTTATTTTTATTTTCTGTATTCACAATGTAATTATTAGAAAAACATTTTAACCCTAGTAATTGGGATAGGGTGGTCCAAATTTTCCTGATCTCTCTCTTTGTTCTGTCTCAGAATCTGCATCCCTGAAATACCTCCTAGCCTAGTCAGGGGCTTCCTGTCTCTCCCTGCCTATATCTTAACCCTTTCACTACTCAATACCATACAAGTATTATAACCATTATAAGAAACACAAGAGAATTCCTCTATGAGCTGGAGTGGGAAAAACTTTCCTAACCATTTTACTAAATCCAGGGGGTTAAAAACATAGATAAATAGGATAATAATCACAAAAGAAAATTTTGCACATGTTCACACACACACACACGTAGTCAGAATAAAAAAATTTGTACTAAGAAAAAATATTTCAATTTACATTGGATTCAAAGTTTGGTATTCTTAATATACAAAGAACTTCTAAAAAAGAAGAAAAAACCCAACAACCTTTTAGAAGAAATAAGTTAGAAATATGGACCCTATCCATATTTCTAAATATAATAAAATAAAACCCTATCACTTTGTTCACTCTCCTTTGTTCATGAGAGTCATTCTTCAGACTCCGTGAGACAAGAACCTCGCTCTCCTGCTTCAGGAGAGATCATAAAAAATTAAATGCAATTAGCTATTAACCACATGATAAAATGATCACCCTGGTACATAGCAAGAGCAATACAAAGTGAAATTACAGGGGAATAACATTTTTCACCTATTAAATGGGCAGAAATTCAAAAGTTTGACAACATACTCTGCTGGCAAGATTGTGGGGAAATAGGCACTCTGATAATTGCTGGCAAGAATGCAAACTGGTACAACATCTAGGAGGGAAATTTGGCAATATCTAGCAAAATTAAATATGCAATTACACTTCGATTAGTGATTTTACTTCTAGGAGTCCATTTCAATGACACACTGGTTAAAAAATAAAAAAGAGAGATGTACTATTTGTGATAGTAAAAGACTGGAAGCAACCCAGACTTCCATCAGTAAAAGGCTAATTGAGTAAAATATGATACAGTAACTAAATGCCATACTATGCAGCTATAGAGTCAGGTATCTAACTATATATTTTGATGGAATGGTCATTAAAATATTTTTAAATAAAAAAAAGCAAGAAGAGCAAAATGTTAGATGCTATTGTTTTTTTTTTTAATATGGGAATTTGAGTATATTTATGTATTTGTTTATATATATATATTTAAATGAAAGGACAATTTATACAATTGTTAAAATATTTACCTATAAGGGGGGAGAGTGGAACATATAGGAACAGAAGGTAATTTATATAATTATAAAACAAAATTATATGGAGGGAAAAAATGCCTAAATATCAAAAATGCAAGTAAAAAGAAAGAAAAACCAAAGTGTGTATCTAGTTGGTGGAATGAGCTTACATAAACTATTTCAAATTACTTTTAAAACAAATATTGTAACTATATATATTCTTATGGGATATTCTAAGGATAAAAAGTGGGAAAACAGGAGTGACTGGCTGGCTCAGTGGCTGCAACATGCAACTCTTGATCTTGGGGTTTTGAGTTTGAGCCCCACGTTGGGTGTAGAGATTACCTAAAAATACAATCTTTAAAAAAAAAAAATTGGGAAAATAAAACAATGTATCCTGTTTTGTAATTTGTTGGTTTTGTTATTCAAATATATGTGGGATACATTTGAATTAAATTATCAGTATGAGCTCATGATGTATTTTATCTGTAAAATATTATTTACCAACCTTGTACAATAAAAGGTATAGAATCAATGGCACTTGTGATGCCCAGAGTGAGTTCTCCAAATACTATTTCCCACTAGCAGAAAACAGGACACTTGGGAGAAATTATGAAATCCATGTTTGGGGCAATAAATGTACAAGATAAAACTAAAAAGTGTACCAGTTTCCTCATTTGTAAAATGGGAATAATAACAGCACTTTCCCTTGGACTCATGAGAATTGAGTAAATACTCCCAACTTGTAAAATAATACAACACGTTCAGGCTCAAGGTAGCACTATAACATAGCATCCTCTACATAAATTCACAGAAAAACTGGAAGTATATAAATGAAATTGCCTTAGGTGTTAAGATGATATTTAATATTATTTTTTCACTCAGTTTTCTAATTTTCTGAATGTGTATATTAATATATGATGACATATTAGTATAAACATTTAATATATAAATGATAAAAATAATGATGTTAATGTAAAAATGAGAGAACTAATTTGAATGCACAAGAATATATGGGTTGCATATATTTTCAATACCTTTGCAAGACAGAAGTGGAGAGAAAGGGTGTGTGCTTTAAAATCAAAATGGGGGGACTCCTGGGTGGCTCAGTCAGTTAAGCATCCGCCTTTGGCTGAGGACCCTCGGATCAAGTCCCACAGGGGGTTCCTTGCTCAGCAGGGAGACTGCTTCTCCCTCTGCCTGCCACTCCCCCTGCCTGTGCTCTCTTTTTCTCTCTCTGGCAAATAAATAAATAAATAAAATCTTTAAAATAATAAAATAAAATCAAAATGGGTATTAATTTTAGCTCAAACTGTTGGCTTCCAGAGTGGTGTTTGGCAGGTCAGATGCTTTCTTAGGGAGTCATGTTTTTTAAATGAATGACTAATTTTTATTTTTAAGTGGTGATAGTTTACCAGCATCACAAAAATGTTGTCAAGAATAACAAGGGAGGGAGAACCCAGAAGAATTCTGAGCACAGAGTAGGACATAAGTAGAAAACAGCTATTTTAATTTTTTAAAAAATAATTTTATGTAACACTTTGGGAAATTATAATTTTTTGAAAAATTATAAATCTTGCCAAATAAAAAGATATTAGCATTTATACCTTTTTACTCTTAGAATTTCCTCAATTCTATTAACATAACTTTTCAAGTGCATCTTGTTTTTTTTTCCCCTGAGAAAATAAATTTGTAAAGGCCACATTTTCTGCTATTACTTTTATCTTTATAATCACTCTGCTTATAAGAGAAGGCCACAGCAGTAAAAGCAAATGCAGCTGTGAAATTGTTCCTTTTACCCTTCACAAAATGATCGCTACTTAAATGCTATACATTTAAAAAAATAATTTTTCAAATGACTGTCCCTGAAATTATTTTGGCTTTTTCAAAATTATTTGTCCTCATCACATTTGCAAGTTCTTCCTCTACAATATCTGCCATTTAAATATGTTATTATTCATCAAGGACCAATTTTGTCCCCGTTATGTGAGGCCTTAGTGCTCAGAATTTTCTGTCTGATGGTAGCAAAGTGGAAAATTAAGCTGGAAAATTTCCATGGCCTAACCTTTTCCTATTAGCATTTTTCCCTCCTTTCTTGTTTCCTAATACTTTGGCATGCCCTGATCCTTTCAGCTAATGGAGTTGCTAATATGGAGGGGAATAAAATGACTGGGCAATTTAATCTCAAAGAAAAAATAAGTGCATTTGCTGATACTAGTATATGACTCAGAATTAAGAGAAAGTAACACACATACACACAAGCACACACACACACACAATAAATTAAAAAATAACGCATGATTTCCTTCAGCATAGTTTTACCTGAGAACTGGTCATGAAACAAGGGGAATTATATTGATCGTGAAACAAGTGAGCATTTTAACATTGGGGATGTCACTTTAAGACTCTGGTTCTTCATTTTGTAGGTCATGAAATAAGATGCTGACAGATTTGTTTTGTTCCTTTATTTCATCCAGAGTTGCTAATGGGATACATGGTAATAAGGAATTGAGAGTAAACCCTTGAGTAAGGACAGACTTTGTAGTTCTGGGGTAGATAGAAGTTGTAGCTCACCCTGCAACAGAGCTGTTAAGTCTAATGCAGTCAGAAAACAGAAGAGTGCTTCTTTCTGTATTCTTGTGTTGTCTTCCTCTCCCCCAACCCGCTCCATCCCTCCCCACTGATCAGTATTCATATCCTTGAACCAATACCATACTGTCTTGATTATTGTGGCTTTACAGTAACTTTTGTATTCAGGTAATATAAGTACTCTAAATTATCTTTGCTTTTGCAAAATTGTTTTGACTAATCTAGGTTGTTTGTATTTCCATATAAATATTAGGGCAAATTTATGAATTTTGATAGGATTGCTTGGAAACTAGAGCAATTTGGGGAGAATTCTTATCTTAAGAATATTGATTCTTCTAATCAATGAACATGGAATGTCTCCATTCATTAAAATCTTTTTAAAATTTTGCTCAGGAATGTTCTATAGTTTTCAGTTTTAAGTTCTATATTTCGGTTGTTAAAATTTATTCCTATGTATTTTATTCTTTTTGATGCTATTTTAAATGGATTTTCCCCCTAATTTCATTTTCAAATTATATGTTGCTAATACTTTGAAATGCAATTAATTTTTGTATATTGATATTGAATCCTGCAACGTTGATAAACCTGTTCATTGGTTCTTGTAGTTTTCTTGCCCTTGGGATTTTCTACATATGGAAATCACAGAAACTATGAAAAAAGACATTATTACTTCTTCAGATCCAAACTGCATGTTGTGATTTTTTTTTTCTTTTTTACACTGTCCAGAACCTCTAAGGGACTGTCGAAAATAAATGGTAGGAGTGGGCATCCTCAATTTACACACCCTGCCCCCAGTCCCTGTTGGGCAAAGAACAACCTGAGCAAGGATGACTGTTGAGTGTCCCATTTTCTCATTGCTGTAATATCTTGTGTATCATATGTTTGCATGGCAATGATCCATCTGTTGGGTATAAATTTTGAACTTGGAGATTATATCCAAACATGACTAAAAGCTTACGAATATAGATGACACTGGAATATTATGCATTTTAAAGGAAAATCTGAAATCTGAAATCTGAAATCTCTTCTCTTGAAATAGAGAAGAAATGGGGAGAAAGGAGGAAGGAGGGAGAAAGAGGTCCTCAAATAAGACAGAGCTATTTCAAAACAGAAAATTACTTTGTCTAGTCATACGACTTCAGGAAATTTACTTGTTTCATCTGCAAAATGGGGGAAAATACAAGTAATGATCTCATAGGCAAAATTAAAAGATTATTAATGAGATGGATGCTTCACCTAGGAATGGAACTTGATGATTCCCTACATAATTGTTAGCAGTTATTATTATTCAGCCAAGACATTCCCAAGTCATCACATTACCAATTCTCCTTTAGGAAGCAATACTAAAAACTTGCTGTATCTGTTTGTTCTTAGGCCTAGAAACATAACAAAGAAAATTCCTACTGAATTTAAATAGAATTTTCACTTGTATTTATTTCAAATTTCTATGGGTCAAAATAACATTTTTCCTTTTTTACTGAGATATAATTGATATATAACATTATCTTGGTTTTAGGCATATAACATAACAATTTGATATTTGTATATATTACGAATGATCAGCACAATAAGTCTGGTTAACCTCCATTACCACACAGTTATAATTTTTTTTCTTGTCATGAGAACTTTTAAGATCTTAGCAACTTTCAAATATACAAAACAGTAGTATAAACTATAGTCACCATGTCATACATTATATCCCATGACTTTATTTAGAGTAATATGGTTTTTAATCTGAGAAACACATTTTAGTTACACCAACAATGGAAACAAAATATGAGTTTTGACTTTTTAAGAATTTGTAAAACCAAACATATTTCAAAAGATAATGAATATATATTAAGTGGCTCTTTGCCTAGGACTACTCAATAAATCTACTCTTAATTTGCCATTAGTGTGTGATATTTACAAAAATGTTATTATTTTTAAATGACATTTCTTTTTAATGTATTACTTTTTGAGAAAAAAGCAGGAGTCTGCTTCTCCCTCTCCCTCTGCCCTGACCCCCTGCTCATGCTCTCTCGCTCTCAAATGAAATCTTTAAAAAAATAAAAAGGAATAACAAAGGAAAAAAGAAAAATCAAAAAGACAAATTATATGAACAAATTGTATAACCATAGTTATGGAACGTATTAAAATGTATAAAATAATTATACATGCAAATTTGGCTGAAATAAACTATCTCATAATAAAAAAAAAGTCTC
The DNA here is from genome assembly GCF_011800145.1 of Mirounga leonina. Taxonomy (NCBI): domain Eukaryota; kingdom Metazoa; phylum Chordata; class Mammalia; order Carnivora; family Phocidae; genus Mirounga; species Mirounga leonina. The sequence continues at coordinate 37,567,844 of NW_023270305.1, forward strand.
TTAAGCAGCAGAAGATTTAGTATATTAGCTGATCTAATGAAAAAATCACAGAATACACTAGAAAAAGTCAAAGATTTACCTCTAAAATGTCTAGTCCCAGATGGCTTTAAAAGGAATTTATTTCAAAATTTATAGAAAATTTTTATTTGATATGAGTTATTCCAGAATACCAATGGCGAGGCATTCCTAGCCAGTTTTTATAATGTAACAATTTCTAATAGCAACATCTAATAACAGCCACACTCCTCCAAACATACACATGGCACAGAAAGTGAATGATAATCTGGATTTAAATGAATAATCAAAATAATATAGCTACTCAGGGCCCAAATTTGGTTTTGTTTTTAGATTTTTATGAACTTAGGCCCCTAATTTTCACTAAGTCCTCAATGCCTCCACTGAACATTTATACTTTTGTAATTTGAATTAATAAATGAATATGAACAAAAATAAATACCCTAAATGGAATGAACATCATTGGGGATGAGAAGGCAATAAGCTATTTTCAACATTTCCTAGAGTACATATAAATCTTACTTCCAGAGCTATAGCACCTGTGACCACAGGGATAGATGTTTCTGTCATTTTGGGGATGTGGCGCCAAGGAACTAGTAGAGTTATGAATGTCCAATAAAAGAGCCACAGCACCCAAGCTGAAAATGTGTAGTAAGTAATGAAATTTAGTCATTGATTAAAAAAAAAAAAAAAAAAAAACTAGCTGATCTGTTAGTAGCAAAGAAAAAGTGGCAAGATTGGAAACTATTACTCTAATTTTCAGGGCTACTTGCTTTTTAAAAAATGAGAATTTTAGAAAGTCCAATGTCTAAACCAAAGGAATAAATCTGAAATGTGCAATTTCAGGAACTCTGTCACAGAATGGACAAAATCCTTGCCTAGCAGAAATCTTTCTTGAGTGCCTTTCAAATAAACCAATTTAGATGGCTACTTAATCCATGTACACCTTAGATTGCCTTGCTTTGGTATTTATATGATAGAGTAAATCTTCTGAATCCTCATTTGGTTCTATTTATGACACGACGTGAAGCCATTTTTTATGTTTATTATGACAATTTGAATAGTCTATGAGGTAAACGTGATTAACTACAATGCCCATCTTTAATCACTCAGGTGATAAGAGATAAAATGATGACTGATAGGGCAATTGGAAAACATTGGAGACATAAAAAGTAGCAGATCTAAAAATTTGTTAAGTTCAGTTATTTCATCCATTACCACATGAAAACACTTAGCACAAATTGAGGCTTGGTAGTTGTTGCTTCATCCTGTCAAGAGGTTTGTATAAATAACACACTAGGAGAAAGTTATTAATTATTTCCCTTCCTTCCATTTTATGATTATCTATAAGAATTCACTTTGGTATGCAGTTTTCTTCCTTTCATTATGCATACAGAGACACACACAAAAATTATGCTCTAGCAATCACAATTTGTTTTTTACATTTTATTGTTAGCTTCCCATAGTCTAAATGCTTTGAAAAATGAATGCATGAATATTTTTATGGTTCAGTGCAAAGTCATTAACGTGTTAAAATATTTGAAAATATTGTCTTCGGAAGGGCAGTTTGAATTTTGTTTGCTTTAAACATCACAATAAAAAACAGAATGTCACTGAATATGATCAAAAGGCAACAAATAACATGGATTTTTAAAATGTCAGTAATTTGTATTTAGCAGTGGATACCTATTTTTTCTAAACAGGTAAAATTAGCTTTCATGCAAAACAAAACAAAAAAACCCAAAACACCAATTTATTTGTTCCTTTCCTGTTATTTAACTTAAGCTCTGGCTATTTTAAACACAGGCATTAAAAAAATTCATTCATAGTACTAGCTAAACCTAAGATAATCTGGCATATAAATGTGTGATAAGATACTAAATGTCAGATGAGATGGTCACTGGAAAGACTTCCTTCTGCATCAATATGTATATTTGAAATTTCTGTTATTTAACTAGAAGTCTTCATTATTTCATTGGGTTCTACTATCTCTTCCATTCTTTTTTTCTTCTATCATCTATCTATCTATCTATCTATCTATCTATCTATCTATCTATCTTTCTATCATCTATCTATCTAAAGTTTTTATTTAAATTCTAGTTAGTTAACATATAATGTAATATTGGTTTCAGAAGTAGAATCCAGTAATTCATCACTTACATATAACACACAGTGCTTATCACAAGTGCCCTCCTCAATACCCATCACCCATTTAACCCATCCCCCACCCAACTCCCCTTCAGCAACCCTCAGTTTGTTCTCTATAGTTAAGAGTCTCTTTTTTTTTTAATTCTTATGTTAATCCCCATACATTACATCATTAGTTTTAGATGTAGTGTTCCATGATTCATTGTTTGTGCATAACACCCAGTGCTCCATGCAGAATGTGCCCTCCTCAATACCCACCACCAGGCTAACCCATCCTCCCACCCCCCTCCCCTCTAGAACCCTCAGTTTGTTTTTCAGAGTCCATCGTCTCTCATGGTTCATCTACCCCTCCGATTTCCCCCGCTTCATTCTTCCCCTCCTGCTACCTTCTTCTTCTTCTTCTTCTTCTTTTTTTTCTTAACATATATTGCATTATTTGTTTCAGAGGTACAGATCTGAGATTCAACAGTCTTGCACAATTCACAGCGCTTACCAGAGCACATACCCTCCCCAGTGTCTATCACCCAGTCACCCCATCCCTCCCACCCACCCCCCACTCCAGCAACCCTCAGTTTGTTTCCTGCGATTAAGAATTCCTCATATCAGTGAGATCATATGATACATGTCTTTCTCTGTTTGACTTATTTCGCTCAACATAATACCCTCCAGTTCCATCCACGTCGTTGCAAATGGCAAGATCTCATTCCTTTTGATGGCTGCATAATATTCCATTGTATATATACCACATCTTCTTTATCCATTCATCTGTCGATGGACATCTTGGCTCTTTCCACAGTTTGGCTATGGTGGACATTGCTGCTATAAACATCGGGGTGCACGTACCCTTTGGAAAACAGTATGGAGGTTCCTCAAAAAGTTGAAAATAGTTAAGAGTCTCTTATGGCTTGCCTCCCTTTCTCTTTTTTTCCCCTTCTCTTATGTTCATCTGTTTTGTTTCTTAAATTCCACATATGAGTGAAATCATATGGTATTTGTCTTTCTCTATTTTGTTTAGCATAATACACTCCAGCCCTATCCACGTCATTGCAAATGGCATGATTTCATTCTTTTTTATGGCTGAGTAATATTCCTTTGTATACATATATCACATCTTCTTTATCCATTCATCAGTTGACGGATGTTTGGGCTCTTTCCATAATTTGACTATTGTTGATAATGCTGCTATAAACATCGGGGTGCATGTGCCCCTTTGAATCAGTATTTTTGTGTCCTTTGGGTAAATACCTAGTAGTGCAATTGCTGAGTCATAGGGTATTTCTATTTTTAACTTTTTGAGAAACCTCCATACTGTTTCCCAGAGTGGCTGCACCAGTTTGTATTCCTACCAACAGTGCAAGAGGGTTCCCCTTTTTCCACATCCTTGCCAACATCTGTTGTTTCCTCTGTTGTTAATTTTAGCCAGATGTGAAGTGGTATCTCATGGTAGTTTTGATTGTATTTCCCTGATGATGAGTGATGTTGAGCATCTTTCCATGTGTCTGTTAGCCATCTGTATGTTTTCTTTGGAAAAAATGTCTATTCTGGATATGACTATTGCATGAAATTAATTCAATTATGACTGAAGTAGGTAAAAATAATTGTTAGGAAATTAACAAAATGTTTTAAGTCAACAAAATATTTACTTTTCCTCCTTTTTATAAATCCAAAATATTTTAGAAACCCCAGATTACATTATGCACATTGCCTAAGCCATACCTTTTTCACTGTTGTGCTGTCCACTTTGACATATATAGATAATGTTTCAAAGATTAACAGAAAGAGATGAATTTTAAGATCAAGCAGATTTGAATTTTACAATTTCTCAACTTCTTGGGGACTCAGTTTCCCTCCTCCAAAAATAAGGTACTAAACTTTTGATTCCTAACCAGCAGAATGGGGATATTAATTTCTGACTTTAGCAACGTGGAAAACTAAACTAATCTACTACATCTGGGAAAACTTAACAATTTAAAGCACATACAGCAGAGTTCCACATCAACAGCAACAGAAATATACATGTATTTGTGGGGGGGCTGAGTTTCAGAATTGGAAATGAAGGTGGATCTCAAAGTCACAGTGGGAAGTTCTTTCGGATGATTCTGTGGGCAATTGGGTGCTGAATAAATGCTCTGTGAGCAGGACCTAAGGTATTATTAATCAGTAGGGAACTGAGACTCTCAAAGTCAAGTTTTTCAAGGAGAACTAAAAATAACTTTTAGAAAACTAGAAACCAGAATGAAATATCTCAATCTGATAAAGGGCACCTATAAAAATCCTATAATTGATATTATATTTGGTGGTTAAAGACTATTTCCCCCCAAGATTAAAAATATGGCTCTCATCACATCTTATTCTGCAACACACTGAATTCCTACTATAATAAGGCAAGCAAAACCGCAAAATGCATACAGCTTAGAAAAGAAAAAAATGAAGATATTCATAATCAACATGATTTTGTATTAAAATGGAAAAACTGAGTTCTTCCCTACTGTGTGTTTCTTTCCTCTGTGACTCCTTTGTTACTCACACAAAACACTTCATTTCTGACACTCTGGTCACCAAATGCGTGAAGGTTTTTCCCATATCAACAAACAATTCTTGGGTACCAGCAGGGTGTCCTGAAAATTCAACTCAATTCTGATAATAGTGTACTGGGAGATAGCTTCAGATTCCATAGGTTAAGGGCTCAGTCCCACAAGACAGTTCCCGCTGTACTCCAGATGTCAGTCTTAAATAGTAGGCCCCTAGGTTACCCACAGTTTCTGTCCAATTTGGCTACAAATAGGAGGTTCACACAATCCTCTCCTCAAGTTTGATTAATTTGCTAGAGTGGCTCACAGACGAGGGAAACACCTACTTATTAGTTTACAGTTAATTAAAGGATATGGTAAAAGATATAGATGAAGAGCTAGTTAAAGAGATACATAGGGTGAAGTCTGGAAGGGTCCTAAGCATAAAAACTTCTGTCCCCCGTGCAGATGGGGTATGTCATCCTCGCAGTGTGACTGTGTTCACTAACCTGGAAGCTCTCAGAACCCCCTACTACTTAGATTTTATGGAGGCTTACTCACATAGGCATTACAATTATTCATTCCATTTCCAGCCCCTCTCCCATCTTTTAAGAATGGTAGGTGAGGCTGAACATTCCAAGCTTCTAATCATGGCTTGGTCTTTTCGATAACAAGTTCTCATTCAGGAGCCATCCAGGAGCCCACCCAGAGTCACCTCAGTAGAATAAAAAATACTCCTAGTTCTCTCATCACTTAGGAAATCACAAGTTTCAGAAGCCCTGTGTCTGTAACTGGGAATGAAGACCAAATATATACATATTTTAGATTTTATTTATTTATCTGAGAGAAAGAGACAGGGATAGTAACAGAGAGCATGAGCTGGGAGGAGAGGGAGAAGCAGGCTCCCCACTGATCAGAGAGCCTGACATGGGCCTTGATCCCAGGACCCTGGCATCATGACCTGAGCTGAAGGCAGATGCTTAACCAACTGAGCCACCTAGGCACCCCTATATTTCTTATTATAAATCAGAGTATCACACCTATATAGAAAAATCCCAAAGTATCATCAAGAAAACTATTAGAACCAATATTTGTATTAGCAATGTTGTAGGATACAAGGTTTATATGCAAAAACCAAGTTACCATGAACAATTAGAAACTAAAATTAAAAATTAGTACCAAAAAAAAAGTACTAAAAAGAGTACTAAAAATTAGTATGCTGAATCCTACAATACACTTATGAAAGAAATTAAAGATTTCCTCAATAACTGGGGTGATATACTGTGTTTATAGTTTGGAAAAATCAATATTCTTAGGATGCCAGTTCTCTTCAAGTTTACCAATAGATTTATCAGAATTCTGATCAAGATCTCAGAATGATTTTTCATGGAAATTAGCAAGCTGATTCTAAATTTATGCAGAAAGATAAAGTAATGAGAAAAGTCTAAATGATTTTGACAAATAATTATAAATATGGAAGACTCACAATTGGATATCTATATGAAAAAACAAAAATGAAAATTTCAATACCTGTCTTATATAAAAAATCAACTCATAATGTATCATATCCCTAAAAAATCCCTAAAACTATAAAACTTCTGGAGAGACATAGGAAAACATCTTTGTAAACTTAAATTAAATATTTCTAGTATATAATAACAAAAATAGATCCCTAACAGAAAAAGTAAGAAATTTGATTTCATCAAAATTATAAACTGCTGCTCTATAAGAGATAATGTTAAGAGAATAATGAGACAAGATATGAACTGGGAGAAAATATTTTCAATAATTATATGTAATAAAGAATTTATAGAAAGAAAATATAATGAACTCTCAAAATTCAATAAAGTGATATTCAAATCAATATCATATGGCAAAAGTTTTGAACAAACACTTCAGCAAAGAAGATATTCTGATGGCAAATAAGTCCATGAAAAGATGCTCAGCCTCAGTAGTCATTAAAGAAAAATGAAAATTAAAAGCACAATGATATGTTATTACACACCTTTTTAAAAACCAAACCAAAACAAATGAACAATCAAAGAAACAAACAGACACAAACATAACAAAACAAAAACTGTCCATACCAAGTAAAGGCATGTATGGAAAATTGGAATTCCCATCAAGTTTTGGTGGGAATGTCACATATTATAGCCATTTTGGAAAATACTGGAAATTTTTTATATAGTTAAATATGAACTTACTACCCATGAATTAGACTTGGGATTTTATCCCTTTTCTCTGGGTACTCATGACTGGTCAAGATAGATGCAGGGAAACATGGATTTTGCATGGAAAAAATGCTATGGAATCTGAGAAATAAAGTTCATACTAAATAAAGTCAAATTAATTAATAAGGATGAATAAATGAAAATTAAAAAAATAAAGATCAAGTAGTTACAAATCAAAATGAATTGGAAATATGTAATATGAAAAATATTAAAATAGTTAAAAAGAGCTCAAATATGGATACATAACAGAATGTACACAGCCAAAGATTAAATTAGTATATGGTACTATCAAAATGAGGAACTGTACTACAAAAACATTAGAAGTCCTGATTTAAAAAATAAAAATTTAAGATACATAGAAAGAAATATTATAACTATGAATCCAATAATAGGAAAAAATAAATCAAAGGGAAGATGGATTTGAAGAAATGAGGACCACAAATTTTTATAAGCAAAGAAATATGAAAAAAATCAGACAATAATAGAGGAAACAGAAATTAGAAGAACAGCATTTTAATAAAAGCCTTGGTTAAAAGAAAAAAAAATAAAGTTACATTTTCAAAGTTTTGAAGGAAATAAATTGCATCCTACTATCTTATATCTGGTTCACTATCTTCAAAATAAAAGATTGAAATACAGTATTTCAGACATAGAAGGCAGGAGAGCAAACAGGAAAAGGAAGAAAAGAAATCTAGTAAGAAACTATACAACCATCCCTCACCATCCTCTTATAGCCATACACAGTACTAAAATTCTATATGCAGTAAGGCAGGGAAACGAGGAGGTGAGAGTATGCAAGGGTGAATTTGTTGTTTAGGGAAATATTACAGATATTTAAGCATGGTTAGAGGAAAAATAAATGAAAGTATGATTGTTAGGGGAAACATCAGACAAATAGAGATGAAATGATTAATTTTCAGTCCAGCAATTACAATTCATTCTATCTAATTGAAGGCAGTAAAGAAGGAAAAAAAGGGGTGCCTGGGTGGCTCAGTCAGTTGAGCATCTGCCTTTGGCTCAGGTCATGATCCCAGGGCCCTGCTCAGTGGGGAGCCTGCTTCTCCCTCTGCCCCTGCCCCTGGTGCCTGCTTGTGCGCTCGTGCTCTCTCTCAAATAAATAAATAAAATCTTAAAAAAAAAAGGAGGAGCAAATGAAAATTTGCAAAATATAAAGCATGAACCAAACACATACATCTCAATATAATGGTAGTCACAAGAGATTAAATAGGTTAAATTAAACAAAGTGGAGATACTCTCAAACTGGACAATCAAATGAGATTCAATACTTTGTAGTTTAAACTAACAGACTTTAAATAAAAATTGTCCAGAAAAAGTTAAAATAAAGGATTAAAAACATATTATGGGCAGTGAGAAGAAAGTTTGGATAACACATTTAGTTTCAAAGCAGAATAGAATTTAAGATGAAAAGCACAAGAAATAACATAATATTATGTTCTGATGAAATAAATATGATGAAGACAGTATTGCAATGGCTCACATATATACAACTAATAAGCTTCCTTCAAAATAATAATAACTAGCAAAGATAAGGAAAAACATAAATCAACATTAATGTTGGGATTTTAATCATTGCTTGAAAAAAAGATAAAGCCCCTCCCAAAAGGAAAAACTCCATGTGTGTGTATGGTGTGTGTATAAAACAATTAAGATCTTATCAATGGAGCTAGCTAGCTAGCTAGCTAGGTCACTCAATCAATCTCATATGAGATCTAGAGAAAGCACTATCTTTTTGAACCACAGGATCATTCATAAAAACCAGCTGTATAGGAGGCCAAAGTCTCAGAAATATGATAAATACCAGAGTGTACTCAGAACCACAGACAGGTTATTTATTTTTCTTTTAAATGTGTAGAAATGGCCTCCATTGTTGAGAGTATTCTAAGAGTTGTGGCATACATACAACATTTATAACAAATATTGGCATATATAGTAAGACGTGTGTATTTTGGGAGTCAGAGACACATAAATCATTTTTAGATAACAGGGTGAGATGATGTTTTTTTTTATCTGTTTAAGCAAGGACCACAGAGCTGGCCCACCTAATAATACCCTGTTCCCGTGTTTGCTGAGAGCTACCGTCACAGAGCTACCTTCTCCAGGGCTCATTTCTGACCTCTGCTGGCTCAGGGTGGCCCTTAAGTGGCCTAGAAGAAAGCTGTGACCTGTCTTGGCCCAGGAAGGGTGTGCTCCCCCTTAGTAGCCCTATACCCCTCCTGTTACCTCCCTGAGCACCCGTATCTTGCTCTGAATGCCATGAGGGATGATGGAATGGCTAGGCTAGCCTACAGGGACCCTGGAAAACAAAACAAAACCACCCATTCTAGATCATGACAACTCAAATTCTTTCTTTATATTAATAATTTCATACAGTGTAACTAGAACACACCTCACAGGACACATTTTACAACAGTTTCTATATTTTGTTCCATTTACAGTGATAAAAGAATCTTCAGGTGCCACATGTAACTATTCTGATACTATTAGTCACTTGCTTGGGAGGGTCATGCTATTTATGGTGAGTTCATTTTGTATAAGTGAACAAAACTATGTTATGTGCATATAACGAGAAAGAAAAAACACAAAGATAAGGAATATAGAGAGCGATAGTTCAACTGAATGTGAGTTTAGTCATTGCATGTAGCTAGCAGAAGAAATAAGTTGTCTATATGCTAAGTGAAGAGCTTTGTTACCAAAAATAGAGCCAAAGGAGATAGAACTTAAAAGATTGTAATTATCTATCAAAATGTGCTTTTCAGTTGCACTGAGCTCACCCTTTTTTTGGGGGGGGGCTTTATCTTTTTTTTCTAACAGTGAGTTTCTTCTCACAAACTTGCCATTGAAACTAACATTTTTATGAAAGAAGAATGAGTCTGATGAACGAGATAGCACTGTTCGATAATCATTTCTAGAATTTTTATGTAACAGTATTTAGTGTTTTGTAAAGGCTTGGTGGCCTTGCACTGTATTTGGGGAGCAGAGCTGGTTCAGAGTAATGCCACTTGGTTAGAGCTTCAGAAACTGTTTCTTAGGTAAATCAAAAAGAGCAAGAAGCCTGAGAGAATTTGACAGAAACTACTACCATAGGGAAACACAGGTAAAGTACAATCAAGGATATTTGAAATTCTCTTAATGAGGTCAACTCTGCCATTCCCTAGTGTGTTTTTGTCATTATATCCCAAAAAAGGACAGTTTGATTTGAAACTTTATCAACCATATATTAATAATGCAAGTCACAGAGTAGCTTTTTCAAATACTATCTTATTAAGAAGAAAGTCTTCATTTACACAAGCTGGTATTTTTGTGGTTTCATTCATTGCTGATATTAGGAGATGCACCTTATTTTTTCTGCTTGGTGGTATTATTTTGTTGTTTAATAATCAGAAGAAGGTGATTCATCTTCTGAGTTGAAGGCTAGTGCAGGAATACGAATTCTGATTGTGTAAAAATTTTAATGTTCATGTGTTCTCTTCTTTCTAACGAAGCAGAGTCGAGGGCAGCTTTGTCTATATTTAGGAAGGAGATTAAACAGCCTCTGCAATCCATTCCAAGATTTACCAATTGTATCTGACGAGCTTCTCCTTTTAATTAACCCTAATCACAACTCACTGTCTTTTTTTCAGAGATGGAGAATAACCAATCAGTATCTTTCAGCCTTTGTTTTCCTGATTTAACAACTGTGGTTCTTACAGTTCATCACTGAAGCTTGCAAGAGGTATTTTACCCTGAATTTCCAGGCTTTCTCAGAAGTATATCCGGAGTAAAACTTGATCTTTCTTTTGGAATATGTTTCCGTTAGTCCCTTTAGAACTTTTCTTTTTAAAAATTTAGCTCAGATATTACCACCTTTGTAAAGTTCCCTTGACTATTTTCTGGCTTAGTGTGTCTTTTTCTAGGACACTATTGTACATTGAATATATTTCTGTTTTTTAGAATTATCATTTATTCTCTCAGTGTTCACGTATTTGTCTTTGAACTGTATTGTGAACAAGTTACTTGGGAGTAGCTACCTTCCCCCCCTGAAACCTCTCTCACGCATCCCCTTCCCCACCATCTTGGGGTTCCTAGGGCTTAGAATAGGATAATCATTTAAATATATTTTCTAATGATTGAATAAAACACATGAAATCAGTATTCCTTTCTTCTCAGATTCCCCATAATTGTGTGTGGAACTTCTCTTAACCCACCATAGATTCTTCACATCTCTACACACAGGATAAAGCAGGCAGTCAAGATTCTCCTTAACTAGGTAATCTCTATGCTAAGCCTGGAAAGCACTTTCTGATGCATAGATGGAAGTAGAATAATTTATTTCATCATTGCTCTGAAAACATCTTTACAATTATCAATGTTGTCACCAAGGAATCTGTAATTAGATATTGAAACAATACGGTCACTGTGTATTCAGGGCATATTACCTAAAAATTGAAAGTCCAGAGGAAATATACACAACTATAAATATGTGATTTAGCAAAAATTATTTTTTCTTCAATGACGTCTTTTTAAAGTAATTTAATAAACAATCAGGTTAACTGAGTATATAAGTTTAGCTAGCTTTTATGATTTGTAGTTTAAACTAAAACTAAATCAACTGTGTAAAAATGGAAATGATTAAAAATATTTTCTCTAAAATGAAAAAAATATCAACTTTATGTTTTGTCTTTGAGAGACAGAGTAAATGAAAGTATTCTAATAGCCACTATAAGATGTCAGAGGGAAGCTGAATCTAAAATCCTAGTCATTAAAAATTAACAAAATCCAGGAAGATTGAAAATTTAACTTGCTTATATTAAGTTACTAATACTATGTAGCATTATTTTCTGTAACTGATATCACTTTTCATTCCCCTATACCCAAATAGGGAGGGAGCAGGATAGGGAATTGGGGGATAGATATTTATACTTGTCACTCAGTGACAAATCAGTGAGCACTGGTTTGGATTATCCTTTCGACTGAAATCTTTCCCTTTTTGGTAAATATTGCATCAGTTAGAAATAAAATTCCGTTTTCCCTTCTTTCATAATATGGTGCTTGGATGTAGTGGAAATCAGTCTTCATAGTGGCTGTTGGCAGGAGAGAGGAAGTACAAACCCTGCATTTCTCTACAGGGCTTCAATTTAGGCAGCAGTCTCTGCCCACACTGACTCCACCTGTGACATATGAGGTCTCGTCTGGCTTTTGGGTACGTGCTGGTGTCCAGTGCTACTGACAATTGACCATGTATTTTTCAATCTCTTGTCATTGTGTTTTCCACACATAGCAGCCTCTCCTTCCCAACCACAGGTCTCCGATAGTTCTTTACATATTTTTCACTCTTCTATATCCTGTGCACAAACCATGGAGAAGCAGCTATATTAGCCCATTTGATTTATTTCACCTATCCCCTTCCACCAGCCAGGCTTTATTGCTCTAGCACCATTTAAAACATAGCACTAAGTAAAAATGGAACGTCTCCTGAGACTTGTAGCCCACCCAAACTTTAAGCAATGCTTAGGGCAATAGGTTGCTGGCTCTAGTATTTTCAGGGTCCCCACATATGTCTGGATATTTTCACTAGTTACAATTACTCACTTCTACTTCCCACTGTCTTTGAGGCTGCAAAGGTAGAATTTTTGCCTTTGGCATTTTTTTTCAGCAATTTCCTTTCTATCATATTATCACTTAACTCTATTTATCATCACTTATCATCACCCATCTTCATAGTAGCAGTTCTCAATCCTTACTGTGCAATAGAATCACCTGGAGGGCTTAATGAAACACAGATTGTTAGGCCTCACTCCTAGAGTTTCTTATTGAATAGTTCTGGGAAGAAGCCCAAGAATTTACAGGTCTAAAAATTCCAGAATGATGCTAATGTTACTCGTGGCGGGGGGGGGGGGGGGGGCACTTGGACTGGGGAGCTCTGTGGGCTCTGAGGCCTCTGTCCAGTCTATCCCTGGGATGTCACCACAGGACCACAGGCTCTTGGTCTCTCACAAGAAAGAATTCAAGGATAGATCAGACACAATGGATGAGTGGTACAATTGGGAAAGTTTATTAAAGTAAGAGTAGATGGGAGAGAGGGCAAGCTGAAGGAGAGGTGCACACCCAGGAGTTTGGATCTTTATCTTTTATTTACAAGTGTTAACTAGGGGGTGGAATATTTATTACTTGGGGAGGGAATTTCCTTGGAAGCAGGGTTTCACAACTTTTCTCCTTTATTTAGTCATGGTTTCTGGCCTTCTTTGTCTTGGGCCAGTCGGATTTGATCCTGCTTCTGATGGCTTTGTTTTGGGAGTGCTGCCAGGATAGGTCTCTAACCTTCAATAGCTAGCCATGACTCCTCCTTTGCTAGCCTCTAGGCATCCTGTTAAAACCTAATACACAGATCATATTTTGAGAAGCCTTGACTTAGAGACAAGATGACATTCAAGTTCGTAAGCATTACTCTTTTAGAACAACTTTATTGAGGTATAGTTGATTCTGATACTGTGATTTATAATAAGAAAGATATATTTGGTCTCCCTCATTTCTGGCACAGAGCTTCTAAAACCTTTGGAATATTCTAAGTGAGGGGAGCAATAAAGGTGTCTCTGTTATGCTGATGAAGTAACTTTTGGAAAGCACCTCTGGATGGGGGCTGGTGCCTGGAGAACCAACCATGTGATTAGAGAGTTAGAACTTTCAGTCCCACCCCTGACCTCCAGGGAGGGGAGAGGAGCTGGAGGTTGAATCAGTAGTCAATGGCCAATGATTTAATCAATCATGTCTATTTAATTAAGCCTCCATTAAAACCCAAACAGATGGGTATGAAGAGCTTCTCCATTGGTGAATACATGGAAATGTGGGTAGAGTGGTACTCTCCTTGAGAGCACTGAAGCGCCACACCCCTTCCCACATACCTTGACCTATATATCTCTTCCTCTGGCTGTTGATTTGTATTCTTTAATAGTTCTTATAATAAACTGGTAATTTATTGAGTAAACTGGTTTCCCAAGTTCTATGAGCCACTCTAGCAAATTAATGGAAGCCAAGGAAGGGTTCATGGGAATCTCTTATTTATAGCCAGCTGGTCAGAAGCACAGGTAGCAACTTGGACTTGTGATTGGCATCTGAACTTGGGGGCAGTCCAGTGGGATTGATCCCTTAAACTGTAGAATCTAGTGCTATCTCCCGGTAGGTATTTTCAGAATCGAATTGAATTGCAGGACACCCAGCTGGTGTCTGAGAGTTGCTTGGCGGTGTAGGGGAAATGCCTCACACATTGGAATTGTTGACCAGAGTTGTATTGCTATACAAAAAGATTGCATATCAACAAAGCCTGACTTTTAAAACTATCAAGGAGTTAAGAAGGAAAACAGTCAAAGTTGAGAAATGATTTTGTTTCTCTAGCTGGTAATTTCTCCTTGCTTTGCAGCATTGAAACCCATTGATTCAAAAGGAGGGAAGCCAGAGGGCAAAAGAATTTTCAGAACATGAAATATTGTAAAATGTATTATCCTTTCTAAAAAATGAACAAAAAAACCCAAGATGGAGACTATCAAACAATACCTACATTACTGGAACTAAGGAAGGGCCACAGTCCTATGCAGTAATCTTTTAAAAAGTAGTGACCAGGGAGAGAGAGAGAGAGAGAATAGAGCAATAATAAAGCAGTTTCTACTTAGCCTTCCAAGAAGCAGTGCAGAGAAGCTAATGGGACACAATCTCACAAATGCTTCACATTTGGAAAAAAGCAGACTGAGAAAATGATGAGGCAGCCAGAAGGGAAGACCTGAAAACCCCTGAAGAATGAAGTCCTTCATCACCACAGAGTTCATCAGGCAGGGAAATTCCCAAGATCTGGGTTTTCCACATTCTGTGAGGAAAATGAGAGAGACACCAACCAGTGTAACTGTGATCTTTCAGAAATAATTATTTCTGCTCAAAACACGCAGGAACATAAAAAAGAAACTAAGCAGGATGTGATCTATGGAGGAATTGGGCAGCCTGGAGGGAAGAGGAGCCCACAAGTAACAGTGTGGCTCAAATTTTCAAGTTCTCCTTGTCTTTTCCCTTAAGCTGCTGTGTGAGAAAAATGAAGGAGTGAAACAAAGGTTGAAAAATTGGGGAAGAATAGTATATTAATTTTGTATTGCTGTGTAATAAAATTGCCACAAACCTAGCAGCTTAAAATAACTTGAATACATTATCCAAAAGGTTTAGTGAATCAGGAGTCTGGACATGGCTTGCTGGTTCCTCTGATTTGTGCTGGTCTCACGGTCTACAGGGCGGATGTTGGCTAGCTGCATTCTCATCTGGAGGCTCAAGGAGGAAGAGTCCACTTCCAGGATCATCCAGGTTGTTGGCAGATTTGAGTTCTTTGCTGCTGTGTCACTGAGGGCTTCAGCTTCTTGCTGGTTGTTGGTTGTAGTTTGCTTTTAGGCTGTCCACAGTTCCTTGTCATGGGGGATGTCTCAAACATCCACTTACTTCATCAAGCATGCAAGGAGAGTTTCTGGCTCCGGTGGGCTAGGATGAAATCTTATATAACAATCCTTTATTGTAGGAGTGACATCCTGTCATCTTTGCCATATTCCATTGGTTATAGGCTAGTCACATGTCCAGTTCAAACTCAAAGTAAGGAAATTTCTCACAGAAGTATGAAGACCAGGATGTACAAATCATAGGGAATCACCTTAGCATATGTCCACTACTGAATTAGGTAAATAGTGTGGGACCCAGGTCCAACATTCCCATTCCTTAAAAAAGAAGATACTCTACATCTTCATCTTTGGTATGAAATGTTTAAAGAAATTATAAAAGTCATTTTTCTCAATAGTACACACATTGGGTATAGTAAAAACACCTGATATACTGGGACACAATTATATGAGAACATGTATAAATGTACTTAGTATAATACCTAGCATTCACAGACACTCAATAAATGTTCTTTTATTTCCTTCTTACCTGACCAAAAGAAGAAGGAAAAATTATATGTTGCTCTGACACCAGTTATCAAAATACTGGCCCATGTATAATTGTACCAATATCTAAAATTGAGATCTCAGAGTTTACTAAATATTTTGTTAAAACATATTTTCTCCAAGAATATGTGCCTTTCCTTTCAAACACCCTTTGAGGCTCTTTTCTGGTTAAATATGTGGAACAGAAGTCCAGTTTATATTATGTGTCAGAGAATGTGTCAGAGTAAGTAAGTAAAATGACTTAATGACAAAATTATCCATTAGCAACTTCAGGATAGGTCCTATTTCTGCTTATCCTGGCCACTCCATCATAATTTAGTTTCTGATACCTTTCTCTCTGATTATGTAATTTCCTCTACTGGTCCTCAAACTAAAGTCACACCAGATTCAGCACTACACCAAGAGCTGACTTTAAAATAAGTAACAAATTATAATACAGATAAAAGTATATAAGTAATAATACAACAAAGTGATGAAGATTTTTCCATAGACAGCCTTATACCATCATCTTTCTCTGTTCTTACTTGAGATAATTGGTTGAGAGTAAAGGCAGTGATAATAAGGAAGGGAGCTTAATGAGTCTTAAGATTTCTGGGAGTCTACAGGATAGAGATAATGAGGTCTTCTCTACCAGCACTACAGGATTTTTGTGTGAATCAAATAAATGATGTAAAGGTTCTCTGAAAAATGTAAATGTCTGATTTTAAAATAATCACTCCATAAATAAACGAGAGTCTTAGTATACAGGAGGAACTAAAGGTCTACAAAGGTTTCCTCAATTTAATAGCAGAGACTAATATGACATACCGAATGAAAGAAGGAAAAATGAAGGTTAGAACAAAAGAAATATTGGTAAAATATGAACACAAATTGATAAATAAGACTGATTTAATTTAGACCAACTATATAGACTCAAGCTATAATTGTAAGGGAACTAAATTCCAATTTTTTTTTTAAAGATTTTATTTATTTATTTGAGACAGAGAGAATGAGAGACAGAGAGCATGAGAAGGAGGAGGGTCAGAGGGAGAAGCAGACTCCCCGCAGAGCAGGGAGCCCGATGCGGGACTCGATCCCGGGACTCCAGGATCATGACCTGAGCCGAAGGCAGTCGCTTAACCAACTGAGCCACCCAGGCGCCCTAAATTCCAATTTTTAAAACTATGCTTTTGTAAAGCAAAAATGGATGTATTCTAAAAGAGGTAGCTCTCTCATAAAGAGAGGAAAATCCTTGGGGTGCCTGGGTGGCTCAGTTGGCTAAGCGTCTGCCTTCAGCTCAGGTCATGATCCCAGAGTCCCGGCACCGAGCCCCATGTCGGGCTCCCTGCTCAGTGGGGAGTCTGCTTCTCCCTTTGCCCCTCACCCCACTTGTGCTCTCTCTTTCTCTCTCTCAAATAAATAAATAAATAAAATCTTAAAAAAAAAGAGAGGAAAATCCAAAGTGAATGGATGAGCAAAGACAAGCCAAGAAAACTATAGG
Source organism: Mirounga leonina (assembly GCF_011800145.1). NCBI lineage: Eukaryota > Metazoa > Chordata > Mammalia > Carnivora > Phocidae > Mirounga > Mirounga leonina. The sequence goes on from NW_023270305.1 coordinate 37,585,194, forward strand.
AAAAGGAGGACATTAGAATCACCATATCATCAGAGGAGAGTAGAATTCTAAATAGCACGTATCAAAAAGGAATGAGCCATTTTATATGTGAGAATGGTTCTGTATCTGTATTAGTCTCTTACTGCTGCTGTAAGAAATTACCACAAATTTAGTGGCTTATGACAACCCAATTTATTTTCTTATAATTTTGGAGGTCAGAAATCTCAAAATGGTGTTGTAGGGCTAAAATCAGCATGGCTATATTCTTTCTGGAGGTTCTAGAAGGGAAATTATTCCTTTGCCTTTTTTTTTTTTTTTTTGCCTTTAAAAGCCTCCTACATTCCTTGCTTGTGGTTCCTTTCTCCAAATTCAAACTCAGAAGAGTAGCATCTTCCAATCTTCCTCTCTGATCTTTATCTCTGTTGTCATATCTCCCTCTGCCTCTGATACCCCTGCTTCCCTTTTGTAAGAACTCATTTGGTTAGACTGGGCCCAATGAGATAATCTGGGTTAATGTCCTCATCTCAACAGATGTAAGCTTAATCACTTCTGTATAATCCCTTTTGTCATGTAAGGTAACATAGTTATGGGTTCCTGGGGATTAGGCTGTAGACATCTTGGTGGGCCATTTTCCAGCAAACCACAGTGGGGTGGATAGAAGCCATCTGAATGTTCCTCTCATCCTCTGCATATATTCTGGATACCTTGCTCTTCCTGGACAGTGAAAATCAGTTGTTTTTGTATCTTCCTAATTTCATCCATGAGAGCTTGTTAGCCACTCTAGGTAAAGGGTTCAATTCAAATACATAAATAATTGTCATAAATCTTTTAATGTCAAATGATATTAACTTATTTATTTATGAAAATCAAATGATGGAAATACAAAAAGTGACTGATGTAAAGGTCAAAATATATCTCTTATTTCATGGTTCTCTTCTAATAGAAAAAAACAATGAATAATCAAATATTAAAAATAAAGATATATGTAATAATGTAATCATATATTATGCACTATGATAGTAATACATGGGATAATGGAAAGAGAGCAATAGGCAAGGGCAAGATTGGTAATAGGGCTACCATAGATACATTGCTAAGATATGGCCTCTCCCTGATGGTGACATTTGACAAAAGGCTAAATGTATGTGTGAGAGCAAGTCATGTAAATATGTGAGTTCTATGAGGCAAGGACTTTCCAGATATAGTGAACAGCAAGAACAAAGGCCCTCATGGAGAACAGTCCTGGTTTATCTGAAGAACAGACAAGCCTAAGTAGCTAACAAAGTGAACAAGGAATGAATGGTAGGGAAGGTCATGAGTGACCTTGAAAGGTGTTATTATTATTATTATTATTGTTTTTCTGAGTGCTATGGAGATCCACAAGAGAACATTTAGTGTAAGAGTGTGTAAGAAGAAAACCAAGGACAATAAGCACAAGGTTTTATAAGATTTTACAATGTGAGAACAACTCTAAGATGAGTGCTCCAGGCGGTTATGGAGCTTAAAGATATTATAAAATAGATTGGGTAAAATCAAAAGTTTAGTTTCTCTGAGAATTTTGTTACAGTTCAAATTCTCAAAAGGTATGGGAAATTTTATATCAAGTTAGTAATGAGACAGGATGTAGAAGTAGTAAGACTAGGGTTCTGGTTTAGTAGCCATTGGTGGACAATTTGGGTTTATTAAGAAAGATGGAGAGGAACAATAGGGGGCTAAGATCCAGTAAGGGCTACCAAGGAAAATCTTCATTCTTTCAGAACCTTTCACAGGAGAGACATTATGTATTTTATTTTCAAAAAGATCTTGCTTTCTCTGTGGATAATTGATTGGAGGAGGTGGCAGAGTGGAAGAGGGAGACCAATTAGAGGCACTTTAATGGTCCAGGCAAGAAGTAATGGTGGCTTAGGCTAGGAAGTATTGACCCAAGTGCAATGAGACAGCTGTCCCACCCAAATGCTGTTAACTTATCTTTTTTTACAAATGAAAAAAAAATACATACGACTATATGAAAATATTGCTAAGGCCTTCCCGGGGCCAATGCAAGCACAGAGCTCTTATATTTAAAATTTATGAGTTTCATAGCATATACATCTCTGTTGAGAATAGTTTAGTAATGTGATGAGGATAAAAGCCTGATAAGGCTAAGAGAACATAGGAGAGGAAGTGAAGACAACAAACATAGATACCTCTTTCAAGGACTTTGCTTCAAAAGGGAGCCATGAATGGATTGGGAGCTAGCTAGTTGGGAACATGGGAGAGAAAAAGATTTATTATCATTATTATGATAATATGCCTGGAGATATAATGAAATGTCTATATGAATCTGGAAATAATCCAGTAGAGAAGTATAAACTGATGATGTAGTAGAAAAAGAGATGTTAGAGGTACCAAACCTTGAAATAGGGCCTTGAAAAGACTATCTTTAAAGAGAAGTTGGGATACACATTAATTGACATGGAAGTGAAGACAGAGTATGTGGTTATAAAGTTACGGAATTGGCATAGTAAGATGAAGAAGTTTTCTTCTAAATATCTCAATTTTCTAAGTCAAATACCCATATTTTAGATCATCCTCTGAGAGGTTTCAGGACCAAAAGTAATAAAATTGCAATCTGGAAAACTAGGAGAATGAATTGATAAAGAATATATAATGTAATTGCTGAAATTACTGAGGACCCACTCGATGTTTATGGGCATAAATTTAAAATGAGATCTGTCATCTTGACTTTAGTATTTCTCTAGAGAGATTCAGCTGCTTGTGTACAGTCCCAGAATTAACACAGTGGTGGATTTAACCAGGATTTGGATTTTACCATGTAAGAACACTGGATGGAAATGTGTGCAAGGGAATAGAGGAGTATATAAAGATAAAATTACAGAGATGAGCTACAGAATCTAAGTTGGTCAAAGAAGGAAGTGAATTTTTAGGCAGCTTATGAACAATGCAAAAGAATGCAAGATTAGTGAGGCTTGGAAGGCATGGGTGAGACCAAGTAACTTTTGAATATGGTTTTATGAAAAATTATAGATACGAGAGATTGATGAGCTGTCATGAGTGTGTCAAACTCTGTAACTAACAAAAATCATATGCATTTTTAGTGCTTATGAAGTATTAAAAAGTCATTCATACATGAGTCATAAAGAAAACTTTAATAAATTTTGAAATTAAGGAACTGAACAGAACACATTCTTTGAAAAAAAGAATTGCATTAAAGAATTGCATTAGAATAGAAAATAAGGACAAAAGTTAAAATACAACTCTACTAGTCAATGGTTGATTTGTTTTTATATTTATTTAATACTCTTTTTAACAGATGTTTTTAATTTTGATGAGATAGAATTCATCACATTTTGTTTTATACTTAGTGTTGTATCCCAAGAAATCTTTTCCCACTTCATGATGGCAAAGATGTTTTCCTTTGTTATGTTCTAGAATCTTTATACTTTAGCTTTTATGTTTATGATCCATCCTCCATTAATATTCTTAAAGGATGTGAGGTAGGGCCAAGGATCCCCCTACAATTCCATACAGATATCCAGTTGTTACATTACCATTTGTTGAAAAGACTATCCTTTCCCCATTGAATAGTTTTGGCACCGTCCTTAAAAATAAATTGACCATGTTGATTTTGTTTTGTTTTGTTTTGTTTCTTTATTCTATAAACGATGTATTTATTACTCTTTGCACCAATGCTACTTTGTCTTCAGCTTCATAGTAAGTCTTGAAATCAAGTAGTGCAAATCTTTCAATCTGTTGTTTTAAAAATTGTTTTATTCTGTTCCATTGATTTATGTGTCTGTTTTTGTGGCAGTACCATAGTCTTTTGATCACTACGGCTTTGTAACATAACTTGAAGTCTGGAATTGTGATGCCTCCAGCTTTGCTTTTCTTTTTAAAGGTTGCTTTGGCTCTTCAGGGTCTTTTGTGGTTCCATACAAATTTCAGGATTGTTTGTTCTAGCTCTACAAAAAATGTTGGTATTTTGAGAGGGATTACATTGAATGTGTAGATTGCTTTGGGTAGCATAGACATTTTAACAATATTTGTCCTTCCAATCCATGAGCATGGAATGTCTTTCCATTTCTTTATGTCATCTTCAATTTCTTTCATCAGTATTTTACAGTTTTCAGAATATAGGTCCTTCACTTCTTTGGTTAGGTTTATTCCTAGGTATCTTATGGTTTTGTTGCAATTGTAAATGGAATTGATTCCTTAATTTCTCTTTCTGCTGCTTCATTTTTGGTGGGTAGGAATGCAACAGATTTCTGTACATTGATTTTGCATCCAGCAACTTTACTGAATTCATGTATCAGTTCTAGCAATTTTTTGGTGAAGTCTTTTGGGTTTTCTATATAGAGTATCATGTCATGTGCAATAGTGAATATTCTACCTCTTCCTTGCTGATTTGGATGCATTTTATTTCTTCTTGTTGCCTGATTGCTGTGGCTAGGACTTCCAGAAATGAACCCACAATTCTATGGTCAATTAATCTTTGACAAAGCAGGAAAGAATATCCAATGGGAAAAAGACAGTCTCCTCAACAAATGGTGTCAGAAAAACTGCACAGCAACATGCAAAAGAATGAAACTGGACCACTTTCTTAAACCACACACAAAAATAAATTAAAAATGGATTAAATACCTAAATGTGAGACAGGAAAAAATCAAAACCCTAGAGGAGAACATAAGCAGTAACCTCTTTGACATTGGCCCTAGCAACTTCTTACTAGATACATCTCCTGAGGCAAGGGAAAGAAAACCAAAATTAAACTATTGGGACTTCATCAAAATAAAAAGCTTCTGCACAGCAAAGAAAACAATTAACAAAACTAAAAGGCAACCTTCAGAATGGGAAAAGATATTTTCAAAAGACATATCTGATAGAGAGTTAGTATGCAAAATATATAAAAAAACTTGTAAAACTCAACACCCAAAAAATGAATAATCCAATTAACAAATGGGCAGAAAACAAGAATAGACATTTTTCCAAAGAAGACACACATATGGCCAACAAACAATGAAAAGATGTTCAGCATCAATGATCATCAGGGAAATACAAGTCAAAACTACAATGAGTTATCACCACACACCTATCAGAATGGCTAAAAATCAACAACACAAGAAGCCATAGATTTTGGTAAGGATGTGGAGAAAGAGGAACCCTCTTACACTTTTGGTGGGAATGCAAACTGGTGCAGCCACTCTGGAAGACAGTATGGAGGTTCCTCAAAAAGTTAAAAATAAAACTACCCTATGATCCAGCAATTGTACTACTAGGTATTTACCCAAAGAATACAAAAATACTATTTGGGAGGGATACATGCACCCTGATGTTTATAGCAGCATTATCTACAATAGCCAAATAATAGAAACAGCCCACGTGTCCATTGACTGATAAATGGATAAAGAAGCTGTGGTATAGATAGATAGATATAGATATATATATGCAGTAGAATATGATTTAGCCATCAAAAAGAATGAAATCTTGCCATTTGCAACAATATGGATGGAGCTAGAATATATTATGCTAAGGGAAAAACTCAGTCAGAGAAAGACAAATACCGTATGATTTCACTCATATGTGGAATTTAAGAAACAAAACAAACCAGCACAGGGAAAAGAAGAGAGAGAGAGAGGCAAACCAAGAAACAGACTCTTAACTATAGAGAACAAAGTAATGGTTACCAGAGGGGAGAAGGGTGGGGGCGATGGGCTAAATAGGTGAAGGGGATTAAGGAGGGCACTTGCTGTGATGATCAACAGGTGTTGTATGTAAGTGTTAAATCACTAAACTGTGTTAAACACCTAAAACTAATATTACATTGTATGTTAACTGGAATTTAAATAAAAACTTAAAAAATTGTTTTGATCCTTATTTTTTCTCTATAAATTTTAGAATCAGTCTGTCGATTCCTAAAAGAGGAAAGAATGTGCGGTTTTGATTAGAATTGTATTTAACCTATAAATCAATTTAAGGAGAATTGTTATTATAATAAGACTGATTATTCCAATTCATAAGCACAATATATTTCTTCATTCACTTAGGATTTCTTTAAGTTCCCTGTATAATGTTTTGTATTTTTTCTGTGTATAGATTTCACATATCTTTTGCTAAGCTAATTACTAAATATTTTATGTCTGCTACCAATTTGAATGGTAATTTAAAAAATTTTCCTTCTCATATTATTTATTGTTAGCATTTAGAAATGCAATTGATTTTTGCATATAGATCTTTTCTCTGCCAGATTGATAAATTCGCTTAATTATTCTAGTAATTTTATTTTTATTTTATTTTTTAAAGATTTTATTTATTTGAGAGAGGGAGGGAGAGAGAGAGAGCTTGAACAAAAGTGGGGGGAGGGGTAGTAGGAGAGGGAGAGGGACAAGCAGGCTCCCTGCTCAGCAGGGAGCCCAACATGGGGCTTGGTTCCAGGACCCTGAGATCATGACCCAAGCTGAAGTCAGATGCTTAACCAACTGAGCTACCCAGGTGCCCCTATAATTCTAGTAATTTAAAAAATAGGTTTTTTAGGCTTTTCTACTTAAATAATCTTTCTACCTGCATGTATAGACAGTTTTAATATTTTTTCTCTCCCTCCAAGATTTAAGCCTTTCATTTCTTCCTTAAATTACCAAATCAGCTAGGGCCTCCAGTGCAATGTTGAAATGGAAGTGGAGAAGTGGACATCCTGGTCTTTTTCCTGATCTTAAGAAGAAAGCATTCAGTCTTTTATAAAAAGGATGGCCTAGTATAAAGTAAAATTAAAGGGCCCTCATGTTAAAAAATTAAGTTTTTCAAGGAAGCTACAGCATTAAACAAAGTTCTGTAATATCTCTTTTGTCATGTCTTTGTCTAATTTTGGTATTGTGGTTACACTGGCTTCATAAAATGAGTTGAGAAGTTTCTTCTATTTTCTGAATTTATATAAGGTTGGTATAATTCATACATAAAAGTTTAAGACAATTCACCAATGAAGCTATCTAGGCCTGGAGATTTCTTTGTGGGGAACTTAAAATTACTATTACAATTAAATTATAATAATTAAAATTATTGCTATGAATTCATTTTCTTTAATAGACATAGGCTTATTCAGGTTTTCTATTTTTTTTTTATTGTTTCAAGCTGGTAAATTGCATTTTTTCAAGGAATTTGCATTATTCAATCAAGGGGGCAAGCTTTGTCCCAGAAGGGCTTTAGCATTCCATCTCTGAAATTCTAAGATCTCTGTTTTTTGGTTCAGATTCCAAACTTCCATTCAGTCAAAAGACTGGTATCATTGATCTTATTGGAAGTTGAATTAGTTGGAGATTTGGTTATAGATTCCATAATTCAATTCATTTTTGGCTTCAAATATTCTGAAGGTGGATTCAGGGTTTCTCTCCCTCCAGATGAGCCCTCAGACCAAATACTCAAGGATGCTGGGTCCCTAAACCACAAGGAATCAAGTAGGCTATATCTCACACTGTCTGCCAGATTTACAGACACTCCCAAAATGGGAGTCCTCTCTCTGCTTTTCAGCCTTGCCTCAGCTCTCTTTACTCCGCAGAATTCCCCTGAAAAAAAGCTACTTGGCAGAGGTTATCTTTGCCTTTTCTTCTCCTCTAGTTTTCAACCTGACAGGCCAGCCCACAGATTTCTCAAGGTTTCTCTTTTTTGTCCTCTGAGAGACTGTCCTTCTCTGAGAACTTCTTTCTTTCTACACCTGCTGCAACCTCATCAGCTAGCCCTAAATGTGAAAGTGTCCCTTATCTTCAGGTCTGGAGGAAGGACTCATAACTCTAGAGTTATTTCTTTTAGTTTTCCTTGAATCTACAGCTTATCACTGGTTTTATAACAAATAATGACTGTTTTTTCTGACGCTTACTGTTGTTTCAGCAAGAGCAAAATCTTTTGTGTTCTTCTACATTCTAATGGGGAATGAAAACTCTCCCTTCATATTGTTGATATCTTTCTTCATGGTGGTGATGTTTTTGCATGAACAGTTCTAGAAGATTTACATGGAGATAAATTTTAAAAATGGAAGATGTTTTTTCTCTAAAAAAAATTTTTTTTTAAGATTTTATTTATTTGACAGAGAGTGAGAGCAGAAACACAAGCAGGAGGAGTGACAGGGAGAAGCAGGCACCCCGCGGAGCAGGGAGCCCGATGCAGGACTCGATCCCAGGACTCTGGGATCATGACCTGAGGTGAAGGCAGACCCTTAACGACTGAGCCACCCAGGCGCCCTCATTCATGACTTCTATATTATCCACTGTTGAGTGTGAGTTGGATCTAGTTTTTATTTATTTTTGAGAGAGAGAGAGAGGGAGCAAGCACGGGTGGGGGAGGGTCAGAGGGAGAAGCAGACCCCCCACTGAGCAGGGAGCCCGATGCTGGGCTCGATCCCAGGACCCTGGGATCATGACCTGAGCGGAAGGCAGAAGCTTAACCAACTGAGCCACCCAGGTGCCCCAAGATTTTTTTTTTTTCTGATGATTAAAAATTTTTAATCATGTACATGACAGAGACATCCAAGATCAGTAATAGTTACTTCATTTCTTTGGCATATCACTACCTGTTAAATAATTTCAGAAATCCTCCTTATGGTGAAATCACTAAGGGCAGTGATAACGTCACATTTAAATCTGAAGCAAATAGTCTAAAATATTATAAAAATATCTTACTTAAGGACGCCTGAGTGGCTCAGTTGGTTAAGCGTCTGCCTTCGACTCTGGTCATGATCTCAGGGTCTTGGGATCGAGTCCCACATCGGGCTCCCTGCTCCTCAGGGAGTCTGCTTCTCCCTCTCACTCTCCCTTTGTGTGTTCTCTCAAATAAATAAAATCTTTAAAAAAAAATCTTACTTAATAAAGTCATATGTCATGTAATGTGTTATTTCCCTTTACTTTAATATTTTGACACCACTATGTTTATACTTCCAAAAATCATTTTAGAATAATTTGCAAGAATGACCCTATATTCCATCTGTTGTAATAAAATACATACCATCAATTTTTAATATGTAATTATGGTAACTGATCATTTCTAAATTGTCATGATGCTCTACAAATTTAAATTCTTCTCATGTTCATATTTTTATTCTGCATCTTCCATTATTATGATAGTAGTAAGGTATTTAATTATATGTATTCCCATATTATTTATTAAGATGGTTTATGTGATACTGAAACTTTGCTGTTCTCAATCCTTTACTGAATTTGTATAATTCTTCACAAATGCAGTATTTTATTATATATCTGGAATAAAGAGTAAGAAGAATGTTCATCTTTTACTGTCTTTCCACTTGCTTTCCTTCTCTATTATGTGTATGTTTTGTAAATCCACAGAGACTGGAATAATTAGGCTTCCTGGACAGCTGCAATACTAAACTTTCCTTAAACTGTTAGTGGAAAGATTGCTTCAAAACACTTTATTTATTTTACCTATAATTTCATCTTACAGTTTTCTATAAATCCCTACATAAATCACATGGGTTCTGCAATTTTTTAGCACTTGTTGTTTTTCCCCATTGTTTAGTAAAACTGCCAACTACAGTGTTTCTCAAAATGTGGTGAATAGCAGAAAGAATCCCATGTATGAATACAAAACAGTCTGGGTTCTCAGCACTCCCAATGACCAGGTAGAATTAAGGAAGCTCTGATAAGTTGTCATGCAGAGTGGGGCCCCTTGCCACCATTGTGTGAGGGAAAAGCAAGCAGATGGTCCATTTAGTTAAAGCTCCATGTGTTAGGGTTGTCAACCAGGCATCAGAAACATCACAACCAAGGTCATGCAAATTATCATTGTTGCAAATAACCTTGAGCATTTTATTATACAGGAATGTTTATAGGCAACTGTAGTATTTATTCTACCATAAAATTATATTTCTGTTAATACCTTAAAAATGTAGTTAAGTAAACTTCTGACTTTAAAGACCTCTGTATCTTATAATAAGGCCGAGAAGTAAAAGAAAAGGTTTTTTTTTCAACGCCTAGTTAATTTTTTTCTGCTGGAATAGTACACATATGTGATATATACTGAAATTGTTTGTTTGTTTGTTTAGATTCTGTTTATCCAGAGAACTCTGACTAAATCAGACTCCAAAAACAACTTGCCCAGAAAAACTATTTCTTACTTGTGGCAGGATAAATACTAGCCTCCCAGAAGATATCCATGTCCTAACCCCTGGAACCTATGAATATTACCATTTACCCCATGAAAGTTCTTGAAGTGGGGAGATTATCATGGATTATCTGAGTGGGCCCTAAATGCTATCACATTTATCCTTACAATAGGGAGACCAAGGAAGCTTTAACAAGAGGAGAGGGAATGTGACCACAGAGACAGAAACCTGACTGGTGTGATTACAAGCTAAGGAATGCTGACAGCCACCTGATGCTGGACTATGCAAGGCACAGAATCTGCCTTAAAGCATCCTGAGGGAGTACACCTCTGCCAATACCTTGATTTTTACTCTATGGAACTTATTTCAGATTTCTGGCCTCCAGGACTGTGAGAGACTAAATTTGTGTTGTTGTAAGCCATAAAGTTTGTGGTAAATTGTTAGAGCAATCATAGGAAACTACCATTACTCTCACCATCAATCTGGATCTCCCTTTATGCTGATTTCTCTTTTCTATAGAGTTACTGATAGAAGGGGCGAAAAGGGGAAGGATATTACTGTTTCTTGGGTACTCCTCTGTGTCTAGTGCAATGCAAGACATTCAAAATACACGGTCTCATTCCCTCATCTTCCCTGAGTATCTTACTAACATAACAAAGCAGCAATCGTGGAAATTCATGCCCCTTTAGATCATCATGCTAACACGATGACATCATTAAATTTCTTCAATGGCTATCTAGAGCCCCATACAGGCAATACAATCTGTTGGCCTTTGAGCAAATCTGGCCCAAGGAGAATTTTGTTGGCTAGTACTGTGTATTAAACTCATTTGAACTTGGAGAATTTTTAGCAAGAAATGAGCCAGGTCTCCAGTAGTTCACAGTTCCCACTACTCAATACTGATAACTACTGCCAACTTCACAGAATCAGATTTCCACCCTGGCCTCTGAAGACATTTCAACGTGCAGCTCTGTTCTGAACAGCTCAGCCCAAATTCCTACAAATGTCATACCATCTCTTTCATGATTTGTGCCTATTTACTGGTCAAAACATGGCTTTTTCTTCTTACATTTTCTTTCTTTTTTTCCTTGTTAAGTGGTTTTATTTTTTCAGCTTTATTTAGGTATAACTGACAAATATGTATTTAAGGTGTGCAGAGTGATGTTTTGACATACATACATACATTACAAGATTACCACAATCAAGGTAATTAACATATCATCTCACAGTTACACTCTTTTGTATGTCAAGAAAACTTAAGATCTAGCAAATTTCAAGTATACATTATTATTAACTATAGTCACCATGGTACTCATTCAATCTTCAGAACTTATTAATCTTATAACTGAGTTTGTACACTTTGATCAAAATCTCCCCAATTGCTACCCCTCCCCCATTCCCTGGTTATCACCATTCTACTTTCTGTTTCTGTGAGTTCAACTTTTTTTAGATTCCACATGTAAGTAACATAATGCAGTATTTCTCTTTCTGTGTCTGGTTAATTTTACTAGCATAATGTCCTACAAGTTCATCCTTGTTGTAGCAAAAGGTAGGATTTCCTTATGTTATAGCCGAATGATATTCCATTGTATACATATATTACATTTTCTTTATTCATTCATCTGCCAATAGACACTTAGGTTTCCCTATCTTGTCTATTGTAAATAATGCTGTAATGAACACAGAATACAGTTACCTCTTCAAGGTCCTGATTTCATTTCCTTTGAATATATATACCCAGAAGTGAGATTGCTGGATCATATGGTAGTTCAATCTTTATTTGAAGAACTACCAAACTGTTTTCCATAGTGGCTGTACCAATTTATATTCCTAACAATAGTGTACACGGGTTTTTGTTTCCCCACACTCTTGCCAACACTTCTTATCTTTTCACTTTTTTTTTTTGAGAGGGGAGGGGGCAGAGGGAGAGAATCTCAAGCAGACTCCCCACTGAGCACAGAGCCCCATGCAGGGTTCCATCTCACGACCCTCAGATCATGACCTGAGCCGAAATCAAGAGTCAGACACTTAACCAACTGAGCCACCCAGGTGCCCTTTCTATTCTTCTATCATAGCCCTCCTGACAGGTGTGAAGTGGTATCTCACTGTGGTTTTGATTTTTGTTTCCACGATGATTACTGATTTTAAGCATCTTTTCATATACCTCTTGGCCATTTGTGTATCTTTTTTTGAAAAAAAAAGTCTATTTAGGTTCATTGCTTCTTTTAAAATCAGGTTATTTGTTTTTTTGCTTGTTTGTTTTTCTATTGGGTTGTAGGAGTTCTTTATGTATTTTGGATATTAACATGTATCAGATATATGGTTTGGAAATATTTTCTCCTGTTCCAAATGTTGCCTTTTCATCTTGTTTTTTCTTATGCTGTACATAAAATTTTAATTTAATATAGTTCTACTTGTTCATTTTTGCTTTTGTTGCCTGTTCTTTTAGTGTTTTATCTAAGAAATCATTACTAAGACCAATGTCAAAGAGTTTTCCCCCATGTTTTCTTTTTGGACTTTCATGGATTCGGGTGTTAAGTTTAAATCTTTAATTCATTTTGAGTTGATTTTTGTGTATGGTATAAGATAAGGGACCAGTTTTGTTCTTTTGCATGTGGATAAACAGTTTTTCTAGCACCATTTATTGAACAGACTATTCTTTCACCACTGTGTATTCTTGATGTCTTTGTCGAAGGTTAATTGACCATGTCTGCATGGGTTTATTTCTGGGTGCTCTATACTATTTCATTGGTCTATGTGCCTGTTTTTGCTGGTAGTTATTTTTATACTATCTTGATTTCTACAGCTTTGTAATATAATTTAAAATTAGGAAGCATTGTGTCTCCACCTTTATTCTTGCTAAAAGTTGCTTTAGCTATTTGAGATCTTTTATTGTTCCATACAAATTTTAGGATTATTTTTTTCCAATTCTGTGAGAAATGCTAGTGAGATTTTGATGGGAATTGCATTGGATCTGTGGATCATCTTGAATCAAATGGACATTTTAACAATATTTATTCTTCCAATCTATGAACATGGGATCTCTTTCCATTTATTTGTGTCTTCTTCAATTCCTTTAATCACTATTTTGTAGGTTTCAGTGTACAGATCTTTCACCTCCTTGGTTAAACTTACCCCTAAATATTTTATTCTTCCAGATGGTATTGTAAATAAGATTGTTTTCTTTCTTCCTTTTTTTTTTTTAATACTTCATTGTCAGTTTATAGAATGCAACTGATGGTTGTATGTTGATTTTGTATTTTCAACTTTACTGGAGGTGTTTATTAGTTCTTACAACTTTAGGATTTTCTCTAGGTAATATCATGTCATCTGCAAAGAGAGACAATTTTACTTCTTCCTTTCTGATTTGGATGTCTTTTCCTTCTTACTCATTCCTAATTACTTGGCTAGGACTTCCATAATTTTGTGGAATTAGAAATGGTGAAAATGGACATCCTTGACTTGTTCCTGATCTTTAGAGGAAAACCTTTCAGCTTTTCAGAGTTAACTATGGTGTTAGTTGTGGGTTTGTCATATGCGGCCTTCATTATAATGATGTACATTCCTTCTGTACCTTTTTGTTGAGAGTTTTTATCATGAAATATATTGAATTTCGTTAAATGTTTTTTCTGCATCTATTGAGATGATTGTATCATTTTTATCCTGCATTCTGTTAAAGTAATATATCATATTTATTGATTTGAATGCTGAAATATCATTGCATCCCAGGGATAAATCCCACTTATTCATGGTGTATTTTCCTTTTTTTTTTATTCTTATGTTAATCCCCATAGATTACATCATTAGTTTTAGATGTAGTGTTCCATGATTCATTGTTTGTGCATAACACCCAGTGCTCCATGCAGAATGTGCCCTCCTCAATACCCACCACCAGGCTAACCCATCCTCCCACCCCCCTCCCCTCTAGAACCCTCAGTTTGTTTTTCAGAGTCCATCGTCTCTCATGGTTCGTCTACCCCTCTGATTTCCCCCGCTTCATTCTTCCCCTCCTGCTACCTTCTTCTTCTTTTTTTTTTCTTAACATATATTGCATTATTTGTTTCAGAGGTACAGATCTGAGATTCAACAGTCTTGCACAACTCACAGCGATTACCAGAGCACATACCCTCCCCAGTGTCTATCACCCAGTCACCCCATCCCTCCCACCCCACCCCCCACTCCAGCAACGCTCAGTTGTATTTTCCTTTTAATGTGCTTTTGAATTTGGTTTGCTAGTATTTTGTTAAGGATTTTTATATTATGTTCATCAAGAATATTGGCTTGTAATTTACTTTTCTTGTAGTATCCTTGTCTGATGTTGGTACCAGAGTAACTGAGGTCCTCATAAAATGAGTTTGAAAGTGTTCCCTTCTCTTCAGATTTTTGGAAGTATTCAAGAAGAATTGATATTAATTCTTTTTTAAATGTTTGGCAGAATTCAACAGTGAAGCCAACTGGTCTTGGGCTTTTCTTTGTTGGAAGGTTTTTGACTACTGATTCAATCTCCTTACTCATTCTTGGTCTTTTCAGATTTTCTATTTCATCATGATTCACTCTTGGAAAGTTTATGCTTCTAGGCATTTATCATTTCTAGGTTGTCCAAATTTTTGGTGTGTACTTGTTCATAGCGGTATCTTATAATCCCTTGTATTTCCATGCTATCACTTGTAAAATCTCCTTTTTCATTTCTGATTTTATTTATTTGACTCCTCTTTTCTACCCTTAGTCTAGTTAAAGCTTTGTCAATTTTACTTATCTTAAAAAAAAACAAACAAAACAACTCTTAGTTTTTTTTTTTTTATCTTTTATATTGTTCTGTGGTTTCTATTTCATTTATTTTCACTCTGATATTTGTCATTATCCTTCTTCTACAAACCCTGGGCTTAGTGTGTTCCTTTTTCAGTTCTTTAAGATGTAATTTTAAGAGTTTAATTGAGATCCTTCTTTCTTCTTAATGTAGACATTTATTGCTATAAAATTCCCTTTAACTGAATCTCGTAAGTTTTAGGATGCTGTGTTCCTACTTTCATTTGTCTCAAGAGATTTTCTGATTTCTATTTTGATTTCTTTGACCTATTGGTTTTTCAACATTGTTGTTTAATTTCATATATTTGTGAATTTTCCAGTTTTCCTCCTATTATTTATTTCTAGTTTAATACCATTTCATAAGGGCATATGCAAGAAGCTGACCATGGGAAGGGGCAAGAGTAAGACACGTAGAATGTTTGGGGGTACCCATGGGCCATTTGGAGGGTCTTTAGATGAGGTATTCCATATAGCTTGTGGGTGGGAATCTGGATACAGTCCATGAGGATGTTAATAGGATCTGTGGCCATTTGTTCAGTTGGGAGCACTTTTTGCTCTAAGTTCTCACCTCCCTTCCCTGATCCCAGTCTCTCCCAACTATTTAGCTTGTTGATCTCAGTATTCTGGGATCAAATGCATTTTTGCATTTGCAAAAAAAAAAAAAAAAAGTGGGTCTCTTAGGGGGCATCCTGCACAGTGGAAGATGCCAGGTGCTCACTCACTATGTTTTCACTTTTTCCATGGGGGAAGTCACAGACCAAGGGGTCTCTCTTGGCACTGAGCTATGCTGCTTTGGGGGAGAGGTAATGTAGGTAAAGTAAAACTGTTTTTCTTACTTTCTTCAATGTTTCTATTCTTGGATTGTTGCTCCAGGTGGTATGCTGGAACTTCTCCTCTGGGCTCCTGGGTTCCCACAAAGTTACATTAGTATATGGATAATTGTCAAAACTGATGTTTTCTGGGAGTATAATGACTGAAAACACCTAATCTGCCATCTACTCCCCTCTCACATTTTCAAGGGCATTATTTTTTCAGCCATAAAAGACAACCACATTTCTGATCTTCTACACAATGTCTCACATGCTGTTCCAATGGCATGGAATATCTTCCTTGCTCCTGATTCCAATTCATGTCAGGACTCAGTTTAAATTTTATCTGTACTATAAAAACTTGTTCTGCTGGCTTCCACCTGAATTATGTGTGCCTTCTACATGCTCTCATATCATGTATCACTCTATTATAATTCTTAGTATTATGTATGGTTTATAGTAATTATTTATTCTGCAGTAACAAACAGGAAGCTATTTAAAGCAGAGACTTATATCTTGTTTGTGTTCCCAACACCTAACGTGGTACCTAGAGCATATGGTGTATTTAAATTTGTTGAATAATTTTGGTTCACATAATAACCTATATGAGGTAGATATGATGTGGAAATTTTCCTATTTTATATGTGGAAAAGTTCCTATTTGGGATATGCCACTGCACTGACTTCAGTAAATCACACTCTATTCACTGTGATTGGATTTTTATTTTCAATGGTTAATTATATATTTTTTGTGGAAACATCTAAGCAGTGATCATGGAAATTCATGCCTCTCCAGATAACAAAGAAATTGGAAAATTCCAACTCCTAAATAATCTTCTTTCTGCTTTCAAGTGTTCTCCGGGTAAAACAGTGAACAATATTCCCCAAGTAGTTGACCCAGGAACTCTGGATGTGGGAGTAAGAGGAGGAGAGGAATACTCTGAGATTTAGATGACTGGGTAAGCTATGCTTGGATGCAGGGTATTTTCAAAGTCCCATCTTGCTGCAGATGCCATGTTGAGTAAAGTTGAAGATATTGCTGTGATTGGCTTCCAGGGGAAGCTATCATATTTTTCAGTATTTGTGTTCTTGTGAAATTGGACTTCTATCACTAAGGTGAAAAGAAATGTTTTGTATAGTAATGAAGTTCCTACTGTACCACTTACTCTTTTAGTAGTCCCATTATAATACATAGGGCAAATGGATTTATATTCTATCAGGAGTTGGCAAACTTTTTCTGTAAAAAAACAAATAGTAACTATTTTCAACTTTGTGGGTCACACATTCCAGGCTATATTACAACTACTTGACTCAGTTGTGGTGGTTCAAAAGTAGCCACAGACTAATATACAAATAAATAGGGATGTCTGTGTTCCAATAACACTTCATTTGCAAAAACAGGTGAGAGGCAATTTTGGCCTGCCCACAGGCCATAGTTTGCCAACTCATGGTTTAGAAATATCACAGAAGATATCAGCTTTTTCTTGATGTCTTTGTCTAGGACTAAATGTTCTAAATGCAGGTCTGCAATATCTATAAACTAGAATTATCTCAAACCTAAATCTTGAACAAAACCCAAAAACATATTTTTTAAAATGTGTAAATAGCAAAACAAAATAAAAATTTCTATCTTAACAGATAGGTATGAAATAGAAAGAATCACTCTGAGAAAGCAAAGCAAATGTTATCCAGTTAAATAACATCATTGCAAGATGAAAACAAAAATATATTTTTCTATTCTAAACCAAAATTGATTAGAAGAATCCCACAAGTAAATGTCATGGTCAAATTTCAAAATGGAGCAGAAAAAAAAATCTGCAATCTTACAGGAGTAAACAAAATTAAGTTAATGTTGGAATTTTCCTACAGCATTATGTCATAAAATAATGAAAAAAATTTGCAGTGTTCTAAGAAAACAAGTGCCTGAATAGATTTTTAAAAATAAGGCTGGTTTATAATTTTTGTAAAGACTAAAGAACAGGAATTTCTGAACTACTAAGCACTCAAAGTATCTTTAAGTAATTCTTGATGTCAGCAAAATGAATGATTTTATAAGTAAGATATGGTATAAAAGAAAGTGTAATAAGTAGTAAAATCAGAAACATTACCTAAATCATTTATGTTAATATAGTTATGAAAATAATACACAAAGCAAGGTTTTTTAAAAGAGAGGAGAATGTATAATGTCATAAACAACCATCTGGATTAAAAAATTTACATCATTAAAAATATTGGAAATGGACATAAAAAAGGATAAATAAGCCTGTAAAATAGATTTCCCTAAAGAATAATACAATGTAATAATCATCATATAATTTTATAGTCCTGAGATTTTGATAAAGAACATGAATTTCAACTATCTTTACTTTAGGTTCACCATAGTAGAATAAAAATAAAATTTATAGTTCCCAAATCATTTGAAAAAATGCATTTGTCCAAATTATACAGTAAAAACACCCTCCCAAATTATTTGTCAAAGTAGAAATAAAATCTGCATATAGAGAATAAAAAAATGTGATTAAGACAATATATCTAAAATTATGAGATGAGGTACAACTAAAATAATAGGCACAAGGTAATTTACAAAAAATAATTTTTTTTTAAGATTTCATTTACTAATTTGACAGAGAGAGAGAGAGAGAGAGAGAGAGTGAGAGAGGGAACACAAGCAGGGGGAGAGGGAGAAGCAGGCTCCCTGATGAGCAGGGAGCCCAATGCAGGACTTGATCCCAAGACTCTGGGATCATGACCTGAGCCGAAGGCAGATGCCCAATGACTGAGCCACCCAGGCACCCCCAAAAAATAAGATTCTTAATATTCATCCCAAGAGCATGGTAAAATAAGGTATTAAATGATCTAAGATGAAAAAAATTAATAAAAATGGATAAATTCGTTATTCAAAAAATGTAGAAAAGTAAATATGAGATCTGGTTTTCTTTTTTTTTTTTTTAAAGATTTTATTTATTTATTTGAGACAGAGAGAATGAGAGACAGAGAGCATGAGAGGGAGGAGGGGCAGAGGGAGAAGCAGACTCCCCGCCGAGCAGGGAGCCCGATGCGGGACTTGATCCCGGGACTGCAGGATCATGACCTGAGCTGAAGGCAGTCGCTTAACCAACTGAGCCGCCCAGGCGCCCAAAAGATCTGGTTTTCTTTCCTTTTTTTTTTTTTTTTTAAGATTTTATTTATTTATTCATGAGAGACAGAGAGAGGCAGAGGGAGAAGCAGGCTCCCAAGGAGCAGAGAGCCCCATGCGGGACTCGATCCGAAGGGATCATGACCTGAGCCGAAGGCAGACACTTTAACCATCTGAGCCACCCAGGCGCCCAAGATCTGGTTTTCTTATTCCTAAAGGAATTATAGAGATTTCTTAAAAGACTAAGCAAGAAAAATGAGATAACAGTAAATCTTAAAACACAACATATGGGACTTTGTATCCTCTTCATGTGTCCTATTCTTAGAATATTAGCTGCAAAGATGCTTCCTCTCCCCTCTTCCCCTTTCTATATGATGTGAAAGATTAAAGTAGATTTCTCTGAAAAATTGAAATGAAATGCCCCTAGCATATAAAATATCCTTGCAATAGATCACCCACAATAGAAGGAGACTAATTCATTATGTGTCTTCTCAATTGTTAAGCTCATAATGTAAATTTATTACATGATTAACTGGATTTCATCTTCATATGTTTGCCCAATTTTCTCTTGCGTTATTTATCTTCCTTTTTTTGCTGAATTGTAGGGGTAATATATATTTAAGATACTGATTTTTTGCCTATATTTTTTATAGCAAATGTCTTTCCCAGGTTGATATTTCTCCATTTCTATTTTTTATGACCAAAAGTTCTTATTTAAGAAAAAAATATATATGTAAATATGTATATATACAATACCAATCTTTTCCTTAATGATTTTTGCTTTTGGTGATGTTAATAAATCCTTTACTCAAAGGAAAAAGTGTTCATTTAGGTTGACTTTTAAAATATTCAAAGTTTTGATTTTCACATTTAAATATTTATTTCATCAAAACTGGCAAAAATATTTTACAACAAAGTACACTACTGTGAAACATCAGAATAACAATTGAAAAGAAGGCTTAAACATGTTCACAGAAAACTTTAAAAAACGCGAACACTTTACATAAAGGAAAGTGACTCAGAATAGCACCAGACTCCTAAACATCAACTCAGGAGGCAAAAAGACTGTGGAGCAATGCTTCAAAATTACTAGGGAAAATAATTTTCAATCAAGTTTTTTTTCCTCATCTTATTTTTTTCCTCAACTATCAAATGTTAGATGAGAATAAAGGAACTTCCAGACATGCAAGAAATAAAAAAACTGTACCTACCACATACTTTTTCTCAGAATACTGCTGGAAGATGTGCTTTAGCAGGATGAAAGATTGAATCAAGACAAAAGAAGATATGGGATCCAGGGAACATATTATGAAGCACAAAGTACTGAGAAAGTCCCAGGATGATCATCATTTTCAGTCCTTGAGAGCAACCAGTCCAGGCTAGAGGAGGTGAATGGAAGGCAGTGAGAGGATGACATACATCAAAATTCAAAAAAATAAATTGTATATTATCTCATTAACATTTAGAAAAAAATATCTCCTACATTTTGTTAGATTGGTTGAATTCTTTACACGTAATTAAAAGTAGATACCATAGAAAGCTAAGCAAATTTCAGTATAAAAAGTAGAAATAAACTCCAAAAATAATTTTTTCAACTGTACAGAACACCGTAACCATGGTCTACCACTCTGTACAGAACCGTATATTACTTAATGGAAAAGTATTTGCATTTAAGTAAAAATTTAAGTAAAAATTTTTGTATTTAGAGATTTGAAGCAACCTACACAATGGGAGAAAATATTTGCAAATCATATATCTGATAAAAGATTAATATCTGGATTATATAAGGAAATCATATAATTCAAAAAATTTTGTTAAAAAACATGAATGGTCCTTGGGGCATTATGTGAAGTGAAATAAGTCAAATGGAGAAAGACAAATACTGTATGATCTTATTTATATGTGGGAATAGAAAAGCAAACTCACAGAGGTAGAGGGTATTGGAGGATGGGCAAAAGGGGTGAAGGAAGTCAAAAGGTACAAGCTTCCAGTTATAAGATAAATAAATCCTTAGGATGTACGGTATCATATATTTGAAAGTTGCTAAGAGAGTAGACTTTTAAAGTTCTAGTCACAAGAAAGAAAAATGTGTAACTATGTGTGGTGATGGATGTTAACCAAACTATTGTGGTGATCATTTTGCAATATACATACATATCAGATTGTTATGTTGTACACCTAAAACTAATACAATGTTATATGTCAATTATATCCCAATTAAAAAAAAAAAAGAAAAGAAACAGCTGAATAGCAAATGTAATGCCCACTCCGCTCAACAAACAGCAGTGGTCTTAGGCTCCATTAGACAATCAAATTTACCATACATAATTAGGTTTATTAGCTATAAGAAAGGATTTAGGGTGGGCAAAACACAGCATGCAGAAGATTCTCTTCGTAGGGACATATGTCAACTATGCCAAAGCTCGTCCATCTTTGGGAGGCATATGGTCATGAAAGACATGGCAGAATATGAGAGGAATGCATGTCTGAGAAACCAGTGATTGTTGGGGCCCATTCATATTTTTCTTTGTTTTGGCTGAATTATTGAATCAAGACTGGGTTTGTGGCTTAAGCCAACCATAAGGATGATGTATTACCTAAAATTGAACAGAAAAGCCTTAGATATGATGAGTTTTGCATCTAGAATGAGGAGATTTATCCCAGGTAAATACAGTGTTCCATTTCAATTTTTAAACAGCTTTATTTAGATATGATTGACATATAACAATGTGCATTTTAAAGAAAAATTTAATGTTTTGACATATGTATACACCAGTGAAATCATAACCACAATCAAGATAATGAATGTATCCATCACTCCTAGAAGATTCTTTTTTGGAGTTCCCAGTCAACCATCAAACACTGATATATTTTCTGTCACTATAGATTGGTTTGTATATTCTAGAATTTTATATACATGGAGACATACTTAATGCATTTTTTTTTTGGTCTGGTTTCTTTCATTCACCATAAATATTTTTAGGTTCATCTATATCAGTAGTTCATTTTTTTTATTGCTGAGTAACAGTCTATTGTATGAATATATCATCATTAGTTTGTCCATTCACTTGTTAATGGACTGTTTGGTTTCCAGATTTTGGCTATTTAAATAGAGCTGCTATGAACATTTGTATGTAAGTCTTTGTATAGAAATTTGTTTTCATTTATTTGATAATTTATGTAGGTGCGAGACAGCTGCATCATATGGTAGAATAGTTAGCTTTTTAGAAATCAGCATATGGGAATTCTAGTTGCTCTACATTGCTGCCAACACTTGGTGTGATTAGTCTTTTTAATTTTAGACATTTCAATAGGTATGTAATGAAATGTAAATGAGGTTTTAATTAGGACTTCCCTAAAGAAAAATGATTTTCAATATTTTCTCATGTGTTTATTTGCCAACTTCTTTGATAAAAGATCTGTTCAATTTTTGTCTATTTTTAAATGTTTTTTGTTTATTTTTAAATTTTCTTATTATTATGATCTGAAAGTGGTTTTTATATTCTGGATGCAAATATTTTTATCAGATATATGATTTGCAAATATTTTCTCCCAGACTGTGGCTTGTTTGTCATTCTACTAACAGTGTCATTTGAAGAACAGAATTCTTATTTTGATGAAGTCCAGTTTAACCATTTGTTCCTTCATGGATAGAGCTTTTGGTATTGTAGCTAGGATATATCTGCCTAACTTGAGTTTACAAAGATTTTCTCCTATAATTTCTTCAACAGGTTTATAGTTTTGGGTTTTATATTTGTACCTTTGATCCATTTTAAATTAATTTTTGTATATGGTATGAGGTATGAATTAAAGTTCATTTTTTCTGCCTAAAATATCTCATTGTTTTAGCACCATTTATTGAAAAGTTGGTCCATTATCTACTGGATTTCCTTTGAATCTTCATTTAAAATTGATTAAGCACATATATTTATCTACCTTTATTCTGCCAATCTATTTGTATAACTAGTATTTAATACCACATTATCTTGTTTAACTTTTTAATTAATCTTTCAAATTTGCTTTTTTCTTAAACTTGTTCTGGCTAAGTCTACATTTTTTAAAAAAATTTCAATATGAACATTAGAATCAGTTTATCAGTTTCTACAAAATAAAGATATCTTTTGCATGAAACCTGTAGGTGAAATTGGGGACACATAACATCTTAACAATATTGATTATTATACCAGTGAAGTTTTGCCTCCCTTTATAATTCACATTACAAATCAAACAGAGTATTTTACTGAGTGACTCTAAAGAATAATGCACTCTTATTTTACAATGTTAAATGTAACTATTTTGGTGAGACATTTATCTCTGTGGCCTATTTATGCTAATTAATTTCTTGGAATTTATGATAAAATGTACAAAACATATATATTAAAGAAATTCCATGTATTTCATTTTATTTCAAGATAACATACTAAATAAAAATTAGAGTGTTTTAACGCCACTTGTATTTGAAACTTGAGGCTATCCCTTAATGTCTCAACATAATTCCCAGTGGCTCAATTCTAAAGATCTATCCATTAATATTCTTAAATGGATCTTTTTCAAGCTTGGCAGCAGGGCTCAAATGCATTTTGTTGTAGTAATGAAATATTTTGCATAAGTGGAAAAATCACTGTTAATTGCTTGAGATTTTACACCAATTGCAATCATTTTGAAAGTATTGACAATTTGTATCATGTAAAGTAATCATGCTCTTTGAAGCTGTGACCTATTAAAAAGTTTTCCTGGATGATACTTTTTCAAAACTCTTTTCAGTGGTGTCTGAGGTTTTGATCTATATGATGCTTAAGGGAGGTTATTATTCTAAAAATAAATGATCAGTTAAAATATTTACTTTGGGAAAGTTGCATTTGAGATAACTAAGTAAAAATTTCTGGCCCAGGGACAATCTCAGCAAATTCCTACTTTCTCTCACCTCTGTCAGCATCAGAAACTTAGAACTGTGGGGAATGGATCATTGAGTGAGAGCAGAGAAGTGAATTCCAATTGCCCTTATGGGGAGGGTCCTGATATTGGGTATCATTTGAGTTTGTGTCACAATAGATTTTATTTAGCTCCTGATTGAAAACATTATATAAGTGGCCCAAATGCTGTTTAGACCCTGATGTATTTGACAGAGACCATAAAATTATTCAGCTTTAGTCTGCACCTCCCATCTTCTGAGCCTCACTTCTATTCTCAATGGGCTATTCATCAAGGACTGCCTTATCCCAGCCTTCCTGACTCTGCACTTCTATTTATTTTCCCCAGTTATAAACTTAAGCCTGTATTAGTCTGCTATAACAAAATACCATAGACTAGGTGGCTTAAAAACAGATATTTATTAGTTCTGGAAGCTGGGATGTCCAAGATCAAGGGGCCAGCTCATTTGATTTTGGTAAGGGCTCCCTTGTTGGCTTATAGATGGCCACCTTCTCACTGTATCCTCACATGGTGGAAAGAGAGCAATCTCTCTTCTTATAAAGATATTCCTATCATGAGGACCCCACATTTACAACCTCATCTAACTCTAATTACCTCCTTAAAGTCCCATCTTCAAATACAAACATACTGGGGTTAAGGCTTCAACAATTCAGTCTCAAGCAAAATTGTTGGGATGTGATTGTAGTAGTGAATGAAGGCTGGATTTTTCTTGTCCCCTTATATATCTGACAGTGGCAGGCAGGCTGGCTCTTTGAGCTTCCTCTGTTTGTTCTAGACCTAACAGGCACCTGTTTTCTTGTACTTTAGGAGATATACTTGTTCTGTGGCCGAGCACACTGGTAAATGGTGTGCTATACGGTGTTATATGATAGCATATGGTGAGTGTCATTGAAGTGAATTTGAGACAATATCTAAATGTCCCAAATGCCATATCACAAATAATAAAACAAACAAAAAAATACTAGAATTAGTAGCAGCAAATCATGTATTAATCCAGTCTCTTTAAAACTACTTATTAACAGCTTATTAACACTGTTTATTTGCCCACTTAATCTCTACCACTATATTATGAGCAGAGGGTGGAAAGTGACTAAATTATAATCCTCACTTTAAAGGAATTTAAAGTATTCTGTAAAATTAAGTATATTAAATTAGAGGGAACAGAATCTCATTAAGAAAAGCATAATCATAGTAAAAACAGCAAGAATTTATTTAGAGCCTAGCATATGACAACCATAATAGATATTTAAAAATTTCCTCTTTGAACCTCTCACATATCATATGATAGAGGCATTATTGTATCTACTTTATTTAATAAGCTATTTAAAAAAAGAGGTTGAAGCACATAAGGAGGGTCACATACCAAAAAGGATGGAGCCAGGATTCAAGCATATGTATTGTCTACTAACTTCCACAGCTTAACTTCTCCTTTGTTTACTATGTGTGCTATGGAATAGAAGAGATTACAAATGTGAAATATTTATTGAAATACTGAATTTACAGAAACAATTTATGATTATAATTCTCTCACTAGTTTCATAGACTCTTTGGTTATGCAGTTAACACCTTAAAAATAAATGTATCATAAATGCATTGAATAGCCACTATTGATTTAATTATGATATTTTATTCTTACCTTCAAGTATGATGGGTTATTTGCTATTTTTAGTTGCTTAAATATTTGAATACAGAATACAAGAGTTCACCTTTAGCAGGCAATTACAGAGAACCTAGATTGCATCTATAGCAATAGAGTCATGATTTTAGGTATATAAAAGGACTATAAAATGAAGTTTTTGCAAGGAATTGAGAGTAATTCATTGGAGAGATAAGACTTTAAATCATAAAAACAGAATATAGAAAGAGAATTCAGAAGTTATCCAGTGAAACTTTAATTTTACAAATGGGAAAACTGAAGCTCAGATGTATTGATCATCTAAGATTAGAGTCAGTAGTGATTGAGTTTGGACATAACACAGGCCTGCTGATTTGTAGTGGAGTTTTCCTTCCATGACCCCATTTGAAATAAAGATCCATAAAAATTATTATGATGTGTAATAGCTTTACATATGTTAATTATCAGAGTCTTTCCATTCTAATTTGTACCATACCATTTTCATTGGTGGCTTTCTCTTCACTATTATTTATGTATTCACAATAAAAAGCTACTAAAATGCCATGCTTTATTTAATGATTTATTCTTTATGGCTGTTACAGTTTTCATTTAAAAATCTTTTTTTGTGGTTCATGATAAGGTTTTTTTTTTTTTTTTTTTAAGATTTTAAAGCCAGCCTGCATAATGTAGAATAAAACCTAATTTGGTTTCTTGAGTGGAAGGTATATTTGAATTAAAACACATTATTCCATCTTGCCACCTCAACTAAAGCAAGAATTTAGAGAAATGCTCATAAAGGACCCTTTCTGTGGATATAGCTACACTGTTGCAGATTGAGCCCCTTGCAAATATTTAGCCCTGTATTTTTCCACAATTACTTTTTTTAGCTTTAGCTTTTTTTGAGCTTTTTTCCCTGACAATACAAGTTAAATTGCTCAACATGATTGTTAAAAGATTCATACATTTCCCCAAATAATTCTTCATCACATATGTAAATTTCAGAAGCTGTGAAAATGAATATAAATTAGAACATCTGAAGAGAATGAATTATGTAAAACAATTCATTAAATGTATTACACAAAATTGCTACTTTCTTTGGAGTTTAGAGGAAAGATGAAGGCATTTCCTAGAGCTCCCATCTATTACATGGTTAAATTTATATTCTTTTAGGGAGCTGGAGTCACTGTTTCCTGTTGCAAAGCCAGGTATGGGTTATCATAATTACTGGCATCACAGATTTATTTTTAATTATTCATAAAAGTGATCTAAACAATGGAATCCCCAAATGAAAACACACAGTGCTGTTTTAGAAGCCATCTGTGACTGTTTGAAGGACCAGTGAGATGCCAATTTTGTTTTTCATGCCAACGCAGGAATATATCAAATTGATGGGATATATATTTTTCAACATATGATTTTTTTTTCCGGCAGGGATATTTAAACATCATATGTACATAATATAAAAATATCAATGCTGCTGTGATGTGTTAATGGGAAGCAAACATAATGGAGACTTTGAAAGTAAGTTAATATGAACTCATTTGATATAATTCAGCAATAATTATCCTCCACTCCAAGTTTGAAATTGGGGAAACATAGAAAAAGAATGGCTCAGAGTCTAAATAATCAACTGAAGGCAAGTTACTTCCCTATAGTAGATGTTTAAGGAATGTAGTATTAAGCACTCTTTAAATATGGAGATTATTTGTTGATGGATTGACCATAAAAGGAATAAGCCTTTCATAGTTTCTCTCTGACTGATATTTATTCCATATCTTGGTATTTGATCTCAAAATGTCTATTCATATTGAGTGAAGTGTGGGATGTGAGCTAAGTCTGCAAGGATACCCAGTGGGGACTTTTTTCTCTGTAGTGTTTTCCTTTGTTCCTTGAAACATTTGAATCAGATTTCCATCTCTTTCTCTTTTTTTTTTTTTTTTTTTTTTACCTTTTTCTTCTTTATTTGTTTGGTCTGGATTTTATACTCCACTTACAATGAGACTATTTTTTTTTATTATAAAACTTATAGCCACAGAGAAATGAACCTTGTTCTATTTGATATTGCTAGATGTGTCCTTGGGTTTTCCATTGTTATTGATTTTTGAGCAGAGAAAAGAGATCCAGAGTGAGAGATTTCCATTTATTAGTGATTGTAATGGAGCTCTACCATAGTCTCCTCTACTGATCTCATACCACATAGAAACACCATGTCACAGTTGGAGGCCAGGAGTCATTGTAATATATTCTTTCTGGCCTTATTGAATCTAAGTCTAAAAGAAACTGCTTAAAGCAGAATCTGTATGTGGAATCATGATTTAGTTTTTAAAAACTACTCTGAGAGTTCATCCATTTTAATATATTCCTTTGTCTCTATCAGCCAGTATTTGGGAAGAGAATTTAAATGCTTGCCCTCAAGTTGTCATTTTTCCTAAAGTATAATTTATCTTGTTTTGATGTCTCATCATCAAACACAAACATCTATTATTGGTCTGTGCCACGTTAATACAGTGACAGTCCCAGGAGCTATTGAGGTTTATGGAACTATTTTATCTTCCTATAAATTGTCCCAGAGCAGTGTGCTTTTCCTTGCTTCTAGGCTGTCACTTCTCAGTATTCTCTGTGTCTCCAGATACCAGTCAATCTTGGTCTCCTATTTTCATGATTCTAATATGCTGAGGGATTAGAGAACAGCTATTAAATTTGTCTTTTCTTAAAGTGAGTTTCACAAAGACTCTTCCAGAATAAAGAGCATTTTTAACATGCAAAGTGTTATGTCTACCTCAGTTGGTTTTTAATAAGGCTTGGTTTTTCTTGGCTATTGTCACATGAAGTTTTGACCAAAGACTCACACCTAGTTTGGGGAAGTATTATTCTATAGTTCTTAATTATGATAGGGTCTTTTACACATAAAATTTTCATCTCGTTTAATAAACAATCTTATAATTATTTATTATGCACTGTCATCAGGCCACATTTTGCTAGATAATGGGGACACACAGATAAACAAAGTATATCCATGTTTTGTGAGCAGCTCGACCATAAATGCCCTCTCTTCTCCCCTACTGAGAAGGACAATCTACCTTACTGAGTCCATGGGTTCAAATGGTAATCTCAACCACAAATGCTATCCAAGACATACTTGACCCAATCTTTAATCTGGGCAGTCCAGTTGACACACAAAATTAACCATCACAGATACCTAACATTTAGGTAAATGCAATGGGATAAGCAATGCAAATGCAAACTGAGACACAGATAATAAGAAATGATAATATGAGGAAGACAGGGTAATGTTTGTTTTTGAACTTGGCTGACTAGAATTTCAATGATTTAGATAGAAAGGAGATATTCAGGAGGACAATTTATAGCTCCTGGAAGGCAAATAATTCTGAGCAGTGTGGGGAGAATACTTGGATAAAATTGAGCACATAGACTGGGATCAATAGAACGCTTCTATATTTCAAAGTTTTTAAATAAGATAATTCTGTGCTTTAGAATGAGCATTAAGTAGAAATACATTAGTGAAAGTGAATTATATTAGTAAAGTAATATGGTAAAAAACAACCCACTAAGACTAAATCATGAAGAAATAGAAAATCTGAACCAACCAATAATAAGTAAGGAGATTGAATCAGTAATCTAAAACTTCTAAACAAAGAAAATCCCAGGATTAGATAGTTTCACAGGTTAATTCTAGAAAACAATTAAAGAAGAATTAATGCCAGTCCTTTCAAACTCTTCCTAAAAATTGAGGTGGAGCAAACATTCCCAAACTTGTTTAACCAGGCTAGCATTACTCTAATACCAAAGCCCAATAAGACACTACAAGAAAAGAAAATTATAAGCTCCAAACCATGATGAACATAGATATAAAAATCCTTAACAATGGGGTGCCTGGGTGGCGCAGTCATTAAGTATCTGCCTTCAGCTCAGGTCATGATCCCAGGGTCCTGGGATCGAGCCCCACATTGGGCTCCCTGCTCAGCAAGAAGCCTGCTTCTCCCTCTCCCACTCCCCCTGCTTGTGTTCCCTCTCTTGCTGTGTCTCTCTCTCTGTCAAATAAATAAATAAAATCTTTAAAAAAATTAAAAAATTAAAAGTAAAAATCCTCAACAAAATACTAGCAAACCAAATTCAATAGCGCAGTAACAGTATCATATGCCATGATGAAGTGGGATTTATCCCTGAGATGCAAGGACAGTTCACCCTATGAAAATCAATTAATGTGACATATTACATTATCAGAATGAAGGAAAATAATCATATGATTATCTCAGATGCACAAAAAACACTTGGCAAGATTCAATATCCTTTCATGATAAAAACTCACAACAAATTATGTATAGAGGGACAAAACAAGCAGTTAACAACATACTCAATGGTGAAAGTTGAAAGGTTTTCCTCTAAGATCAGGAAAAAGACAAGGGCGTCCATTCTTACCACTACTATTCAACATAGGAATTCCTAATGAGAGTATTAGACAAGAAAAAGAAATAAAAGGTATGCAAATCAGAAAAGAAGAAATTAAATAGTCTCTATTTGTAGATAACATGATCTTATATATATAAAACCCTAACTGGTCCACCAAAACAAACAAACAAACAAATAACCAAACAAAAATTTGTTAGAACTAATAAATGAATTCAGTAAAGTTGCAGGATACAAAATCCACCTACAAAAGTCAATTGTGTTTCTATACAATAACAATGAACTTCGTGGAAAAGACGTTAAGAAAACAATCCCATTTACAATAGCATCAAAATAACAAAATACTCAGGGATAAGTTTAACCAATGAGATGAAAGAGCTGTACACTGAAAACTTTAAGACATTGATGAAAGAAACTGAAGACACAAATAAATGGAAAAATGTTCCATGTTCATGGTTTGGAAGATTTGATATTGTTAAAATGTTATACTACACAAAATTATTTGCAGATTCCATGCAATCCTGATTAAAATCCCAATCACATTTTTTAAAGAAATAGAAAAAATTATCCCCAAATTAGTATGGAACCACCAAATATGTCAAATAGTCTAAGCAATCTTAAGAAAGAATAAAGCTGGAGATATCACACTTCTTGATTTCAAAACCATATTATCATGATATTATGTGATATAACATTACGATATTACAAAATTATATTGTCAAAACAGTATTGGACTGGCATAAAAACAAACACACAGATCAATGGGACAGAATAGAAAGCCAAGAAATAAATCTATAAATACATAGTCAATTAATCTTTGACAAGGGTGCCAAATAATACACAATGGGGAAAGGATAGTCTACTCAACAAATGGTTTTGTGAAAACTGCATATCCACATGCAGAAGAATGAAACTGGACTCTTAACCACTCACAAAAATTAACTGAGAAAACTTAAAGACTTAAATGTAAGACCTGTGACTATAAAACTCCTAAAAGACAACATAAGGCAAAAGCTTCATAACATCAGTCTTGGCAGTGATTTCTTGGATATGACATCAAAAACATGGGCAATAAAAGCAAAAATAAACAAGTGGGACTACATCAAAATAAAAAGTTTCTGCACAGCAAAGGAGCTGATAAAGTATATAAGAAACTTATACAACTCAATGGCAAAAAAAACCAAATAATCCAATTAAAAATGGACAAAAGACATGAACAGACATTTCCCCCAAAATGATATACAAATGGCCAACAAGTAACCTAAAAAGATGTCCAACATTAGTAATCATTACGGAAATATAAATCAAAATCACAATAAGATATCACATCTTAGAATGGCTATTTTCAAAATGACAAGTGGTAATAAGTGTTGGTGAGGGTGTGGAGAAAAGGCAACACTTGCACACTGTTGGTGGGAATGCAAATTGGTGTAGTTACTATGGAAAACAATATGGAGGTTCCTCAAAAAATTAAAAATAGAACTGCCATGTGATCCAGAATTCCATTACTCTGTACATATCCAAAGGAAATGAAATCAGTGTCTTAAAGAGTTATCTGTATTTCTGTGTTCACTGAAGCATAGGTTAACCAATAAGGAATATATTGTGCTAATACTTTTAATTTTCACAGAATATGAAAAAATAAGATCCATCAGTGCAAACTATATTTAGAAAACTATATTTTTTCCATTAAAAGTTTAACTATTTAATACATTAAACACTAGAGTGTCCCATTTTTGCAGTAATATTTGAAGAATCTATCTTGATTATTGGCTAAAACTGACTCTTTTACAAGATGTTAATTATATATTTTCAGTAGATGGGGTAGTACATGTGACAACTAAAAAAACTAAGATGCCTAATTAGGAATGAATAGAGAAAATACCATGACAAATAATGCTATTTAAGGCTGAATTATGGTACCATTTTGACATTTAGTGCATTAGAGGGTGGGAGCTTCTAATTAGACAAATATGTATCCATTTTAGAAAATTTTAAAAATACAAAAAAGTTTAAAAATATTGGATTAAAACATATTGAATCTAATTCAAAACATCCAGAAGTAATTGCTATTTTTATGTATGTCTTTTATAACCATTACCAAAAGCAATTATGCCGTCATTTGCAACTTGTCACTTTAACATTATAATATACAGGAAATTTTTGTTTGTGTCATTAAATTTTCTTCAGTGACATATTTTAATGTCTACATATTTTATTGCATCAACATAACCTAGTGTATTGAACTAGTTTTTTAGTATTGTTTTTTGAAATTGTTATTGTATTTTTTCACTATTCTGAGTACCACTAATTGCCTTTAAATTTTAATTAAAGTTTTGTAAATATTTATATTAGTTCTGTGTGATAAATTATTGAAATCAGAATTGTTCACATATGGTATGCACATTGTATTAGTTTCCTATTGCTACTGTAATAAATCACTATAAACTTTAGTGGCCTAAAGGAGCACAAATTTGTTATCTTGTTCTTTAGGACATCAGAAGTGAAATGGGTTTCACTGGACTAAAGTCAAGGTATCAATGTGGTAACATTGGCCCTGCCTGGGAATTCAGAATAATCCTCTAAGATCAGCTAATTAGCAAAATTAATTCTACCTGCAACTTTAATTCACTCTTATTATATAACACCATGTTCACAGGTTCCAGAGATTAGGTCATCTATTACATTTTTGGGAGACCTATTATAGTACCTCCTACACATATTTAAAATAATTTCTAATGGTGATTTTCAATCTTTTAAAAAATTATTTATTTATTTATTTGAGAGAGAAAGACAGTAAGAGAGCACAAGCAGGGGAAGTAGCAGAGGGAGAGAGAGAAGCAGGCTCCCTGCTCAGGAGCCCGATGTGGGGCTCAATCCCAGGACTTTGGGATCATGACCTGAGCCCAAGACAGACACTTAACCAACTGAACCACCCAGGCACCCCATAATGGTTATTTTCAAATTAACCCAAGTAAATTTTATATTCAGTAAATTCTAAAGCTTTTGACATTTTGTTGTTAACTTGATTCTTCTTTCTCTAATTGCAGACTTAAGGAGATATAATTCACATACATAAAGTTCACCTTTTTTAAAGTGTGAAATTCAGTTATTTTATTTAGTATAGTCATAATGCTGTACAACTACTACTTTGTTCTGGTTTTTATCAACCCCAAAAGAAAAAGCCCCTCTCCATTAGGAGTCACTCTACAGTCCTCCCTCTTCCACACATGTATGCAAACATACTGGTGTCATGTCTAGCTCATTACAACTTACCATATTTATTATTTACTTATATTTATTTCAGACCATAATTTAGGGGTACATTTTGCATTTCAACATTCAATGCATTTGAAGTTTATTTTGGTACATGCTATTAGGTAGAGATGTACTTTACTATTTTCTAAGATATAATAATTGTTGCTGCACCATTTATAAGAATGAAATATCATTACTCCATCAAAGTAAATTGTAGCCAACATAAAATCTTAGTGGAGAGGGATCTTTTCTTGGATATCTATTAGCTCATGTTAAATAGCCTATGTAATTTTGGTAAGATTAGCATTTTCTTTTAATCATTATAGATAGTATACAATATAATTTCAATATTAAAATATATATTTAGTTTTGATTTCAACTTTTTAGTGAGTGTTTTCCTACATTACATGCTCCAGAAGAAATGTATGATCACTTTTTTCAAATTAAAATGCACTTGAACAAATGGTAAAGAAATAATTAAAAATTTAAATATAACTTTAAGCTATTTCATTTATTCAAAAGATGGTATCTCTTCAACATTGTCTTCACATTCAGCAACATTTTAAGTCTCAATTTATTCAATCTTTTTCTTCTGTCTTTTAATATTTTTCATCATATAGCTCTGAACATTTCTTTAATGGCTATACTTAGGTAGTTAGTATTTGTTTATTTGAGTGCCGTTTAGAAGATCAGGGAGGTTTCAGCAAGGAAATGACATTTGATTTTTAAGCAGGACCTAAAGAATACTTATGATTTGGTTATATGGACATGGGGAAAGATAGCAGAAATCACCCTTAAAAACCTCAGGGGAGAGCATATGTGTATGTATTTATAAATGTATATATATCTAGATAGTAGAGTATGTGAATGGATTCATTCTTTTGAAATTATTTAGGAAAAACTTTGGCATCATAATTAGAAATTACATTTTGGCAACTGTACCTGATCTTTGTCATTATGCAAATTTTAAATGGTTGGTTTCTGCAGTTTCCTGTAGATATTTTGTAGAAATAATGAATAAGAATTGTTAAGTCAAGTCACTTAGTATTTAATTTTGGATGACCTTTATTTCCATTACATTCACGCAATGTGTTTAATGATCTATTTATAAGATCATATTAATTTTCTCCACTTAACAGTGCAGTGAAATAATTCTGTAAGACAAAACAAATCAATAACATAAAAGTTCAAATCTTGAATTAAAATGAATTCTTTGTCTAATAAGTAATGTTACTGTCAGATATTTTGTTAAAATATTCTGACCTATAGGTACCCACGATTTTGTGTGGTTTAAATAACCAGAACCTGAAATTTCATTATAATTGAGTTATTCATTTTTTGATCAAGTTAAGAGCTAAGTATTTTTCAGAAATAAAAATAAAAATAGACCAGTAGGATAATAAACCATCTTAACAGTTTTCTAATATGGATCATTTTCTTTGAGGAAATCAAAATAATTTTTCTCAAGTCAAAAGAGTAACATTCTCTGAGCAAGAAAAAAATGACAAATTTTATCAAAAATAATTTTTCTTTTATAATCATTAAAATTTATAATAAATAATCCATGCAGGACAATTCTTAACAGAGAAGAGGAAATAAAACTCAGTGCATCTAACTATAATAGGATTAATTGGCACAATTATCAATTGAATACACTAAAGCAAAATCAAGATGATTGAATTTAAAGCAAAATCTAAGTATTTTTTATCATAACAAAAAAGCAATAAAGAGAAATAAGAATATTAAAAACACAAAAGGAATAACTTGAGATACTCAGATAATACAAAACAGAACTTGGAGTATCAATGTCCGGAAAAGGGAAAATCCGGGGCACCTGGGTGGCTCAGTCATTGAGCGTCTGCCTTCGGCTCAGGTCATGATCCCAAGGTCCTGGATCGAGCCCCACATTGGGCTCCCTGCTTGGCGGGAAGCCTGCTTCTCCCTCTCCCACTCCTTCTGCTCGTGTTCTCTCTCTCTCTGTCAAATAAATAAATAAATAAAAATTTAAAAAAATTTAAAAAGAAAAAGGGAAATTCAAGGAAAAAATCAAGAAATAAAAAAATGAGAAATTACATGATCCTATGTAAAATTCATAGGGTCATTAATCTTTTACCTAATAGTACTTTTCTATTTTATAGCCCAACATAATACATTTGATGAACACATACATTTGTGCTATAAAATAGAAACTTTTGTGAAGACATAGATAATCAAATAGAAACACTAAAATAGTCCAAATTTTTAACAGATTTAACATGGCTATTGACACAGCAAAAAAGATCTGAACATTTTACTAATGATATTAATCTATTAATAATTTGAACTCTAACAACAGGGAAGAAACTCTTTTCATGTGGCTATGGAACATTTGCAAAATACTTATTTGTTTTAATCCACAAATTAAAAGAAAATAAATTTCCAAATGAAGAATTTTATACATTTTATAGACTATAATCTGTGACTGTATAGTGACATAGAGCCAAAGTTAATCACATAAATTTAAATAATCACACACAAAAATGTCCAATAACAGTGTAAAACATTCTCCTGAATAACTTTTTTGGTAAAATAACAAGTTAAAAACAAAACAAATCAAAATAATTATTAATTATGGAGATCACATACACTTAAATGGTATAAATAAACAAGCTGCTTTTCCATATAACATAAAATTTTGGAAAATTAAAATTAGGAAATAAAATGCTGTATAAAAGAAAATTTCTGCCACTAGTCATGACAGAGTAAGTATCTGCAATATCTAGACATAGTACAACGGTAACTACCTACAGTCACCAGAGAAAGAACAGAAGCAGACAGACCTGGATGGAGAGTACACAGCTGGGAAAGAGGAGCTGAAGAAAACAAGTTCAAGTTCGTGTGATTTTTAGCCTGAGATCTGATGCTTTTGGCATGTAGTGCAGTCAGTGTGGGTGCTGATGGGGAAAAACTCACAATATTTCTGTCCTGGGGAACTAGAAAAGTAAATCTAGAAAGCTGTGATCCCTGGAAATAATGGGGACATCTCAGAAAATAAATAGGAGAGGAGAATACACAATTTCTGTCAATCCACATTTCTGATTGTCCTCAAAATCATACATTCACAGAACAAGACTACCTTAGCTAGGGACAGAAGATCTGAGCTGAGACTGTAGGTGCCACCCAAGGAAAGTTGAATTTGCAACTCATATCCAACCAAAATAATTGACTAGTAAAAGAGACAATCTCTTCAGAGAAAAATAGCACAACCTCAGGATAAAATCCAGCAGTATCTGACATATGAAGAAACACAGTGGAATACACTCTCAAGAGGAAAGGTAACAAACTGAGACCACCTCTGAGATGACTCAAACAAATGTAAAGATAAGAATTCCCAGGGGCACCTGGGTGGCTCAGTCATTAAGCTTCTGCCTTCGGCTCAGGTCATGATCTCAGGGTCCTGGGATCGAGGTCCGCATTGGGCTCCCTGCTCAGTGGGAAGCCTGCTTCTTCCTCTCCCACTCCCCCTGCTTGTGTTTCCTCTCTCACTGTATCTCTCTTTGTCAAATAAATAAATAAAATCTTTAAAAAATAAAAAATACATAAGAATTCACAGCAGGAAAATAAAAAATTTTTAAAAGAGCCAAATAGATGTTCTAGATTTGAAAAATATAATATCAGAAATAAATTCACTGGATATATTTAACATATATATAAACAGAAGTTATAAAGGAAAGAGTTAATGAATTTGAGAATAGATCAGTAGAAATCATCTAATGTGAAGAACAGAGAGAACAAAAATGTTGAATTAAAGACAAAGTTTTAGGTCTGTATTAATCAGCTTGAACTGCCATAGAAACATGATTAATATAAAATATGATTAATATGATAAAATATGATTAATGAAAACCAAACAAACATGCCAAGGCACTTTATAGGAAAATCACTAAAAGCCAAAGAAAAAAGCTAAAGGTAAAAGCAGCAAGAGAAAAAGTATATAAGAACAATGAGATTCACTGAACTGCTTTCTCATCAGCTACTACAGATGACAGAGGAGAATGCAACAATATCTTAAAGTGTTGAAAGAAAAAGAAATAACCTGTCAATCAAAATCCTATATCCAATGAAATATGTTTCAAGAATGAAGGCAAAATAAAATTTCTGATATAAGAATACCAAGAGGATGGATTGCCAGAGACCTATACTATAAGATATCCTAAATGAAGGAGGTAATCAACAATATGGAGGATTAGTAGGTCCCAACACTTGTCTCCCCCACAAAAACCACAAAAACAATAAATAAACTACTAAAAACTGACATATAGCTCTGGGAAAGATGTGGGCTACAATAAAGAAGCAGGAGAAATGCTGAAGAACTAAAAAACCAGAGGGTGGCTTCATAGAAAAGCCCAGGAAGCATTTTACCTATATTAAGCCATCCCCCAGTCCAGAGGAGCTCAACCATTAGGAGGGATGCCCTCAGAGAGATTTCAATCACAATGAAAAGCAGAGCTGGAGAAACCCAGTAAGCATCACCGCCAAAGACATTTGCAGCCTTTGCTACTGAGGACTCCCGCAGTCTTCACCAACACTGAACCCAGCTGACAGAGCTTCCAGCTCTCCCTGGCTCCGTGTCTTCTCCTAGTAGCTAAAGCTGTCACTGCAGTGTGATAGGCCCCTCAGCTGTGACCTGCTCCCTGAGATCTGGGTGCCACAGCCTTGGCATCTTTGGGGCTGGAGCTGCTATTGTTCTGAGCCCCACCTCTAGGTTGCAGGTCATGACTTTGACCCAAAATGACCTGGGCTGAGCTGCCCCTGCTCTGCATCCCTCTTCCCAGGTCTCTACACGTGGCCATCACAGAGCTGTGCTGCTGCCATTTTGTGACTATACCCTGATACTAGACTTGGGACTTTGACTCACCATCCCCAGCCCACACTGCTACTGCACCTTGCTCTTTGGCCCCAAGACACCACAGCTACCTGTCTTCCCAGGGCCCATGCTGCTGCTGCATTCCATTCCCCCCACCTCTTCACCCCCCACCCGAGTCACTGTGGAGAGTCCCAGAAACCCAGACCCTGGTTATACAGGAGATCTGTACACAGCCATGTCTCAGGTTGAAGCAAGTGCTCCCACTTGTCCTGGTAGTTTCACATGTACCTGATTCCAGAACCCTGGCTCCACTGCCGCTCTATGTGTGTGCCATACAGGGTGCCAAGAGAGATCCCCTCAGCTAGAACTACCTCCCATTGGTGAAAAAAAGGAAGAGAACCCTAGCAGCCTTCATCTCTGAGGACCCCAACAGCCCTAGCTATCACTGCCATACAAGAGACCTCCACAGTCATGGCCACAGAAGATGCCTATGGTCTTTGCTAACACTGATTTCAACTGATGGAGCTGCATGGAGATTATGCTGCTGTGCCCTCCTCAGAATCAGAAATACTGCACTGCACCCCATCCAGCCAGTGCCCTCACAGCAAGCCAACTTTAGGGGAAAGTCTTTCCCCACCAAAGCCAGTATGAAAAGACTGAAGGAGTTGTTGGTCCCTCAGATGTGCAGACATAAATGCAAAGCCATCAGAAACATGATTAGTGAGAGTTTGCTTCTGGGCTCTCCATCCTGTTTCTTTGGTCTATTTTAATGCCAATACCATACTGCTTTGATTACTATGGCTTTGTAATATAGTCTGAAATCAGGAAGTGTGATGTTCTTTGTTCTTCTTTCTCAGTGTTGCTTTGGCTCTTCAGGGATTTTTGTGGTTCCATAAGAATTTTAGGATTGTTTTTTTCTATTTTTGTGATAAAATGCCATTAGAATTCTATTCAGCATTACACTGAATCTATACATAGCTTAGGGTACTATGATATTTTAACAATATCAATTCTTTGAATCCAAGAACATGGGCTATCTTTCCATTTATGTATGTCTTCTTCATTTCTTTTATCAATGCCTTATAGTTTTCAGTGTACAGATCTTTCATCTCCTTGGTTACATCTTCAAGTATTTTATTGTTTTTTAATGCTATTGTAAATAAAATTATTTTCTTTCTTTGTTTTCTTTTCTTTATTTCTTTTGTTAGTGTATAAAAACACTGCTGTTGGGGCGCCTGGGTGGCTCAGTCGTTAAGCATCTGCCTTCGGCTCAGGTCATGATCCCAGGGTCCTGGGATCGAGCCCCGCATCAGGCTCTCTGCTCGGCGGGGAGCCTGCTTCTCCCTCTCCTACTCTGCCTGCTTGTGTTCCCTCTCTCACTGTCTCTGTTAAATAAATTAAAAAAAAAAATCTTTAAAAAAAAAATAAAAATAAAAAAACACTGCTGTTTTATATGTTGAATTGTATCATGCAACCTTATCATTTTTTAGTTCTAACAGTTGTTTGATTAAATCTTTAGGATTTTCTCTCTATAAAAGATCATGTCTTGTGTAAACAGAGGCAATTTTACTTCCTCCTTTCCATTTGTATGCTTTGTATTTCTTTTTCTTGCCTAATTGCTATGGTTAAACTTCCAGGTACTATATTGAAGAGAGTGGCAAAAGCGGGCATCCTTGCCTTACTCCTGATCTTAGAGGAAAAGCTTTCAACCATTCACCACTGAGTATGATGTTAGTTGTGGCTTGCAGATGACAAATGAAAGGACACTATTGCAAGAGTTATACAGTATAAATGAAATGTAATATCACTTTAATTTATATTGTGATGAATATACGCAATAAACCATAGACACTATTAAAATAATAATCGGGGCTTTAGCTAATAAGCCAAGATAATTTGGAATAATAAAAATACTCAATTAATCCAGAAAAGGGTAAAAGACAGTGGGCCATATAGAAAACAAAAAGACTTATAGACTTAAATCTAATCATCTTAAGAATCATAATAAATGTAAACCAGGGTTCAACAAATCTTTTCTGTAAAAGGCCAGATAGGAATTATTTTAGGCTCTTTAAGCCATGTATTAAAAGCTGAACTCTGCTATTACAACACAAACGCAGCTGTAAGTGCTGTGTAACTGCATGTATGCTGGCTGGATCTGGTCCACAGGTCAGGTTTGCCCCAGGGGCAAGAGGTTTCTGACTCCCAGTCTAAACATGCCACTTAAAACGCAGAGATTGTCTGACTGAATAAGTAGCAAGAGATAACCTTTTCTGCTTACAAGAAATGTGCTTTAAGTTTAAAGATACAAATAGATTAAAAATAAAATAATGGAAAAGGATAAAGTATGCTAATGTGAATCAAAGGAAAGCTGGGGTGGTTAGATCCCATTAGTCCATTTTGCACTATAACTCCAAAATAACTTTCAAAATTTGTTATGTGGCAACAAAAGACTTAGAAATCTCAATTGCTTTTCTTGGATCACTCTCCTCAAGGGCAGGGTGACCTTGCAGGTAGTTGGAGGCATGCAGAGACTTTATTTCTCCATCAAGGAAAAGCATTCCGAAGTGGTAGTGGTGGGCTAGGAGGCAAAACACATTGCTCTCCCCTGTGACTTTTTTTCAAATCAATTTAATAAATCCTTTCTCCAATATATCGAGGAGCTTAGAATATCTGAAAACATCAGGTCTAGAAGTGAAGCTTGTCCTTGGAGATGTGTGGCTATTTTCTATTAGATTGCCTTTTGAAAAAAACACAGCTCTTGAAATTGTCAATTTTATTCTTTTTCTTGGTCTGTAATTATTTTCTGTTTGCCTTTATTATTTCCTTTCTCCCACATTTATTATGTTCATTTCATTATTCTGTTTTTAATTGGTTAAAAACTTGATTCCATGTATTGCAATTCTTTCATTTCATAATTAAAATACTTGAATTTTGCATTAAATATATATTGATTTTCTTTTCAGTTTTGCTATTTTCTAAGTAATCTGTAATGGAAGAAGTTCTGCTAATATCAACAATGTATTTAAAAGGTTGTTTTTATTTAATTTCCAAATGTTTTTACTGTGATTTTTGTGGATTGCATTTGGAATTTTATTATTCTTTGTTATAATTAGTTTTATTGTGGTCACAATATAGCATACATCAAATTTTAAATATTTAATGAAGTTTAATTTGTTTCTTAGTTTACAAAAAATCTTATAAAATTTCAAACACATTAAAAAACAAAATGTATTTTTGGCAGACTATAATTGAATGTATTAGTGCCTAGTACATAATAAATATTCTAATATTTCCCACTGCTGTACTAAAATGTCATTTTAATTCTCATGCTTTTAGTTATTGCAATCAATTTTAAAGATTAAAAATATGTTACTAATGGTAAATTGTATGTGTATTTTACCATCATAAAAATATACAGATGAAAAGATGTCTTATTTGCACTCCATTATATGAAAGAACCATATTACATTTAAAATTGTGTGCACGCATTTGTGTGTTACAACTATCCATCATGATTTTTGCTGTTAATTATTCCTTTATTAAACATAGTTTTAATTTTTTCTGTGTTCTGACATATGTCTCATGATTATTATATTAATAATAATTAATATTTATTGACTATCTACTATGAACCAGGATTTTAGTAAACCCTGGAGATAAAAACTTGGCC
Organism: Mirounga leonina; assembly: GCF_011800145.1. Lineage (NCBI taxonomy): Eukaryota > Metazoa > Chordata > Mammalia > Carnivora > Phocidae > Mirounga > Mirounga leonina. The sequence continues at coordinate 37,626,777 of NW_023270305.1, forward strand.
AGGACAGGCAATGTTTCTATTCTCACAAAACATACCATCTAGTAGGGAAAAAGAAACAAACACATATACATTGTGTGTGTTTGTGTGTGTGCGTGCACTTGCGTGCCTACGCATAAATCTGTGTATATACAGATTTATCTGCTTGTGTTTATTTATGTATGGCATATTTGTATGTGTGTCTGCATGTATTTGTTTAAATACACATATGTTTGTAAGTACACACCTATAATTTATGCATACAAGTATTATTTATTTATGAAATGTTGCATAGCACTTTTCAATACATAAATACTTGGAAAAACATAAGGTAAAGTAAGAAATAGAGTATAATAGACTTGAAGGCTTTTAGATGAAGGGAAGACTTCTTGTAACAGGTGACATTTAAATGGAGTCCTGAATGAAGAAAAGTCAATTATGGGAAAACCTAGGGCACAAGCATTCCAGATCAAGGAAGCAGCTGATGCCAAAGCCTGTAGGTGAGAGTGAGCTTACAGAGTGGTAAGAATAGCAAGAAGGTCAGAGTAACTATAGTAATCATTACAGTAGCAGGATATAAAATCATAGGTTAATATTATCAGTTTAATGTTTTAAGTAAATCTCTGTGACAATAACCAAAGCTGGAAAACCAGTTTGAAAGCTATCGTATTTGTCTGGGTGAGCAATGATACTTGCTTGGAATAGGTGGTAACAGTGGGGGTGAGGAAGCGCAGTTACTTTCAAGATAAAGCTGACAGCTCCAGCCAATTCATTGCATATATAGGATAAGAGCAATAGTGGAATTAAGGATTTTAGTCTGAGCAACTGATTCAAAGGTGATACCATTTTTTGAAATGGGGAACAACAGAAGAAAGACAAAGACATATATTTGAGCAAAGGCAAGATTTCTGGTTTTTTTTGTTTTTTGAGTTCTATATGTGAAATTTGAGATGCATAGTATATATGCCAAGTGGAGAAGCCAAATAGGCAGTTGGATAGATGGCTCTGGAGGTCAAGAGGAAGGTTAAGAGAGAGGTCAGAGCTGGTGATATAAGTTTGGAAATACAGACGGTGCAGATGGAATTTAAAGCCTTAGGGCTTAATGAGATCACCAAGGGAGAGGATGTCTGAGGATGAAGTTTGGGCATCTATTGAGTAGAAGGAGAGCAAGAGAAATCTAGAAAGAAAAGCAAATGAGATAGAAAAAAACAGGAGAATATTGTGTCCAATTTCAGAAAAGGATGGGAGAGGAGAAAGAGGAAAGGATGTGAGGTAAAGTAAGGGAAGGAATAAGGAGGAGAAGGAGAGGCAAGGAGGAGAGAAGGGAAGAAATTACTTGCAATTATGATGTGGGAAGTTTTTAATGTTGAATCACTGATGTTCACTATGTGGACAATCAACTTTAAGAGGTTTGCTTTATGTGTACTGCTACTTCCAACGTCCAATTTGGTAGAAATCAATGTCTATATATACCACAGACCTATGAACTTTGATTTCTTGTTTCTGATTTGATGAAAAATGTGAGTAAGTATTTGTTTGTGTTTTACTTTTGAAATAAATTAAGATCCATTATTAAATGGATTGATTCTAGGCTCTGGTCCCACATTGATTATTTCAAAATTTTAATCACCCATTAAGTCATTAGGTGATTGTTTTGCCAATGGGTGATGATGTAATTAATGATTTAAGTGTGTTTCATCAATCATATTCAGAAAGTCAATTCCTAATTCTCTCAAAACGCAACTCGAATTCTTAATTCCTTTTATTCTGTCTTATCTGGCGATAAAAAATAGTTCAGTGTTCTCTTGGAAGTGGATGAGGATGCTTTATTTATTTATTTATTTTTAAAGCTGGTAAGTGATATAAGCAGGCACCCAGTTTTTATATGGAAAATGTTTGTAGGATTAATTGAAGTCATATCAACGTTAGAATAATTCCTGGAATATTCCATGATATGTTTCCTGAGGAAAATTATTTCTCCATTTGTGCAGCCTTGCAGCCAGTTGCCTGTAATAATTACTGTACTGTATTCTGTTATTTGCTGACATGTTATTCCTATGACACTTGATATTTTGAATATGTTTATGGAGATCAATGATGTGAAATATATGCAAAGGACTTAGTACTCTATATTTTTGCTTTTATCAGTGTCCAAATTACAGAAATACCTCAGATTTATAAGGGCTCATAGCCTACATGCAAAACTGTTGATTCAACACATGGAGAGACATTTAAATATGATTTTCGAATCTCTCTCAATATTCCTCTCCTATTCCTCATAAAAACATGGAGTTTCCAGTTTTGAAAGCTGTGACATATCAGGCCTCAATCACCCAGTTTAATAATGGAGATGACTGTTTTTTCTTTAAAAGGGGCTTTGTGATATCTTTCATTGGTCTCTAATGCTTTAAGTTTGAGCCTTTTCAAAATTGAGAGTTTCACAGAGTTTTGTTTTGTTTTCATTTTTAGTAAGAAGATATTTAATTCTAAGGAAGGATAAAATGAAAATCAAATGTTTACAGAGAAGGGGGATTTCCAATGATAGAAAATGGAATGAAATGCATAAATTATACCAAAGAAGAGGGGAATCTAGGGAAGAGATGTTTTAGTTAACCTTTTAGTGGTCTGAGCAATAGATAATCCTAATAATATCTGTTAATTCTTTATTGAGACCTTACTATGTGCCAATCACTGCTCTAAGTATTTTATATGAATTAATTCATTTAAGCCAGGGTTTCTCGTTCTCTGCATTGTTGACATTTTGGGCCAAATAATTATTTGTTGTCTGGGGTTGAGGAGGGGGAGTGAGGGGGCTTGTCCTGTGCATGCAGAATGCTCAGCAGTCCTTACACTCCAGCCAACAGATGGCAGTAGCAACCCCATTATCCTCAGATGTAACAACCAAAAATATCTCTAGACATTTGTCAAAGTCTCCTGGGGAACAAAATTCCTTCCTGAGATCCACTGATGTAAGCACTGAAACAATTTTTTGAAATACTTATTTTTGTTCTTTCCATATTACCTTTAGTGAAATGTACATAAAGAGAATTTCAGTACCTTTCCCAAAATTACTCAGCCAGTAATCAGATACCTAGGATTTAAATCCAAGCACTCATGTTCTTAAGTACTGTACTATACTATTTCTCATACTTTCTCCAAGGTAAGCAAGAGCTTATGCAACTGAAAAAAGAAATTAACTAAAGAAGGCTTTGCTCAAATGCCAGTTTGTGGTATTCCCTATGTATGTCACATTTATTCTAAGAAGTGAGAAATTATAGTTGGGTAGTGTCTGAGAAAGATTCAGGATGTCTCTTGAGCTGAACCTGGATGGGTAGGTGGGCCAAAAATCAGTAAAAGACAGTGATTTAGAAAACCGGACCTTGTTACATGGTAATCTTACATGTAACCATTTCCTAGATATTTGTGAGTTGCATGCCTTTCCCTAGGTTTTATTCAAATGAAAAATAAAACAAAAATAACAACAACAAAATATTCAAAAAGCCCCAAGGCCAAAAGAAGTGTCAGTCATATTTGTTTTTTTTTTTTACTATACAAGTTATATCATCTGGTTCCCCCACAATTCATACTACAGTCTGGGGCTTTAAGATATTGTAAGTGGTGGTATAAAAGTTGCACTTGTTGATTTTATAACAGTCCTCTTTTGTTATGTTGGTTTCAAAAGCTGTTCATACACTTATGTAGACTATAATTTTTCAGTCAGAGGAGTTATGAGCCCCCAGAGTATTCTAAATGACCCAAAGCATTTGCTTTTAGTTCCTAACTGACATGCATGGAAAACATTAGGGGCATTTATAGGGGATAGTAACACATCTCCTACAAAATATTCTGGGAAATCAATTAATGAGGAGCTACAATGTCAATCCACTTTGGGATGGGATGCAGCCAATTCTTGAGTAATGTGTGTTCTAAACATAAAAGGCTTCCTGTACTCCCTTTTAATTTCAGGAATTTCTATCACTTGCTATTAGTGCTGACAGGTTTCTGTCTGTGGTTAAGTATGGAATGAGATCAGCATGTAACTTTACTTCTCTGAAGTGATAATTGCACTTGCAGTTATAAATGGAGAAGAGATTACACATACCTGAAGGTAAATGTTAATCTACATGTTCAAACAGCAAATAAACTACTTGGGCCAGTTTTCTATTTGCAAGCTGGCAACCAGGAGATCCTGGAGACCTAACAGATGTCGTAATCTCAGTTCCACAACTATCTACCTGGGCCATCCTGAGAACATGACTTGATTTCTCTGAAATATAATGTCTTCATCTGTAACATAGGAGTTTGATTATTGGGTTTTAAATTTCTAAAATGTAGTATTTTATGACATCATTTTCTTCTATGTGATGTCTTACTTTGCCATGGTTTCAGATAATTTCTTTTTTTTTTTTTAAAGATTTTATTTATTTGACAGAGAGAGACACAGCCAGAGAGGGAACACAAGCAGGGGGAGTGGGAGAGGGAGAAGCAGGCTTCCCGCGGAGCAGGGAGCCTAATGCGGGGCTCAATCCCAGGACCCTGGGATCATGACCTGAGCTGAAGGCAGATGCTTAACGACTGAGCCACCCAGGCGCCCTGGTTTCAGATAATTTCTAAAAAAAATTTTTAAGCTAGAATTGTTTGCAGGAAGAGATGATAACCAACACAGTACAGATGAAAATTCTGATGAACACTGAGTCATGAATCTTTCACAATATCTGAAATTTCAGTCTTAACTTTCTTTTTAAGTTTCTTCTGTTTTAAGGACATTGAATTTTTGTAGATTTGTTCTTAGACTCTGTAGTTGGGATATGGATTTTGCTATTATAATACTCTATATTTTCATTAATTAAAAGTTGAGGCCTTGAGGGAATCAGGAAATTGCTAAGAACATATAAAACTCCCCCATAGACTTCTCAGAGACCCTAAAATCCAAACAACCTGGAATGAGGTATGGATAAAAATAAGTATTAAATATAGGCCAGAACCTAAATTTCATATTGGACACTTTTCATTGGTTTTTAAGTCAATTTCATATTGGGACTTAGCATTTCTGATTTTAGGCAGATATTATTTACCCTAAGGCTAAAATAGGACAATTGATTCTGAAGAAACTGAAGAATCTGTCTTAAGATGTCTAGGACTCCTAATAGGGAAGACAAAGCCAGAAAGTAAAGTCATCCTCAGAAGAAGACATATTGGAACACGTCTGTAGGAAGCCCACAAGTCACACTTCTACAGAGGCTGCCCATACTACACAAGTAAGTCTTTTCTCGTTACTGGAATACTTCAAAGATACAAAAGAGTTACATGTAAAATAATGTACACCAAGCAAATATCACTCAGATTAAAAAATACAAACTATTTTTCCATATTCACTACAGATATTTTTAAAGAAATAAACATTACAAATAGACATGTTTCTCTGGATTCTTTCTGAATCTCCTTTATGTCCAGTGAAGTCATTGCTATCCTGATGTTTCAATGTATTTGTGATCCCTCATTGCCCATAATATCCCTACACTTTAGCCAGCATAGTCTAAGATACAAATTAATATTGATTTATATGTTACTAAAATTTATATTAAAACAGCACTTTGCAATTTGCTGCAACCATTTAACATCAGATTTTTGAGTATAATCCAGTTTATACATATATATTTAATTCAATAATTGCATTCTTTATAGCACTTCATTGTATGAATATACTGTAATTTATGCATTCAAATATTCATAGGTTTTGAGATTATTTCTAATTTATTGGTTTAGCAGAGATTGCTGCAATGAGCATCTTTGTACATAGCTTTTTATTCATTGTGTAAAGGATTCATATAAGGAACAAATATCAAAGTGGAATTTCTGATCATAAAGCATATATATTTTTAACTTTAATAGAGGTTTACATATTAGCTTTCCAAAGTGATTGCTGTAGTTTGCACTTTCCACAATAGAGTATTAAAATTCTCCCTCTCTCTCATCCTTGTCAATAATTGGTGTTATCAGGAAAAAAAAGTAATTGGTATAATCAGACTTTCAGTTTCTCCATTCTAAGAGCTTTAAGATCTAATCTTAATATTCATATCTCACTTTGATAGTCCATGTATTTTGATATTTGATATTATCATAAAATTTAAATTGTAAACAACCAGTTATTGTAATAGTTATTTCTGCATTTAGCTAAGAGCTATTTGGAAAACTAAAAAAAAAAAAAGGACTTCCCTCCCGCAGGAAGCAGGTGGGCGGCAGAGCAAAGCCCACATCCACATCCCTGGGAACCTCCCATGGCAAGGGCTGACTACTGACTCTGGGCCTGCCCAGGCCAACCATGTTCCTTCCTGGAGGACTAGGGGCTTGTGTACTCTGAGGTTGTTTGGTCCTCTCTGTGACCTGAGGGCAGCAGCCCTAGGGCCCATTACACCAGACCTTGACTTTAGAATAGAAAATGACCCATCCTTTGGGAAGATTTACTGGCTATTTATACAAGGTTTCATAAATAATACAAAATAAAAAAAGAATTTTCTCAACTTTCTTCCCAACATCTTAAAAGAAAACTTACTTTGCCACATCTAGACATTCTGTGCGTAAAATGATTAGGGACATACGATAAGTAGAATTAGAAAATCACATGTCCTTGAAATTGCGAGAACTGATACAGGAATTCAGCAAAGTTGTAGGATATAAAATCAATGCACAGAAGTCTGTTGAATTTCTATACACTAACAATGAAGCAGCAGAAAGAGAACTCATGGAATTGTTTCCATTTACAATTGCACTAAGAACCATAAGATACCTAGGAATAAACCTAACCAGAGAGGTAAAAGATCTGTACTCTGAAAACTACAGAAAACTTATGAAAGAAATTGAGGAAGACACAAAGAAATGGAAAAGCATTCATGCTAATGGACTGGAAGAACAAATATTGTTAAAATGTCCATGCTACCTAGAGCAATCTATACATTCAAAGCAATCCCTATCAAAATAGCATCAGCATTTTTCAAAGAGCTGGAACAAACAATCCTAATACTTACATAGAACCACAAAAGACCCTGAATAGCCAAAGTATGTTGAAAAAGAAAACCAAAGGTGGAGGCATCATAATTCCAGACTTCAAGCTCTATTACAAAGCTGTCATCATCAAGACAGTATGGTACTGGCACAAAAACAGACACATATATCACCAGAATAGAGAACCCAGAAATGGACCCTCAACTCCATGGTCAACTAATCTTTGACAAAGCAGGAAAGAATATTTAATGTAAAAAAGTCTCTTCAACAAAAGGTGCTGGGAAAACTGGACAGCCACATGAAGAATGAAACTGGACCATTTCCTCACACCACACATAAAAATAGACTCAGAATGGATCAAAGACCTAAATGTGAGATAGGAATCCATCAAAATCCTTGAGGAGAACATAGACAGCAACATCCTCGACCTCTTTGACCTCAGCCGCAGCAACTTCTTCCTAGAAACATTGACAAAGGCAAGGGAAGCAAGGGCAAAAATGAACTATTGGGACTTCATTGGGATAAAAAAGCTTTTGCACAGCAAAGGAAACAATCAACAAAACTAAAAGGCAACCTACTGAATGGGAGAAGATATTCACAAATGACATTTCAGATAAAGAGCTAGCATCCAAAATCTATGAAGAACTTACCAAACTCAACAACTAAAGAGCAAAAAACCCAGTTAAGAAATGGGCCGAAGACATGGACACACTTTCTCCAAAGAAGCCATATAAATGGATAACAGACACATGTAAAAATGGTCAACATCACTTGGCATCAGGGAAATACAAATCAAAACCACAAAGAGATACCACCTCACACCAGGCAGAATGGCTAAAATTAACAAGTCAGGAAATAACATGTTGGTGAGGATGCGGAGAATGGTGAACCCCCTTACACTTTTGGTAGGAATGCAAAGTGGTGCAGCCACTCTGGAAAATAGTATGGTGGTTCTGCAAAAAGTTAAAAATAGAGCTACCCTACGCCCCAGCAACTGCACTCCTAGGCATTTATCCAAAGGATACCAACATAATGATTCAAAGGGGCTCATGCACCCTAATGTTTATAGCAGCAAAGTCCACAATAGCGAAAACATGGAAAGAGCCTAGATGTTCATTAACAGATGAATGGATAAAGAAGATGTGGTACACACACACACATACACACACACTCATGCACAAACAATAGAATATTACTCACCCATCAAAAAGAATGAAATCTTGCCATTTGCAATAGCACATATGGAACTAGAGGGTATTATGCTAAGTGAAATAATCAGTCAGAGAAAGACAAATATATGATTTCACTCATAAGTAGAATTTAAGAAACAAAACAGATGAACATAGGGGAAGGGAAAGAAAAATAAAATAAGATAAAAACAGGGAGGCAAAGCATAAGAGACTCTCAACTCTAGGAAACAAACTGAGGGTTGCTGGAGGGGAGGTGTGTGGGGGTGTGGGGTAATTGTGTGATAGGCATTAATAAGGGCACTTGATGTAATGAGCACTGGGTGTTATATGCAACTGATGAATCACTAAATTCTATCCCTGAAACTAATAAACTAATAATACACTATATGTTAACTAAATTGAATTTAAATAAAAAGTTAAAAAAAAGAAAATCACGTATCTTGTAAGTGCCCTTTTGTTTAAAAAAATCATAGGAAAGAAATGCCTCTGGAGATGACTCTTGGAAATGGAATTGTTAGACCTCTTCTAGACGTGATGTTAGGAGATGAAGCAGGAGGTGGTAAGAGAAAAAGGGTTCTATGCCAGACTGCTCATATTTAGAAGACATTTTCATATTGTAATTATTGTTTTGTGTGTATATTTTTTCCTCACTACTGTATATATAGTTGACGATTGTAAGTATTTAAAAAATGTATATTTAATGTTTTTAGATGTTTTGAAGTACCTGATATATGTTAAAAGATGTAGTAAAATACACATTTTGTAAATATTCTTTTGTTAAAATTCAAATGAAATACAGTTAGTCCTTTGGGGCACCTGGGTGGCTCGGTCAGTTAAGCGTCTCACTTAAGCTCAGGTCATGATCTCACGGTCCTGGGATCAAGCCCTGGGTGGAGCTCCCGCTCAGTGGAGAGTCTGCTTGTCCCTTTCCTTGTCCCTCTGCCCCTCCCCCTGCTTGTGCTCTCTCTCTCTCAAATAAATAAATAAAATCTTAAAAAAAGAGAAAAGAAATACAGCTGACCCTTGAGCAACACCAGTGTTGGGGCACCAACCTCTCCTTCAGTCAGAAATCCATGTATAACTTTTGACTCCCCAAAACTTAACTACTAATAGCCTACTGTTGATAAGAAGTTTAATGATAAACAATTAACACATATTTTGTATGTTATATGTATTATATACTGTATCCTTACAATAAAGCTTTAAAAGAAACGTTATTAAGCAAATCATAAGGAAGAGAAAATAAATTTACAGTATTGTACTGTATTCACTGAAAAAAAAATGCATGGAAGCAGACCTGTGCAGTTCAAAACCATGTTGTTCAAGGGCAAACTGTACTGTCTTTTGGATATGGGTTTACTCCATGTGGACATAACATGAATGGATCTGATATGTTATTAACTCCAACTCCTGCACTCCCAACTGCTATCTTTTGGGGGGCCAAGCATCTTGGGAATGCTCTCTTTCTATCTACTGCTGTAGCAGCCAACCTCTGAAGCCTTCCCAGGGGACGGGAGAGAAGCTGGCATTAACCTGCAAGCTGGTGGCTTATGAATCTTTGACCTGGCCCTAGTGAGTCCAGGGGTTTAATTTTATTCCTCACTTTTCTTTTTGTGGAAATTAGTTCCCTCCCTCCATTTGCTGTGTGAATGCTATGGTCATTTCTCCAATTGTCAGAAATGAAATTGAGCCCTGGCTCACAATCAGCCATTCTGGGAAGTATAGAATTTGTTACCCTTTCAAAAGCGGCAATCCTAAAATGTCTAGATAGAAAAGGCTGAGGAACACAGATGAGTATTGATATAGGTGGATAGATAATCTCTTTTGCAGCTGCAATTCCATAGTTAGACAAAATGAAACAAAGAAAAATCACAAATTTTATGTTTTTTTGTGGTAGGTTTGGTAGGGTTGAAAGAGGTTAAGGAGGCAAAAGCCATGCTTCAGCATTGTAGAGCTTCCCAGACAGCCTTCAAGAAGACATGGAAAATAGGAAATTTACATGTATCATCCAAGGAAGAACTTTTCTGGAAATATATTATCTAATAATTTCTAGAATTAGAGAGAGGACATTCCTCAGGTTACAGTTCAACATATTAGAGCAGCACAGGGTAGATCTGTTATAATGGATACTTCAAGGAGAATTTTTATGAGGGGCAGGGATAGTGGAGGGAGGGATTCCTACTAGAAACAAAGCTGTCAGATCTCATCAGCCAGTTACAGAATAGAGGTCTGAGCAGTAAGCTTTGAAAAATATCTCTGAGAATTTGGAGGTGAGGATATATATAAGTAATGTGCTATTTTCCTGTACTTTGTACATGTGAATAATAATGTGGATTTTAGTTCACAGTGTTTTTTTTTCTCTTGGAATCTTAGAGCTGTGCTCTGGGCTGATGCTTTTGCCTTGATTTTGCCATTTTGCTCAGTTGTTCCTTCGTTTTCCTTTTTTATTTATTCTTGACACTTGCATGATTTATTTCCTTAATCTTGAAATTAAAATAATTCAGTAAGAAATGTTTCATAGGTACTTCTATTATTGTTTGGCTTGTAGAAATGACCTATTTTCCTTAGATAAGGAAACAGTTCCCCAATTATTACTTTAAGTATGTCTCCTTATCTGTTCATTTCTCTCTTTGAAATTTGTAATATTCATATATTGAATTTCTTAGCTCTTTCTCTTTTATACTTCAGATTCATCTCTTTATTCTCTGAGTTTAATTTTGTTTTCTATAGTAAACTGTATGCCATTCATTATCTCAATTTTATTTTTGAATGTTGTATTTATGTTTTTTTTTTTTTTTAAGATTTTATTTATTTATTTGACAGAGAGAGAGAGACAGCGAGAGAGGGAACACAAGCAGGGGGATTGGGAGAGGGAGAAGCAGGCTTCCCGCGGAGCAGGGAGTCCGATGCAGGGCTCCATCCCAGGTCCCTGGGATCATGACCTAGGTCAAAGGCAGACGCTTAATGACTGAACCCCCCAGGTGCCCCTGTATTTATGTTTTCATATCAGAGAAATCTCCCCTGATTTCTGAGTCATCACATTTTGTAGCTATATTGACCTTCAGACCTTGTTGAGAAACAATGCTTAAAATAGATGGTTTCAATGTTCTTGTTTCTTTTTGTCAGTTTCTTTCATAGCTCTGGTACCTTTTGGACTAAATTTGTTTGTAGACCTAAAAGGACACTCTAAGTCACTGCCTTTTCTTTCTTTCTTTCTTTCTTTTTTTTTTTTTTTTTTGTCATTTTCCTATTTGTTTTAAATTAAGTGCTCATTTTATTGTTTTAATATACACAAGCAGAAATTTAAGACAAGGATGAATCTCCAGTATCTTATGTTACCTACAAGATAGAAGGCTCTAAAGCAATTAGAATTTAATTTTTAAAAAAGTATTCTGGTACAAAAAGAGATGGCAATGCCATCTCTTGCATTATAGGTGTTTTTGATAGTTCTTTAGAGAGTATGGTTTATTATGTTTAAAAAAGAGTGTGAATTGAGGGGGCTTTATGTCATTCTCATATCAGAGGTCCCTATTATAAGAAGGACATATATTGACCAGAAGGGAGGAAGCAACAAAACCGATGAAGGTATACTGAATTATATCTAGGTAACCTAGAGAGAGTAAGGCAGGGGAATAATAGAGCAGTTGTCATCAACTACTTGAAAGGGATAATATAGGGGCACCTGGGTGGCTCAGTCGGTTAAGCGACTGCCTTCGGCTCAGGTCATGATCCTGGAGTCCCAGGATCGAGTCCCGCATCGGGCTCCCTGCTCGGCGGGGAGCCTGCTTCTCCCTCTGACCCTCCCCCCTCTCGTGTGCTCTCTGTCTCTCTCATTCTCTCTGTCTCAAATAAATAAATAAAATCTTAAAAAAAAAAAGAAAAGAAAAGGCATTGCATTGAGAGGCACCAATTATGGATGAGCACTGATTCAGTTTATCACAAGAGGCCATTTATGTTGTCAATTGTATGAGTTAGTAAAGGATGCTTAGCCCTACCTCATTGTGGCTAACCCAACAAATATGGGAAAGCTTTTAGTTAATGGAAAAAGTATACTCCTTCCCTCGACAATTTTTACCTGGAGTTCCCATCAAGGTTGCACACACTGCTAACTTTTTCATTGGTGAAATAAAATTGCAAAGGTTCTGTACCATTCTCATGTTCCTTATTCAGTAATAAAGAGGACAAAATTTAACTAACATCTTTTGGTTTACTTCAGCTTCCTATAGGACAGGTATATACATACCTCAGTGAGAATGAACAAACATGAAACACCATTAGGTTCAAGTAAATGGAAGAATTTAAGGAATTAAAGCCATTTCCCACTATGAAATGTGAAAGTACACTGGGGCACCTGGGTGGCTCAGTCGGTTAAGCGACTGCCTTCGGCTCAGGTCATGATCCTGGAGTCCCTGGATCGAGTCCCGCATCGGGCTCCCTGCTCAGCAGGGAGTCTGCTTCTCCCTCTGACCCTCCCCCCTCTCGTGTGCTCTCTCTCATTCTCTCTGTCTCAAATAAATAAATAAAACCTTTAAAAATAAAAAAAATAAAAAAAAGAAAGGGATAATATATTTATTCTACTGTGCCCCAAATGGCAGAAATTACAGTGAGAATATTTTGTTTAATAAAAGGGAGGCATTCACAATACTTAGAACCTTTTGTTGCTGCAGTTGTTGAAGCTGGGGTTGCTTTGAATATGGGAGAGATTGTATGGTGCTGAGTGGGAGATTTCTTATAAGATCTCATAACAGTCCTTTTCCTCCCGAGCTCCTGTGGCGATTCCACTAAATATCATGTTTAATTCCACCAGAGCTTTAAGGTTAGAGAGCATTTGTTCTGTTCCATTCAAATAAACCTTTATAATTAAAGGAGTATTTGAATTGTGAAATCTGCAAAGTTAAATTTCATTGCATTTAATTTAGTAAAATTAAAATGCCTAGTGACATCCTGGTTAGAACATTAACCATATTTAGACTGGTAATTAATGTCTAATTGGACAGTAGTACTCAATTTAGTAGTAATGAAATAATGGCTAAAAATACCAATGGTATTTAAAAAGATATGTGATATATATCCTGAAGCAATTTTCTTAAATGCCAATTATAATTTGACATTTAGAGACTGAGCAATGTGATTGCTGATGAAAGTTGTACTGTGATCCTATGGCATATGGCTACGCATTCTTATTTGAGAGACATAAAAATATTTTGTGTAATTTATAGGTATTCAAAAAATAAGTATTTTACTACTGAGAAGAAGGAATTTTTAAACCAAAAATATACTTGTATAACATAGAAACAGAGAAATAAATGACTTTTTAAAAATATTGTTATTTTATAAAGAACTTTAAGATAAATTTACCTTTACTTGAAGTTGAGCATGTTTAGAAGGCTTTTGTCATACAACTAAAGCAACACATTCTGTATAATTTTATATCTTATTTATGCAAAGAATTTGAGTTGGAATTTTATTTCTAGTACCAATTATGAAACAATTATATATTGTCAGTTAAACATACACTTATATGCTTTAATTGACAATTGAGAAAAAAATACTATCTTTGTATAATATTTGATGAATCTGGTCAGAATGTGTTTTAGAAAGAAACTTACCGTAATGTTTCTCAAAGTTGAGCCAAAGAGTAATTTATTCATCAGAATTTTCCTGAGAAACCGAACCAATAGAACATATATATCATCCAAAAGAAAACCACAGGCCCATATGGCATCACTTGGATCAGACCAAGTCATCAAAACTGGGTTTAAGGGGAGCCTGGGTGGCTCCGTCATTAAGCGTCTGCCTTCAGCTCAGGTCATGATCCCAGGGTCCTGGGATCGAGCCCCACATCGGGCTCCCTGCTCATGGGAAGCCTGCTTCTCCCTCTCCCACTCCCCATGCTTGTGTTCCCTCTCTCGCTGTCTCTCTCTCTCTGTCAAATAAATAAATAAATCTTAAAACAAACAAACAAACAAACAAACAAACAAACCAACCAACCAACCAACCAACCTGGGTTTAATACCTAACCTAACTACAGTTTCAACATCCCCCAGAAATGTAAGTCTTAACCAGTCAGGAATTTTCTGATCAGCACCAATGAGGTAATCTGTGGTCTTTCCATCCCTCAAAGGAACATGAAGTAATTTGCATAATAAGGTCCTCTTCCCTTCCCCCCTAAAGAAAGGTGATCTTGCCTGGAACAATCCTTTCTTTCCTTTTTTGAAAAACTTTTTTGCCACACCCTCCCTTCTATAAAAACCTTCCATTTTGAACACCACCTCAGAATGCCCCTCCATTTGTAAGATGGGATGCTGCCTGATTCATGAATTGTTTCATAAAGCCAATTAGGTTTCAAATTTACTTTGTTGAGTTTTGCTTTTTAACTATATATATGTACACATGAATATATACATACACACAGAGAAAAAGAGATCGGTTTATTTTGAAGAATTGCCTCATGTAATCATAGAGGCTGACAAGTCCTGAGATCTGCAGGTAAGTCAGCAAACTGGCATCTCAGGAAAGTGGGGGTATTATTTCAGTCTGAAGGCCACAGTTTCACAGCCCAAGAAAAGCGATTGTTTTAGTTTGAATCAGAGACAGGAAAAACCCGATGTCCCAGGTTAAAGGCAGTCTGGCAGGAATTCTCTCTTACTCAGGGGATGGTAAGCCTTTTTGCTCTATTCAAGCCTTCAACTGACTGAATGAGGAGTATGTACTTTAGGGAAGGTATCTGTTTTACTCAGTCCACTGATTTAAATGTTAATTTCATCTAAAGATCCTCACAGAAACACCAAAAATAATGTTTGACAAAATATCTGAGCACCCCATGGCCCAGTCAATTAAACACATGTAACTAACTATAATGGGTAGTATTTTCAGTCAAGGCCGAACATATTCTTGGAAAATATTTAAACTGAATCCAACAGGATTCTTTATGTTATTCTTATAAGCACATTGGAAACTTTTGGACAAACTACTACTCTAAGCTATCACAATCATTTAAAAATCAAAACCAATCAACTAACCAAACAAAAAGAAACTGTAAGTAAAGCCCACAAAGGTGACCTAACTTTAATGCCCAAGGTAAATTTTTTAATTGTCAGTCCCTGTCATCATCATTATCATTTTGATATAGTTCATTTTATTTATAAACAGTATGACATTGTTTCTGGGATAAAAATCTATATCCATATTAAAGCATTTTGACTCCAGAATATTTCTTCGATTTTAATTAGAAATATGATTATGTGATCTATCAAGAATTGGGGACATAAGATCCTAAAGAGTATTGCATTAGGCAAAGATTTTGTGTAACTAGTTGTACTGATCATTTAGCATATACTTTCAAAAATAATAATTTCAGAAGATGAAACCTTGTGTCTCAAAAGGTAAACACTGTACTTCAAAGTTAACATAACTTTCTCTTTGAGTTCATTTCCAGTGCGTTTATCGGGCAATTGCAGAGGAACATGACAATTAGTATTCAATATAGAGGTAAAAAATAATGCTGTTAACACAACATTTAGCGTTTAAATATATGCTATTTATGTTTGCTATTGTTTCACATATATTATTTTGAATATTCAGGCTTCAAAGTATGGCTCATACCAAGTGCTATGCTCAACATGCAATAGGGGATCAATTAATATTGGCCATTTGATAAGGCTCTGGACATGTATTTGTGACATTTCTGTATGCAAGTGATTTTTTTTTATTCCAAAACAGTTATGCACAGCAATAAGTCACTGGACCAACAAATAGTAACATAAATGGCTGTGATTTAACCCAAGAGCAAGTAAACTCTAGAAGATATTTCTTGTTCCCTAAAGCTGGATCTATCTAAAATAAAATCATGGGTGTTCTACCAGAGGAATACTCTTCAGACATTGTATGCTAGAACAGACAACACATTTAAGTCAGCAC
This sequence comes from Mirounga leonina, assembly GCF_011800145.1. Taxonomy (NCBI): domain Eukaryota; kingdom Metazoa; phylum Chordata; class Mammalia; order Carnivora; family Phocidae; genus Mirounga; species Mirounga leonina. Next base: position 37,642,865 of record NW_023270305.1, read on the forward strand.
TGAGCATAAGGAATATAGGCAGAAGACAATCAACAGTAAATATTATAGTGAATTTAGAGCGATTACTAACCAGATTGTTAGTGAAAATCAAAGTTAGGGCTAGAAAAATGTGGATTGGATTATAGGATGTTCTATAAGAAGAGTAAATTATCTAATTCAGTTAATTAATTCTGGAATCTTGGTGATATGAGACTCCTTTTAAAAGCTGTATTGCAGGGTGCATTTCTACCAATCCTGGAGAAGCTATCTGATCTTGACAGGATTTATCCTTAGGAGGAAAAAAAAAAAGGCCGAAGTCTTGCTTCTCTTCTGGAGTTCTGTCTCCCTCTGATTTCAATCTTCCTTTTCATTATGTCAGGAAAGAACACTGCATTACACCATCAATAAAAGAGAAGGATGTACATGGACATTTTTTTTCCCCTCTCAGCTGACAGAACAGGAAAAGGTGGTGCTGGCATGTAAAGTAAAATGGAGTTTTGATAGCTCCAGTAAATTTGATTAAGGTTACATGATAAATTGGACTGGTGAGGCTCACAAGTTGATTTGGGTTTTTGCTTAAACTGTATTTTTCTCATTTATATTTAAAGGCTGTATAATGTAAAGGAAAGTGCCTCAAAGTAGAAATTCAGGGACTTAAACTCTACACCTTGATCTTTTTTTTTTTTTTTAAAGATTTTTATTTATTTATTTGAGAGAGAGAGAGACAGCGAGAGAGGGAACACAAGCAGGGGGAGTGGGAGAGGGAGAAGCAGGCTTCCCGTGGAGCAGGGAGCCCGATGCAGGGCTTGATCCCAAGACCCTGGGATCATGACCTGAGCCGAAGGCAGATGCTTAATAACTTAGCCACCCAGGTGCCCCGACATCTTGATCTTCCACTACTTGCAATTTAGACTCATTCTACATACATTTCTGCCATAGACTGAATGGTTGAGTCCCCCTCTCCCCCCAAATTCATAAGTTGAAATAAAACTATTCCCAATATTAGGTTTTTGGGGGTTGGAGCCTATGAGAAGTGATTAGGTCATAGGGAGTCCTCATGAATGGGATTAGTGGATTTATAAGAGACACCAGAGAGGTCCGTAGCCTCTTGTATCACATAAGGATTCAGTAAGAAAATACTGCTACCTATGAACCAGGAAGTGGGCTTTCATCTGCTCCTGAATCTGCCAGTGTCTTGATCTTGGACTTCCCAGCCTCCAGAACTGCGAGAAATAAATGTTTGTTATTTAAGCCACCCAGTCTATAGTATTTTTTGTTATAGCAATCTAAACAGACTAATGCAGTTTCCTTATTTATAAAATAAAGGCAATAACACCTCTAGAAGCTATGTTCGAAAACTTAAACACACTAATAATTTCTCGGGAGGTGCAGTTACAGGGGAGTAAAAGTGATGGGGAAAGGGAAGTGAGGCAGGTCAGCAGGGAAAGTAAATGCAATGTGATGCGTTACTGAGCTAGCCACAACTTCATGAGTAGACATGGGCATTTGTGAGATCAAGTGGGTCATCTTCAAACATGTCATGTGTTACCTCTTAACACTGGGTCACTGTGGAGAAACAAGGGAGATACATTTATCTGCTAGGCCTCCTTATGTCTTATCTCTCGTCAGTCAAAATTTGCCTTAAAGCACATTAATTCCATTATGCTTTCAAGTTGAGTTGACTTCCCCCATGCATCTGCTTGAGAAACTAGATCTTACAACTCACAGTGCAATCTTTCATATAAGACTCTCAGTGAAGAGAGAAGCCACATCCATCCATTCTAGATGGCTAGGACCTGCATGCTTGAACTAAAGTGTCTCTTGTCGCAATGGGCACAATGGATACTGTCAAAACCCAATCCTCTGGTGAAGGAGGCTACCAGAGCAGGGGATATTCAGCCAAAGGGCTACGATAGTGGCACCCAGGGCTCTCTGGTGAGCGAGAGGCCAAGGTCCCAGGAGTTCGGTGAGTCTGAGTAAATCGGGCTTATATCTTGAATTGTAACATATACTTTAAGAAATAATGGCTTAATCTTTCTAAAAATTGTCAATATTTATTCTTTTGAGTACTGTCTAGGAAATTACACTGTTTCTATGCGACCAGCTGGCGTTTTGAAATCTGTAGGTTTTGGGGAACAAAGTGTTCCCTATCTCTTTTGAATTACTCTGAGAGTTTATGAAGTCTACATGGTTCTGGCAGAACTCATATATTAGCAAGTAAAAGTTGTCCTAATTTTGTCAGTCAGGAAAAATAAAGTAATGAGGATTCTGGCATCAGGTGACATCCATTGACAATGCTTGAAACAATTTAATTTGCCATTTGTGGACTGCACAAGGATGCATTTGCTCCACTTATTAAAGATCATGTCTGGTCCTGAATCAAGAGTCCTTTAACATTTCCAGGATTGGCTGGAAAAAAATTGCTCATAAAAATATAGGGCATTAAGTAGGATATTCCCACATGATACATATTATCTTTTCATTTGGGTTAGAGAATCAAATTTCCCAAAACTGACCTGAGGCTTAATTAAATGATTCACTCACCTGACAAGAATGCACATATCTACAACTTTCTGGGTAATGGAGAAAAGTAGATTTTTATTTGAATAATTTTTAATTAATAATAAGGATTCTACTGAGAAAATAGGACTAAGGAGGCATTCTCAGGGAAGAAGGGGTAGAGATAGGGGTGCCACACCTGATCATACTTGCTGGTAAAGCTGGAATTCATATTTCCCTCCTTCTCTCCCTCCTTCCCTTCCTTCCTTCTCTTTACCAACTATAGTTCATATCACATGAATGTAGAACATCTACACTGGAGGATAAGGGACTGTGGAAATCAGCGAGGCTGGAAAACTCAGCTTCAACTTGAAGTTGTCTCTGAGTGATGCCATCAAGTCAGAATGGAATGAGACTAATATATATTACGTTTCTGGGGGTAAAATGACAGAAAGTAAATTGTACATTTTTCTTTTAATAATTTTTCATTTCCTTTTTATTGTATTAGTTAAGGATGTTAGTTAAAAATCCTTCGAAAAGAACATCTTCCTCCAGGTAAAAGTAACAACAGGGGTTTTGTAGCATTATGAGCCTGGGAGCTGAAAACACCGCAGGAATAGGACTCAAAGCTGGCAATAAATTAGAGTGAATTCTTAACAAATTTTCAAGTGCAACCAAATGACTCAGAGTTTTTCCCTTTGTAAGTAGGGGTCAAAGCTTACCAGATAAAGAATATTATTTTCTGGGAAGCAGGAATGCTGCTGTGCATCCCCTAATGTTTGTGAATCACTACTTACACAGTCTGTTTGTTTGAGAAACTAGTGTCTTTCTTGTATAAACTGTTTACTTGGGACAATAGCTTAAAAATTTTTTAAGTGTTAATATTTGTAAGTCAAATATGTTTGAATATATGTGTGCATGTGTTAAAACTGGTCTTATAGTAGGTATTGTAATAGAAAAATTTAACATGCTAATGATAATTTTCCTTAGTATATTGTAATAATTTAAAGCTGATTTGAAGGGGTGCCTGGGTGGCTCAGTCATTAACCATCTGCCTTCGGCTCAGGTCATGGTCCCGGGGTCCTGGGATCAAGCCCCACATCGGGCTCCCTGCTCGGCAGGAGGCCTGTTTCTCCTTCTCCCACTCCCTCTGCTTGTGTTCCCTCTCTTGCTGTGTCTCTCTCTGTCAAATAAATAAATAAAACCTTTAAAAAAAAAATAAAGCTAATTTGAAGTTGTTAACTTGAGGATTTTTGTCTTGTTTTGTTTTCTCCTGGTTGTTTTAACTATAGAGGATGATGATTCTGTACACTACAGGACCAAAGAAAAGAACTGTGGGCATTATATTAATACAAGTTTTACAAATTCAGTTTTATGTTATAGTACCAATTTTGCACTTTAACTATACATTTCCCCATTTTATCTACTTTCACCTAAGTAGGAAATTCTCTCACAATACCAGTAAGAGGTATGTTATGGACTTACTGTGTCTCCTCAAAGGAGATATGTTGGAATCCTAACCACCACCCCACCACCCCCGTACCTCAGTGTGACCTTATTTAAAGATAGGGTATGTACAGAATTAATTAAGTTAAAATGAGGTCATTAGAGTGGGCCCTAATCCATTATGACTTGTTTCCTTATAAAAAGGGCAATCTTGGATACAGATGCACGTAGAGGGAAGATGATGTCAGTACATAGGGAGGATACCATTTACAGGCCAGAAAATGCCTGAGGCTACCAGAAAGTAAATGAGAGAGAGGCATGGAACAGTTTTACTCTCACAGCCCTCAGAAGGAACCAACCCTGCTGACATTTTGATTTTGAACTCAGCCTTCAGAACTGTGTGGCAATACATTTCTGTTATTTAAGCCATCTAGTTTGTGGTAGTCATAGTAGCCCCACGAAACTAATACAAGAAACTTGTCCAAAGTCATTCTCAAGATGATGTATTTGGGGTTCTGGGTACTCCATAGATCATCCTTGGAAATGACGTACCCAATGTCATTGTTACTGAGTTTAAGAAAATATGACTACTTTGAGTTTATTATCATATACGAATGTTCTGCCTTGGGGTAAATATAAACAAAAATATTTACTTACTCTGTGTATGAAGTTTTCTCAGTTGAAAAAGAAGTCCAACATATAAGAAAATAGCAAAAGTGATGGGAAGAAAGAAAAGGGAGTATACAGTTGTAAAATTCTCTATAGAAGAATTTTAAGATGACCCACAGATTTCTGTTCCCTGGTGTACAAATCCTATGTAATCCTCACCCCTTAAATATGAAAAAGACTTGTTAATAAAATATAGTTTACTCCCATGATTATGTTGTTATATAGGAAGAGGAATTTTGCAAATGTAATTAAGTTTCTTAATCATTTAAGTATACTGGGTGAAAATCCTTAAGGCAACACCACTTGTAGGCAAGTATCTTTGATTTGGAATTTGCAGAAATAACAAGCTCTTTCTTACACTCTTCTAAATGTATGTTCTTTGATAGCTATAGGTTATCTTCAATGATGATGAGTGATATATGAAGAGGGTCTAGAAAATGATATGTTGTGAACAAGCAGATATTACATATGTGTATTGTTTTCAAATTTTACACACTTTCTGGAGCTTGAGGCATTATTTTACCTGCTCTTATACTGCTGGCAGGCATCATGAGCTCAAGAAAGTTTCCAAGATTCTGTAAGCAAATTATTTTTCATCTTCCTTGACTTAATCTCGCATTTCTAGGAAGCCATGGCAAGTAAAAGGTCACTGGTAGTGGCAATGCAATCTATATTAGATTTTCAGATAATCCTTGACTATTCTGAATAATAACTGATGCCTGTCTAGTTTCCTAAAATTAGCTCCAACAGAAATGCCCTTCTTCCCATTTCTTATTCATAATGTCAACTACTTTTATAACAGCTGCATTTGGAATATATTCATCTTGTCATAAAAAGCAAATCTACCATCTATTGCTGAATGTAAGACAGCAAGGAGGTTTGATGGTATTCATAGACCATATCATGCTTCTTTTGAGATGTCTTTGCCATCAGAAAATAATGTGAATAGTTTGAAAAGGTTCACTGGCAAACCTCTTGCCTGTTACTGAAATGTAGTTTATCTCTGCATTCATATTGATTTTCATAAAGAGAGCTGAAGTTTGAAATTTACTTAATACTTAGATTTTGTACTTCCATAAGAATTATAAATATGTTATTATTAGAAACTCTTCAAATATTAAATGACACATTCTGAAAATGTATAATTATGAATTTCAAGTATGGTTTTGAAAATAATTCAGAAAAATTATATCTTAAATTTGATTTTTCAGTGTATTGCATTTTTACAGTGAGAAGAATGGCTACAAAATGATATGCAATAAAATTTCAATCTTTAACTTACCTAAAAGGCAGTTTTCAGTCCATCAAAATAACAGACAAGGGAAAAAGATCTAGAAATGATGTTTTAGATGTACTTCCAGAAGTATTATAATTATATAAAATGCAATATTTTCTTTATCTTGCTTCTTTCATTTAGCAGATTAATGAATGAAAGAAGCTAATATATAAAGCTTTTAAGTAAAAATAAGATACTGGCCAACTTAAGGCTATGAATATAAAACTTTTTCAGAAAAACATGTAGCTTTTGTGCCCAGTGGGTCATCTTTCCCCAATGCGCACTCTAAGGAATAAAGAATTTGTATCTTATAGAATTCTTTTTTGCCATAATACAGGATTATGTTACAAAAAACTAAGTTTGTTATTTGGTTTTAATAAAGCTCTAACCTCTCCCATTCTGGGGTCTAATAGTCTACTGTGCAACAGTGTGGATAGAGCTAGAGGATATTATGCTGAGTGATCTAGTCAGTCAGAGAAAGAAAAATACCAATGATTTCACTCATATTGGAATAGTTCACTCATAATGGAATTTAGGAAACAACACAGATGAACATAGGGAAAGGGAAGGAAAAATAAAAGAAGATAAAAAAAAGAGAGGGAGGCAAATCATAAGAAACTTAACTCTAGGAAACAAACTGAAGGTTGCTGGAGGGGAAGTGGGCGGGGGGGATGGGGTAATTGGGTGATGGGCATTAAGGAGGGCATTTGATGTAATGAGCACTGGGTGTTATATGAAACTGATGAATCACTAAATTATACCCCTGAAACTAATAATACACTATATGTTAATTAAATTGAATTTTAAAAAATGTCATAAATCAACATGATGATTTAAAGGAGATTGGGAAGAAGTCAAAATTCTTACTATAGCTCACAAATCAAAATAAATCTCTTCACTTTTTGGAATTTTTAGAAACATAACTTTCTTATATCAAATGAAAGACGATTTTATAGGAATTCTAAAGAAAGGGGTAATATTATGAATATTCTGAAGTTCCTAAGCAATTTGATGTATTAGAACATTTGTAACTACAAATGGCTGGTAGATTTTCAAGGTAATCATCAAGAAAAATAAATTCACAGCTGGACTGTGGAGGGAATAAACAAGACTGTTTACTACTATCAAACTCTATATCATTATTTAGAGCTTAGCCAGACTGGCACTTTGTCATATTTGTTCTTTGTTGCTGTAAGCTTCAGGAATCAGGTGACTTTACTAATTCTTTTAAGAGGTTACTACTAACTTTATAAGCTTTTCAGGTTTTAGTTTCTTTTTCTTCTGTCTTTTCTGACTCCTAAAGCAGGTTAATAAGCATGATCTAAAAGACATGAAATCATTAAAACTTAACCCTTCTAAACTTTGGTTGTCAAGGTGATGTTTATTATTACTAGAAAATGTTTTGGTGTTATTGCAGTCCATTTTAATTTAGACCATAATGAGGAATGGACTTTTTAAGTATCTCTTTCATTAATCCATTTGACTCTATCTTAGCCACTACCAATATAATATGAGATACTCTCCATTTATCTAATGAAATAGCTGCCTAAATGGTTTCCCTCCATCTATACAAATTATCTACACACTTTTTGGATCATTAATCCTTAGAGAAAATTATTTCTGAACAATGCCTCAATATATGCCTTTTGGTTATTTAAAAAGTATAAAAATAGATATTTAAAAGAATGAGACTACCTAAATAGTAGCTCTAACTTTTTTTCTTTCCTTCTAATATATCAGCTTGCATATCTTACTTTGTAGACCACTGCTACAGAGTGGATTCTGCTATTGGCACAGTACTTTATTTTAAAAATAATCATGCTGCTTACTTCACTAAAATCTTTCAGTACTATCCTACTTCTCTTAGAATAAAAGGCTTACATGCTTACTCTGGCTATAAAGCCCTGCATTTTTTGACTGGGTCCAAACTCTTCAGCATTGCCTTCTATCACTCTACATCTCTAGGTGCATTCTACCAGTGGCTTCTATCCATTTCTTGGCTCTTTCATGTTCCTATCTACTACAAGGTCCTCATTCAGGCTGCACAGGGGAATCACATCCATTTGCAGACTGCAGAACCGATTGAGAAGAGGCTTCAGCAAAGACCAGGAGACTGGTTAGGGGATGTTATCATAATGCTGGAGAGAGATGGTATTGGCCTGACCTGCAGCAGTTGAGGGGAATGAAGAGAAGGTAAATTTGGGAAATATTTAGGATTTGGAGGTGTCAGAACCTGGTAGTTGACTGAATATGGCTTGTGAAGTGAATGCTGATTTAAGAGTGATTTTCTAGTTCTAGGCTTGGGGCCTTTTATTGAGATAGGGAAGTTGGGAGGGAAAACAGATTTGGAGAGGAAAGATCATGATTAATTTTGGACATGCTGATTTTAAGATTTTTATGGCAACAATCAACTGTGTGTGAAATACAGAGGAGATGCTAGCTTAGATATTTGGATTTTTTAAATAATCAGCAAGTGATGATTGGAACTATACAAATAGATGTGATCATTCCATTTTAACATTAAAATGGCAAAGGAAGAAAGGGACATCAACACTTGACAGATAAGAAAATTAAAAACTCACAAATGAAGTTGTGAAAAGGTCTAAGGGATGAGAAAAAAGAGTGAAAAGTGAAAATCCTGAAAAGCACTGTGCATGAAAGCCAAAGGAAGTGCCTTTTACAAAGGCTGGGTGATAAGGTGAGAACTAAATGTTACTATGAGGTCAGATAGCTTTAAAATTGGAGAACATATGTATTAGATAATCTAAAAGGACTTTGTTGTGACCAGGCCAAGACCATAGGCAACAGAGTTATGGCAAAGCCTCTTGTAACCTGGTATGTGCTTGTGTATGTGTTTTATATATATAATTTTTATCAAAATATAATTAAATATATATAATTAGATGAAAATTTATCTATTTAAATAGATGAAAAATTAGGGAAAATAAAAATAGATGTAGAAAAGTAAGATAAAGGTAGGGTAAACTTAATGAATAAATATTTGCAGAATTTTTTTTTGCTTTTGATGACATGGGCTACAAATTTGGTTCTGAGCTTCCAGAAAACAAAAATAAACAGACAAAAAAAAAAATATATATATATATGATAAGGTATAAGATACAATGAGTTCATTAGTAAAAAACCTAAAAGTGGCTCAGAGAAAATATATATAAATAAATAGCATATACATAATTAATATTTATTATTTTATATATAGACATATTTATACTTTACATATATATGACATATAATAAAACTGATTATTTATTTTAATTAATTTATTTTTGGTCCAGAGATTTGCTGTGTTATAGCATAATGAACCATGACAAAAATATTCCTCTTCCTAACAATATTCCTCACTGTTAGACATAAGCTGAAAAAACAATTTTATAACAACAGGCCGAAAATTTCAACACCATTCTTAGCCTGACTTTCCTTAAAGGTAAAATTTGAAATATATAGATAAATGAATGCACTTCCTATATTTTAAAAGCAATTGTTTTTGACACTTCCTGTCTCTCCTGAGATTTTCATAAAAGGTGGGTAGATGAGATTTCAGATTATGTGCTTTGGCAAGAATCTGGAGTACAAGTTGCAAGTTTTCTGATTAGGAGTGGATTTATACAAATTAGTGGCAAATAGAAGAAGCCATCATATTCTTATACAAATTCAGGAGCCTAATCAGTTGTAAATGACTGACTAGTCTGATTCACTATAGAATTGGATGCAAAGAGCATTTGTGGACAAAGTAGTCTTCAGAAATAATTATGGATGATTGAAATCGCCACAGTCTATGTCATAGAATTCACCCACACTATTTACAGTCTAAAGTTTTTCGTAGCAGATATTTTCTACTGTTCATCTAAGCATTCCCGAATCACTCAAATTCCTGCTAAAGTTGAGCAGATACATTTCTTAGAAAGTGTTCTTCTAAGTAAGTCTATGATTTAAACTAATTTACAGAATTGCAATCAAATATTTAAGTCAATAACTTTTAAGGTAATGTTTGTCAAAAATGTTGATTTTATTATTGAGGAACGATTTGGGAATCCTTGATTAGACAATTGCCCAATGACGTCATTCTTGTATGTAACAATAAAATTATATCATAAGCTTGGCAAAAATGTGTTTATTCATAGTGATAGGCTCGTATGCATCCCGTTTATCCAAAATTAATTTTGAGTAATCAAGGTAAAAATTAAACGAAGGCGGGTTTCCAAAATACATAATCTTTCACACCACCTAACATTATTATTTGATTTGTTAGGACACTATACCTGTAGACATTGACACTCAAGTGATGTTAAAGTATAGGTCTTATAAAAGCCCCATTAGGAGCACCTGGGTGGCTCAGTTGTTAAGTGTCTGCCTTCAGCTCAGGTCATGATCCTGGGATCCTGGGATCAAGCCCCACATCGGGCTCCCTTCTCCACGGGAAGCCTGCTTCTCCTTCTCCCACTCCCCCTGCTTGTGTTCCCTCTCTCACTGTCTCTCTCTGTCAAATAAATAAATAAAATCTTTAAAAAAAAAAAAAGCCCCATTAACCAGCATCGTAAAAATGGTTCATAGATTATAGACATAACCAGTTCTATTGCATGCAGGTGTAATGAGTAAAATTCAATAAAATTTTCAAAGTCTTATATTTTCCCTGACATATGTCTTTAATAGGTGAAAGAGAAAGTAACAGGGCTTAATAATGAAATACCCCTACTGAAAACCTGCTGACTCTTCATGAAAAACATAGGCTTCAACATTTTCAGTTGTATTTATTGAACATCCATATGTTTCAAGCATCTGGAACAGATTCATGACAATGAATCAATCAAAATCTCATGTAATTTTATTATTATTTTCAACAAGCAAGTCATTTGGATAAGACACTGCACTCACTCACTCATTGATTCATTAATTCATTTGTTCATTTATTCCATACAAAGCTGAGTTTCTTTTTTTTTTAAGATTTTATTTATTTATTTGAGAGAGAGAGAGTGAGAGAGAGCATGAGAGGGGAGAGGGTCAGAGGGAGAAGCAGACTCCCCGATGTGGGACTCGATCCTGGGACTCCAGGATCACGACCTGAGCTGAAGGCAGTTGCTTAACCAACTGAGCCACCCAGGCGCCCCAAAGCGGAGTTTCTTATTTTGTGCCAGTGACTGGGCTGGGTGAAGTTATAGAGATATAGCAGTTAAAAAACATTTCTTTAGCTCTATTGGAACTTACAGTTTAATAAATCATTTAACTCAAAGATTTTTAGGTGATTTTTATGTGACAGGTATTGTGCTAAATATTTTACATAAATTACTTCGTAATTCTCTTAGTAAATCCTTGAATGGATATTATGTTTTGTGCATATTTTCTTGTTCAACATATTGAGATGCAGAGAATTTGAGTACAATTCACACAATTCACATAGTTAGCAAATGTCAGGGCTGGTGTTTAAACCTGAGTAGTCAGATTCTAGAGTGTACACATTTTGTCAATGCTATGTACATGATTTGAGGGCAAACCAAACAAAGCCTGCAAACTCTGAAATATTCTAAAATATTTTTTTTTTTAAAGATTTTATTTATTTATTTGAGAGAGAGAATGAGAGAGAGCACACGAGAGGGGGGAGGGTCAGAGGGAGAAGCAGGCTCCCTGCCGAGCAGGGAGCCCGATGCGGGACTCGATCCCGGGACTCCAGGATCATGACCTGAGCCGAAGGCAGTCGCTTAACCAACTGAGCCACCCAGGCGCCCTATTCTAAAATATTTTTGAGGAAAAATGATGTAACAATATATTCTAGAATTTGAGAAAGATGATTTAAATTTGTATGTACCTCTGGATCTGGGAATTTTTTGCACTGCAACTTTAAGGAAGTTGTTTAAGCTTTTTGAGTTTTAACCCCATCTCCTATTAAAATTTGATAGTAAAATGTCCAAAGCAGAGCTTTTGTAGATATGCAGAGATATAATACATGTGACATTGGGTTTCAAATAAATGCTAAATCAATTCTAATTCAATATCATAAGACAAACTGGTTCTAATTATTTTTTAAATATTTATTCTAATTCTAATTATTATTTTAATTATTTTCTCCTTGTGAAAAAGCTATACTGGAAGGGGATCTGCAGAGGACTGGACATCTAGATTAAAACAAACAAAAATACTGAAGGAGAAATTGGAAGCTACCTAAAACAAACTCCTAACTTCTTATTTTGCTTAAGGAAGAACCTGTAAATGATGACTAATAGTCCAGGCCATTCTCTTAATAGAGGTCTACAAAATTTTTAATTGAATTACTCTTCAGCCCAACTTGAAGTAATTTGGGTATCTGGAGTTTTCTCCTGGGATATATTTCTATGCTTTTTTGATATTTGGAGTGGATTTCTCATTAGGATGATGTAATATCAGTCTTCTATGAAGTTCAGAGATCTATAACATAGCTCAAAGCATTTTTCACCCTGCAGGACCAAAGTAAAGATGAAAGGGGTTGAAGGGAGAAATGCTCATTGAAATAAAAATATTTCATCTTTATTAATTCTTAAAGCAGGTAAGATGAAATTTAAAAAAAAAGGTGAATTATGTTATATAAATTCTTGGTATTTCTGGTGTGAATATTTTCCCTACAGCTGGTGACTTCTAACATTAAAAAAAAAGTCTATGTCAAAAAAATGTGTCATTTATATTCTGAATCCTAACTGAGATGAATCAGTTTGTTATATATTTTCAATTAGCTTAATGCAGTTAGGATAATCTCAATGGAAAGCTTTTGTAAGAAAGTGTCTTTGAACAATTAACTTTGAAGAAACATACTGAAAATGTTTACAGAAAATAATAAAACACTAATATGCATTCCCAGTGTTATATTCCGTTATCTTCCTACAATTGCTCACTCTCTCATTTTATTATTAAAATTCTATCAAAGACATAACAATAACCACAACAAAAGTACAAAAGCTCACAACACTAAACTATAAAACTGATAATCAACGTAATTTGAGAAACTGGAACGATGCTCTAATGAACATACCTGGTTTAAAAAGAGAAAAAACAAATTTATGTTTTATCTCACTAGCTGCCCAGAAATCTCCTGAAACTCTCACCATCCTGAAATAATATTGTAAATTACATTTTCCATTTGCAGACTCAGAAACCTGTGTTCTGCAGCTCTAGAAAATGGAGCAGCTATTCATTTGTGAGCCAGGTGCCCCCTCTTCCTCCTGCTGCCATCTGTTCCTAGATACTCAATTCTCAGAAAACAACTTGGCAGGGCACAGGGATCAAGTAAGGGCTGAATTTAATGTTTTCCTTTTGGGTGGTAGCTCCTACAAACAGTAGGCTTTGTTATAAGCAAGACAGAGCAAAAGTCTGTAACATTTTATGTACAGAATTGTAGCCTTCCAGGTAGTGTAAGTAAGTTTGGAGCAATCTTTTCAAATTTTTGATCATCCCATTTTTAAAAAGTGACTATACTTTGTTATTTGCATATTTATGAATCTTATAGGTATGATTTTATTGTAATATATTATTTACATTATGAAATGTGAAAATGTGAGTTCAAGATCTAAATAAAAGTTTAAAAATCTGTTATATTGTTTAATGGTGTAACACTTCAATAATTTTAGTGAGAGAAATTTGATTAAATTTATTTTGTAATTTGAAAATACTGACTGGATGCTTTGTGTCTGGTTCTGAGTTAACTTAATTTCTCTATGCAGTTTGCTATTTGCCAACTGAAAATGATAGTCCATAAAGGGACATAGATCTAAATGAAAATAATATTTCAGCCATGCTACATAATAATTTAGTTTACTTATTTTTCTCTCTTTTTAACTATTGTTCAAACTTTTATGTAAAAATCTGTTTGGAAAACTTCTATTATAATGTCAAAAAACTTTTCTTACAAAGCAAATGAAACGTATTGCATTCTTATGTTCTTAAGAGGCTTAAAAACCAGAGTAAAACTTCACTAGAAGGACCTTCACTGGATAATTTTGAATAGGGTAGAATCTTTTATTTGTTAAATGTGGAGATGTGACTTTTTTTTTTTTTGAGATGTGACTTTTTATAGATGATACAGTTGCTTAGTTTTTGGTAACAGAATCATTTAAAATGGAAAGATTGTCAAGCATTGGCAAACTCTGCATAGGATGGGTTTCCTTTTAAAAAGGGACTTTCTTATTTGTGGTAAAAATGTCACTTAACTTAAAAGAGTAGATTAGGTGAGAGTTTTTATTTGCAAATATATCCTCTAGGAGTTAAAGAAGCATTGGGGGGAAAAAAATGAGAGCATGCCAAAAGAACACAGAAGCCAACCTGAAGGAGCTGAATGTTTCAAAGCTGGAACAATCTGAGTGACAAAATAAATAATGATAACACTGGTTATGACCCATAGAATAAGTAAATATATATGAGTTCATATGGATATAAATATGTAGTTAAAAAAAATAAATGAGAGAGAAGAAACAGATGGCAGCTCCTCATCCTTATATAAGAATTCCAATTGATAATAAAAAAGGAATGTGGAAAGTCCAAAATTATCATTATGGGTACAACACAGTGATAATCGTTGCAAGCAAGATCCACTGATGCATGCCAAAATCAGTAGGCAAAAATGGGAGGAGAAAAAGGATATCAGCAGTCTCAAGGTAAAAGAAAGTAATATTTATCAAAGGGAAAATTGTTAACAATATAGTAGAAGAACTTAGTACATACCACCTTAACTAGTTGGTCAAAGTAAACATCACAGTAATAAGACACACTGACATCATGCCCTTGATATACTCTACTAAAAAAGACATGACATTACTTGTCTTGTATTCTTGACAAAAGTTCATAATATCATTCTAATCACAAGGAAACATCAGGCTAACCCAAACTGACTAACATTCATCAAAAGTGCTGGGGTCAGGAAAAGCAAGGAAAGACAGAGAAACTGTCACAGACTGGAGGAGACTAAGGCAACATGGAAAATAATACAATATGAAATCCTGTACTGTATGCTGGAACAGAAAAAATATTTTAGGGAAAAAATGGTAAAATTCAAATAAGGTCTGTAGTTTAGTTAAGACGATTGTACTAATGTTTAATTCATTGTTTTGATAATTTTCTATGGTTATATATCCTAAATGTATACACAAATATGGCTAAAAGGGATAAGAATTTCAGGTAAACTGGTAACTATATAAAGTAGTAACTAAATACAAGCCATGTGTAGATGTAGATCAAAAGTGACCATGACCAAAGAGCCTTCAAATTATACCCAGGTTGATCCCAGTCACCATTGCTCTGTTCTACCTGCCAGTGAATTCTCTCCCATGTAAGCACCCTTTCAGGTTAAAAGGCTTAACAACCACTCCTGGTTGTTAAAAGATTTAAATGCATCTATTCTGGGAACCAATGGTGAATCCCAAATTTCTTTATTCATCTTCTCTTCTCTGGTCCTCAAGGAGCAATAACCATCTTAGAGGTCTTCTCAGATAAGACCAATTACACTCCCAAACATTCCTCTTCTTACACATATCCTCCAACTGCTATGCAAAACCTTTAGGATAGCAGTGGGAAGAAACTCCAAGAATATCTTGATTTTGCAAAATGATAGAATCTTCACATTACAGAAGAAGCTTGAGACTATAGTTTAATCTCTTATTTTTATTTTTTTATTATGTTATGTTAATCCTCATACATTACATCATTAGTTTTTGATGTAGGGTTCCGTGATTCATTGTTTGCGTATAACACCCAGTGCTCCATTCAGTACGTGCCCTCTTTAATACTCATCACCAGGCTATCCCATCCCCCCACCCCCCTCCCCTCTAGAACCCTCAGTTTGTTTCTCAGAGTCCATAGTCTCTGTTTGTCTCCCACACCGTAAATCTCTTATTTTATATTAAAAGTCCCTGGAGTAGTTATGTGATACACCTAAGGTGATATAGGTGATCAATAGTAGATTTCTTCTACTGACTGAGTCACTAGATTTTCTTGACACGACTAGCTCTTCCTCTCTAAACAGCAATATTATATTTACTATTTTCTTCCTTCTTTTTTTCTCCTCAGCATCTCACATAGTTTTCCTCAGGACAGCAATTCTTACAGTGTGGCACTCACTTCAGAGGGCTTGTGAGGTCAAAACTACTTTCCTAATAATACTAAGATGTCTTTTCATTCATCCTTTTATGAATGTCCAGGGAGATATCCAGAGACTGCATGGTGTAAGACATTGAAATACAGAGAATGCAGAAGCAGATATGAGAATTTAGAGAATCCAGAAACCTGACATTAAAGATTTCCAAAAATGTAAAAAAAAAGTCACCATTTTCATGGGTTCTTGTTTTGGAAAATGTAGACATTTTGCACTAAAATAGTTTGTTTTTGTTAGTATATAATGAGTTACAGTGTTATTTTAGAATGAATTTCTATTTAAATATTTTTAAAGTTCCTCAGTTTTAATTCCTAATGTGGTAAATATCAGTACATATAACTTATATAAACAAAAGCTCTTTGGAATCCTCAATAAATTTAAGAGTAAGTGCCAGATAAAAAAGCTTGAGAATCATTTCTCTTATGTAGTTATTTCCCATCCCGGGAAGGAAAACAACAACAACAACAAAAAAACACATGGAAATGTGTCCTAATCATAGAAGACACATGGCAACTAATTAAAAAGCATTTATTAATAGAACTTTTAATACTGTCTGACGCACTACATTTAAGATGTGTGAAGAAAGTCATTTTGTATTATTTCCTATACTATATCCTTGGCAGTAGCCTCTATTTTGTTACTTTGGGCAAGTGGCTTAACATCTAGATCTTAAACATCCTATTTTGTAAACTAGGGATAACCCTGTCAGTTTCAAAGATTTTTAATAAATATTAAATAAAATAATGAATGTAGAGTTTCTCATACATGCCTGAGATTTAATAAATGCTCAAAGTGAAAATTTGGATGACTGGGTAGTGGTCAGAGAGAATATTGTAATAGAAGGGTTTTAATGGAGATGCAGTAGTAGTAGAAGTAGTAGTACCAGTTATTGTGTTGGTGTAACATACATAACTTAAAGTGCACGGATCTTAAACTTCAGCTCAAAAACTTGTTACGTATGTATTTAACCACCTTATCGTCACCCCGGTTAAGATACATTTTTGTTGGGGCACTTGGGTGGCTCAGTCAGTTGAACATTCGACTCTTGGTTTCGGCTCAGGTCATGATTTCATGGGTCATGGGATTGAGCCCTGTGTAGGGCTCCGTGCTCAGTGGGGAGTCTGCTTGAAGATTCTTTCCCTCTGTCCCTCCCCCCACACAATGCTCTTTCTCTCTCTCTCTCTCAAATGGGTAAATGAATCTTTAAAAAAGAAGACACATTTTTGTTGTGTTGGCTTTGTGCATTTTTTAAAAATTGCAACATTTTGCAGTAGTATCAAAATCCAGAAATATTGGTGTAGCAAAATGAATTATAGTGCTCAATTTGGTAAATTAATACAAATAAAATGAAAAAAAAACACAAAATATGTGACAATATTAAACAAGTATTTAATTAGGTATTATTTGTACAACTAAGCCCTTCACTTCCACTGGATCTTGATTCAAAAGTTAGCTTCGTATTAAAAGTTAGCTTCTGATCAACCTTAGTAAAATTTTAATTCTTGCTCTTATATTTTATATCACCCTTCCCTTAATGTTTTTCTCTTCTGCACTTAAAACTAATCTAATGCATTATGTAATTGGCTTATCTGTCTTGCTCATTGTGTGTCTTCCCCACTAGTCCTAGTTGCAGCAATCAGACCAGAAAAAGATAAAAAAGGCATCCAAGTTAGTAAGAAGTAAAACTGTCACTATTTGCAGATGACATGATACTATATATAGAAAACCCTAAAGACTCTACCAAAAAACTATTAGAACTAATAAATGAATTCAGTAAAGGGGCTCCTGGGTGGCTCAGTCAGTTGAGCATCTGCCTTTTGCTCAGGTCATGATCCCAGGGTCCTGGGATTGGCCCACGTCTGTGTGATGTCCCTCTGCTCAGTGGGGAGTCTGCTTCTTCCTCTCCTTTTGCCCCTCCCCACCACTCCTGCTCTCTCTCTCAAATAAATAAATAAAATATTTTTACAAAAAAAATGAATTCAGTAAAGTTGTAGGATACAAAATTAACATAGAGAATAAAATGCCTAGGAATAAATTTAACCAAGGAGGTGAAAGACTTGTACTCTGAAAACTATGAGACACTGATGAAAGAAATTGAAGATGACACAAATGAAAAGATAAACCATGTTAATGGGTTGCAGTGATTAATATTGTTAAAATGTCCATACTAACCAAAGCAATCTACAGATTCAATGCAATAATAATAGCATTTGTCACAGAAATAGGATAAATAACCCTTAAATGTTTATGGAACCACAAAAGACCCCAAAATAGCCAAAGCAATCTTGAAAAAGAACAAAGCTGTAGCTATCACAGTTCCAGATTTCAAGATATACTACTAACCTGTAGTAATCAAAACAGTATGATACTGACATAAAAATAAATACATAGATTAATGGAGCAAAACAGAGAGCCCAGGAATAAACTCACAATTATATGGTCAATCAATCCACAACAAGAATATACAATAGGAAAAGACTATCTCTTTAATAAATAATGCTGGGAAAACTGGACAGCTACATGCCAAAAAATGAAACTGGACCACTTTGTTACACCATACACAGAAATAAACTCACAATGAATTAAGGACCTAACTGTGAGACCTGAAACCATAAAACTCCTAAAAGAAAACATAGGCAGTAGTCTCTAGGATATTGACCTTAGCAATGTATTTATGGATATGTCTCTCCAGGCAGGGGAAACAAAAGCAAAAAGAAACTATTTGGATTACACCAAAATAAAAAGCTTTTGGTCAGTGAAGGAAACCATCAACACAATGAAAAGGCAGCCAGCTGAATGGGAGAAGATATTTGCCAATGATATATCCAGTAAGGGGTTAATATCCAAAATATATAAGGATTTTATACAACTAAACACCAAAAACTCCCAAATAATCCAATTAAAAAATGGGCAGAAGATCTGAACAGACATTTTTTTTTAAACAGAAGACCTATGGATGGCTAACAGTGATTTTGAGGATCATCAATAATCAAGGAAATACAAATCAAAACCACAATGAGATATCACCTCACACCAGTCAAATGGCTAGTATCAAAAAGATAAGAAATCACAAGTGAGGATGTGGAGAAAAGGGACCTTGTGCACTGCTGGTGGGAATGCAGATTGTTGCAATCACTGTGGAAACAGTATGGAGGTTCCTTAAAAAATTAAAAATAGAAATACCATATGATCCAGTAATTGCTCTAATAGGTATTTACCCCCAAAATAGGAAAACACTAATTTGAAAAGTTATATGCATCCTAGCCTATGTTTATTGTAGCATTATTTATAATAGTCAAGATATGGAAGCAACCTAACTTTCCATCAATAGATAAATGGATACAGAAGATATGATACAAATATTATTCAAACATAAAAAAGAATGAGAGCTTGCCATTTATAACAACATGGATGGACCTAGAGGGTGTTACACTAAGTGAAATAAGTCAGAGAAAGACAAACACCATAGGATTTCACTCATATGTGGAATCTAAAAAACAAATGAACAAACAAAAAACTAGAAATGGATTCATAAATACAGAGAACAAACTG
Source organism: Mirounga leonina (assembly GCF_011800145.1). Lineage (NCBI taxonomy): Eukaryota > Metazoa > Chordata > Mammalia > Carnivora > Phocidae > Mirounga > Mirounga leonina. The sequence goes on from NW_023270305.1 coordinate 37,662,409, forward strand.
GTGGTTGTTGAGGGGGGAAGGGGCAGGAGGGAGGAGGTACAAACTTCCAGTTATAAAATAAACAATTCACAGAGATGAAAAGTACAATATAGGGAATATAGTCAACAACAACAATAAAAAAAATAATGTATTGTGTAATTGACTTATCTGTCTTGCTTATTGTGTGTCTTCCCCATTAGAATGCCAGTTAAGTGAAGACAGAGTGGTTTGTTCATGCTTTTATGCTTAGTTCCTAGGAGATATTGTGACATAGTAATTGCCCATTTGAAATTTGTTAATTAAGTGTTGAAAGCATGGTAGGTTTTAAAAATATGGATAATTTAAATGCAAAATTATGACCACATTACAATTATCAGTATTAAAATATGAATGCTGATGAAAAATAAAGGTAATAAAATAAGAGTTGTTTGGCAGTTTTCTTTTTTCTTTTCTTCTTGTTTGTTCTGGCTTTTCTAATGTTATTTATTTAGTAAATTAAAATCAGGGGAAAGCAGTAGTGAAAATATGAGAGTGAAGGAACACAATATTATTTATCCTGTTGCTATATGACCTTAGAATGACCAGTGACAAAAAGCCAATTTGATAATTAATCCATAACTATTTGTCAGGTTCCAGCAATACGGTAATATCTTAATCTCTCCATGCTTCAAATGCCAAGGTTTCACTGACCTTTTGGAAATACATATAAATATATATATTTCATCCATAAGTAAATACTAATGACAAGAACTTCCCAATTTATGCCCAGTACAGATGCAATTGTTGAATTCTCTTATAGGCTATGTGAAAGCACAAAATGTGCTATGTCAGGAATTTCCATAAATGAATACAGAGGACAAATAGATAAATTAGTGAAATAGAACTGCTCTAAGATGATGGACGATGACACATATGAGGCTTTGATATACAACAGGAATCTATTCAACAGTAGGAATGGGGAAAATCATGGTGAACAATAACACATGAGACTTATCTCATGGACTAGATGCTATTGTACAACTCCACCTACTCATTTTCAGGTAAGGATGCAGACCATAATTATGTCATCCTATGGTTTTGGGTTTTTTCCATAGGAGACAGAAATCTATGCTTTCATGTAAAATCTTTCAAATTTCTAAATTTTAACCTTTAACATTTATTTAATTTAAATATAAAGTCATGTGTAGTTAACACTTTTAGAAGGAAGTAAACATCCTAAAACTGAAATGTGGTCACAGCCACCAGTTTCAACTTCTGCTGCCATTTATTGGTGTTTTACTCACAAACCCACATATATACTAAATGTCCATTCTGGTGAGCACAAGCTCAAAACACAGAGCACACCATTCTCTCAGTTGTATTAAGTTATTGCATAATATATTAACAGACTTAAATTACAACCTCAAAGGAGATTTTTAATTTTTTGCTTTTAATTGTTCTTCACTTGAAAGTAGCTCCTAAAATGTTAATTTTCACTGCCTCCAGTATCTCTGTCAAACAGTGAATGATATATTTGCTCTTGAAAGAAATCCTTTTTTTTTAAGTGAAGGAAACTACTATCCTAATTCATTTTTTCTGATGTCCAAGTTTTGTCACATCTTTAAAATTAGTGTACATTTATGACTTATTAATTTAATCTAACTTTTTTTGTCTGTCTTTATGGCATATCAAGAAAAAATGAATTATGTATCTTATGCATACACTTAATTTTACTTGAAAACACCCATTGCCATCACTCAGTCTATCTGATTCTTTCTCTTTTAATAACAGAGCCAATTTCCCAGCATCTTAATCATTTTCACTGCTTCTTCCTGGATAGTCTCCAAATTATCTGCATCCTTGAATTTGTAGAGCTTGTGAAAAAGCGTAATCTATAGAGATAATTAAAGCAGGAATTAAGTATTGCTAAATTCTCCTTTGACAGCGATTTTGAAAGTCTGTATTTCATAAAATTGATGTAAAATGCAGTAATTTTTCACTATTCTACACTTGCCCTCTACCTTTAGAGCTACTATCTATCTAAAATAATTGGATAATTTGGAACAGCAGGAGGTCAGAATGTAGTGTTCATGAGATAAACATGGTGAGGAAAGAATGGAGGCGTGAGTGGGGTGAACTCTAACAAGAACTTTCATGAGACAGAGGGAATCCTCTCTGTCATAGTCAAGATATGGAAGCAACCTATCTTGTTGCTTGTTGATGCTTTTATTCTCGCTTCAACATCTTTTATGTATGATTACTCAAACACTTATTAGGCACCTTCAGTGATGAAAACCTTTATGCCTTTCAAAGAGCTCTACCTGGTTTAAGTTAATTGGAAGTATTAGAAAGCTGTTCCTTAACTTGTGCTCTAATCTACTGCTTCTTACCAGTAGCACCTAGTGAGTAAGGAGCCCAGTTAGGAATTGAATCCAGGGCTTTACTCTAGCACCCAATGTTCCTTACCAACAAGTATGGCTGTATTGTATGAAAATACCACAGTTTCTTAGACATCTTTTCTATCCCATAATAAACATGCCCAAAATTAAACATAATCTCAGGCAGAGTTCTTACATGCTTACAAATATTAAGGAGTCCCCCCACAGAAAAAGGGGCGCCTGGGTGGCTCAGTCAGTTAAGCGTCTGCCTTTGGCTCAGGTAATGATCTCAGAGTGCTGCGATCAAGTCCACATCAGGCTCCCTGCTCAGTGGCGAGTCTGCTTCGTCCTCTCCTATGATCTCTCTCACTCTCACTCTCTCTCAAATAAATAAAAAAAAAAAAGTCTTAAAAAAAAAAAAAAGAAATCCCAGGATTTCTGGCCTAATCCCACAACCATGTACTGTCAGTGTGCACACAAAAAATCAGAGAGCTACTTGGGAAGTCACAGGATAGTATCTGGAGACAATTTACTGACATACTGAATACATTTAATTAAAAAGAGTATTTTTTCCCCCTATCGTCCTTACCATATCAATTGGATGGTTAATGAAAACAAAATAAATAAAAACTGTGTTGATTTTTTAGGGTATGACTTGTTTATTAATTTTGTGACTTCCGGTCAAAATCATTTGATAAATCAGAAGGCATAAAATAGGTGTATAGTTCAAAGCATGACATTTAATTTGCTTAAATTTATTTCTACATTATATGCACTAGGAACAAAGGCATAGGAATCCAAGTGTTTTATTGATGTAGATATTTTTTAGACTACCAATGTTTTTCTTCACCAATGAAAACACATCAAAAATACGTGTAAATTGAACCTTTCCTAATTTACAATATAATTGTTTCATTAAACTTCAGCTTAATATTTGCAATAATTAACAAATTAATTCCATTGTATGTAACATTTTATATAAAAACCTAAAGTACATGATTTTATAAACTATGTTAACGTTTATATTTACATTATTGATGAAAATTTTAATTTCAGATACTATTCAAATGAATGTGTTTGATTAGCTTTTTAAAAAACTTACTTATCAATTAACTTATTTCTGAATGAATCAGTATGAATAATCTAGCCCAAAGGTAACTCACTTTTCTACTTTATACATATTTGAACTGGGTTTGTGGTACAGAATTTCAGGAAAAGATAAGAAGGAAACTACCTGTATTATTTCTAGGATAGAGAAAAAATGTTTTTTTAAAAACAACTCAAATAGTACAAAAAGTGCTATTTGGTCTTTGGGGCTAATATTGTGTCATGCTTGGGGACTAGGGTTCAGGCCACTGCAGAAATATGGTAGGGATATTTCCACTTTACCATATGCAACACTTCAGTTATCATGAAAGTTATTTATTTTAATAAATAATTGGACTACAGTTCCCTGTGACTGTTGTAGAGAAGTATCTTTTCTCGGAGGTATGTTTTTTGATGACTTTATCATTTTGCCAATATGTATTTTTCTATTATTTTAAGTAAATGAACATTTTTCCTATGTTATTTGTATAATGAAAAGCAAACAAAAACTTAAATTCAATCACTAAAATAACAAAATATGATCTATAGTTTGCTAATATTGGGGAAAAAAAAGAAAAAAGACCTTACCTGGAGTGTAGACTTGCCTCTCCCAGTTTATGTAGGACACCAAAGTTATCCCTGTATTGCTTCAACTTGATAGGTTTACAGTTACATGAATAAACTACCCGAAGTGCCTGAAGCCAGGGACAACTCTAGAAACTAATCTGGTTGCTCTTTTCACAGCCCAGAGCGCTATGGCAGTCAGTGATACAATCACAGACATTACACCAACAAGCAAGGCAGCTCCTGTTTTGAGGCAGAGAAAAATAAGCTGCCACAAATGCCTCACAACTTTAGTATTGCAATTGATCACATTTATGAAGACCTCATAAAGTTGCAAACAGTTATAATACAAAAAAGCAGTTATAACAATGCAAAGTGGTCTATCATCACCTCTTGATGACAACTTTATTACTGCTGGGGACCAATATTGTACAGGGGAATCTAGTACCCATAAGTTATTCTGAAGTGAAGCGGCACAGCAGGCTAGAGTATTACTGTACAAAATTTATTTTTTATGAGACACAATAATTATATCAGTTACCGAAATGTCTGGGGACTACAGGCTCTATTAAGACACCACAACAGAGACATCTCCTTTATGTTCATTGGGCATGGCAATAAGCATTATTACCTGGGTAGAGAGACAGGCTCTCGCAACTCATCCTTGGATTGCCTATAAGTTATTGTCACAGGTGACTGGCAAAGATGAAGTTTAATAACGCACAGTCTCATGGAGCTCAACAGAGCATGAAACTTAAGGGCCTCTAGCCACGGAAAGGATTTGGCATTCACTAGTATCTAATTATGAGTCAGGAAGAAAAGAATTTACTATCACCTGCGGACTATTACCTCTTTATTCTTGAACTTTTATAGTTTTTTTATTATTAAAGAGGATAACAAGCAAAAGAAATAGCAATATAATTAATTTCCTGAGGAATTTTCTTACAAATAAATCTGATGTATTAGTCTTCAGATTAACTGGATGACCGGAATGCCAGGTTGTGTTTCAAATATGTTGTCTCCCCTTCAGATCTAGGTCCAGGGCTCATTTTAGGAATTACTAGATTTCTGAAATTGTACTAAATTTAATTTGAATCACTTCAGTGTTCTACAACCTTCTCTTAACCTTGGAGCCACTTATATCTCTTATTACTCATTCAAAAAATATTTATTAAATGTTTACTGTGTGTCAAACATTGCTCTGGACAAAATGAGAACCAAATTAGTATTCCAGAAAAACGTGGCCAGAGGTTGATTTCGTTTATACACTTCTTATAAACTATTTTGTTAGAATTATCCACTTGAATCTTCTGAATAGAGATAGCCAAGACTTAAAGAAAGCAATGTAGTGGCCTCTGTATAACCATCATGGAAGCTGTCCATGTAACCCTGAGCATGTTAATGATAGAACTGCTTGCCAAAGGTTAAGTAGCTTATCTTCAGTGGTCTATGAGGCTATTTCTGAGGGACCTCTTTCCTCCATTTTATTGGGAATCTATCTCATTCTCTACTGTTATCCCACAAACAAGTTGCCATGTCTGTAACTTGACTGGTACCCCCACATATTTGGATCCTACTACATTTGGCTCCTACCACGTTTTGTTCCTACTACGCTGGGTGGTCTGTCATTTTGATTCTCACTCTGGCTTGACTCTGGCTTTCTGTTGTCTGTCTGGTATGATCATCCTGCTGCTTCTGAGTTTTTACAGTGTCGTGAGTGAAGGCTCAGGTCTGAGGACCCGAACTCTGCCCTATAATTGAAATTGTATCATGTATTACAAAGTTTAGTGGTTATTAGTTTCACTTGTAAATACAAAAGTAAAATATAAATACACTCTCAAGTTATAGTGTTCATTAATAAGTCCAAGTCCCAGTTCATTCTAATTCAAAGTCCACATCCTTTCCCATTGTTTTCTCAAATGCTTTTGTTCCTTATACTATTTTTTAAGGGCATTTGCTCATAATCTTTATTTTGCTTTACTGAATTTTCTCATCTATCTGGAGATTTTTATCTCATTGTATGTTATACAAAACGTTGTGATGGATAGGTTCCATTTTCTTCTCCTTGTTCACTTTATATACCCTTTCCACTCTTTCTTATGCTCCAAGAAGCTGATCTCTATGGTCTGGATCAAGATATTCATTTACTCTGTTTTCTGTGTGAATTTGGACAAAGGAAGCCATTAGCAACAGTTCGGAGGGTGGGAGGAGAGGAAGGATGGAATAATTATTTCTTTGGCTCCCTCCCTTCCCGGTGTCCAGGAGGTGACTGTGTACCTTTACCAATGACCTCCATCCCTGTAGGGCACCCTCTTTTATGGCTACTTTCTGAGAGTCCCGGTGAAATGCTTCCTCCTTTTGCCCTGTAAGGCCAATGAGTATACTAAAGTCTTTTACTGGTGCTAGCCTCCAAGGTACTTTATTATCCTGGGCTGGTTGCCTTTTATCTGCTCTTAGCTGGAACCCTAACTGATAGATTTGTTTATATTTTCACTTTAGGACCTGATGTTCTACCTGTCAGACTGATCGGATCTCTGTGGATATTCCTTATCCACAGTTTCTTAATCTGTAAATCAAAGAAAATAAAAGTACTAACCTCAGGTTCTGAAGTTAAATGAGATAAAGTTTGTAAAGTACTTATCACACTGCCTGGGGCATGGTAAAGTATCATTGTGACTATTTTTAGATGGCAGTTTCCTCTTGCCGCCTACTTCTTGACATGGTCCCCAACATCAGGAATTTTTTGTTGTTGTTTTGTTTTTATTAAGCCTTTGGTGATCTATTCGTCTTAAATTCTAAATGTAAAGCTAACCTACCATTTCACAGTACGGTATTCATCTCTCAATATCTGATTAAAATTCTGAATGTTACTGGTATAAGAATTGCATCTTATCTGGAATCCTACTAATGTGTGTGTGTGCATGTGTGTGTGTGTGTGTGTACACTCTATTATTTTGAGTCTTTTACTGTCAAAAATAAAAGGAGTGCATTGCAACATTAATTTTTATGTTTAAAATTTTATTAATACCATAGCTAAGATACTTCTTCCCTTGCTTTTAAACATTTCTCACTAAGGAAACTATTGAGTTTGCATATGTATTTGCAATTTTCCACCTTATCACAATTACTTAACATTACATATAATTTTTGAGTGAATCCCTTAATGTTTCTGTTTCTCTTTCATAGAAACCAAATATTTCTTCATTCTTTATAGTATGACAGACTCTTTCCTAACTTTTTTTTTGATTCTGCAGTGTATTGTTTTATGATAAATACACTAGATACCCAAAATAATAAATTCATTTTTTAGTCTTTATTTTTCTGTAAGCCTAACTCTATTCATAAAACAGAGGGATAATTTCAATGGTTCAGTTTCTGACCAGATTAATGGCTTGAGGTTAAAATGATGTGCTCTGTCTCTGCATCTAGTCAAATCCTGGTTGATTTTAGCAAGCATTCATCTGGTACATCTTTGCTGAGTGCCATCTTGTTTGCCCTTCTCTACCTGACTTTTCTGAGTCTAAACAAACAAGGCACATTGAAATAGATGTTTTTAGGCTATATTATGAACAGAGATATTCTCCTGCTCTTCCAATTCTATTTGCAACCCCAAATCATAAAGACATACGAATTTCTTTCCTCATGGAGTTTAACCACTAATCTTATGAATGCAGCCACTCAGTTACAGAGAATTTAAGCACTGTGTCCAAAATTACACATCTAGTTAGTGATAAAGCTGGGAATAAAATCCAGTATAATGCACAGGAAGGAATACTGGTTTTGGAAATATGAAACTTATGTTTACATTTTTGCTCTATCATTTTTTGATCCATAGCTCAAATGATCTAGTAGTCTTCTCTGTAGCTCAGCTTTTGGAATTGAAAATAAGAAAATGGAAAATATACTTAACATAAAAGATTGTGGTGTGAATCAACTGAAACAATGTATGCAGGCACCTGCACAAATGTCAATCTACTGATTCCCAGAACATGCTTTTCTGCCTCCTCATACTGCTCTTTTTCCTTTTCTGGATATATAAACTTCAAGTACTACCAGTCATAAGAGAATAATCACTTAATATTAATACTAAATCATTATTATTTGATGTTACCTATCTTAATATCTATCTTATGGAGTAATCAATCAGACATACTGACTGTTTGACACATTTATACATTTTTATTTTGAAAAAAAGTTTTCAGTAAAATAATTCTCACGTTATTAGAAACATCTCATTTCCCTCACTTTCTCACTGAATAAAGATTTTGATTATAGTTTATTTGAATTACTTAATCTTGTTGTGGTCTGAAATATATAATCTCAAAAACCATATCTAAAAGAATACACATATTTATTATTGATTTTACCAAACAAGAAGTGATTATTTATGAAAAAGATACAAATTGCTTATAGTTGGAAAGAATATAGCATAGACATAGAAATTTTGTTCAATTTTCATTTGAATTTGATGATAAAAATTGAGCATTTTCAACTGCACCTTTCTTTAAACTTCCTCAAGGAAATGTGTTGATAAATATTAATTAAAATGTGAGATAAAAGTTATTAAGCAGAATAATATTCTTTAGAGTATCCCAAGTCTTGTTATGGGGAAAAAATTAGAAGGAAATTTAACTTTGCTATGTTTTTTTAGGGAATGCCATTTTTAATCAATGTGACATATCAGGAGTGACACCCTGGAGTGACACCCTGAAGCCTACAGTTTTTTATTTACATTTATTCATTTGACACACTGATTGCCTCAGAAAAACAGGCACACAGATGGGCTCTTCTTTTCATTTTTCATCTTTTTTATAGAGATGAAAGTGACAACTTCTTAGGTAAAAATAAGGTCTGAATAATAAAGCAAATTTATAGCTCTATTCAGGGTGAGAAGCAGGAATATAGAGTGGGGTCTCTTGTTTAAGTAATTGCCTTCTTTTGCCCACTTTAAGCACTATGGGAGGACATTTTTATTTTATTTATTTAGTTTCTGAGGTCAGAAATCATCCTCAGATTTTGATAAACACTATATTATTTAAAGTTGCAAGCATTTTCCCTGATACAGAAGCTTGGGGTATGTACAGTCAGGATGCAAGATATTGATTAATTGCATTACTTCAGACCCAGTTCCACTGAATCTCTGGAAACCAGCCATCAGTTCAACGCCTCCTTGTTCAGGTTAGAGGAAAATGTATGAGCCCTGAATTTTTCAAAAACTTCTATCACTCAGGCTTCTTGATATTTTAAAGTAGAAGTAATTTACATGGAAATAAATACTTACAAAACCCTGGACATGAGAATCTACACTGGGCTATTAGGGATCACTCTCAGAGAAATTAATAAACACCTAGCTTATTAAGGGATCTCTATCAGAGAAACAGGACGAAGGACTTCTAGAACACAGTTTGTTATAGCCACTGATATTGCTCTCACCACCAAAGCTGCCAAAAATTGCCCCTCGACTCCCACAGAGTCGGTGACTGGAATGTGGCTGCAAAAGCACCCAGTGCCTCTACCGCTCTGCTTTTCAAGAACAGTAGCCAGAGCAACCGCAAGATGGCCTCTCTTGCACTTCTTTTTTTTAATTTTTTATTATGTTATGTTAATCGCCATACATTACATCATTAGTTTTTGATGTAGTGTTCCGTGATTCATTGTTTGTGCATAACACTCAGTGCTCCATGCAGAACGTGCCCTCTTTAATACCCATCACCAGGCTAAACCATCCCCCCCATCCCCCTCCCCTCTAAAACCCTCAGTTTGTTTCTCAGAGTCCGCGGTCTCTCATAGTTCGTCTCCCCCTCTGATTCCCCGCCTCCATTTTTCACTTCCTACTATCTTTTTTTTTTTTTTTTAACATACATTATTTGTTTCAGAGGTACAGGTCTGTGATTCAACAGTCTTACACAATTCACAGCGCTCACCATAGCACATACCCTCCCCAATGTCTATCACCTAGCCACCCCATCCCTCCCACCCCCCACAATTCATGTTGGGTGCATCTATTAGGTAGAAACAAACTCCCATTCAGAACTGTAGCTCTGAGACTGGGAAATATTTTAGCTTTCAAGACTGAAATACAGGGCAGTACTGTGAAGAGGTTAAGATGGACTTTGAGTACCGATTCTTCTTATTCAGCATGTCCTTTACGTTCAACATGGTGTCTTAGTTTCAGAGGTTCCTCAAGAGTTTCAAAGTACTCCCAATGAATTCAAGTATGATATCAACACTACTGCCCAAAAGTCAGGATTATTTATAAATTTTTCTATTCACAATTTTGTTGTGACTGCCACTTATGGTCTCCTGTGGAAGATCCCTTTGCTTCAGACACGGGATGTTTATGGTTTTACCGTCCAGAGAAGTTAATCTTTGTATCACTTCTTTAAAATGATTCTCAATCACGTTCTGTTTCACAAATAATCTATTTTTCCAGGTAAACATGCCCTCCTAGAGGTCTTTTAATAGACCTAATTCAAGTTTTTATTTTATTTTCAAGTATCTATCACATAAAGAATGCACAACTACCGCTGAAGGTACAGCTGTACATTTTAACCTTGTAAACTCACAGATTCTGGTCTTAAGAAAAATCAATGTAAATTTCATTTGTAGATTATTTTATTTTTTTCCTTATTTTATAGGCTGGGATCATATCTGTGGATGTGAGATAATTCCAGAAAACACAGATTTTTGGGGACTTAATTTTTTTCTGGGCAAAATGGGGCAATTATGGTCAATTCTTCCAGGACATTCAAGTAAAGGGAATTTCTTTGTTTAGTATTGATACTTGCAATAGCAAAGTGGTGAATCTACCACAACATGCCCTGGAAAGTACAGACTCTTCTCTAGGCTCCTCTCCACACAAGGCATGGACTTTCAGCTATTTCACAAAATGATCTGCTATTCTTTTGTAGATTGCATTCCTCATCATTTTTCAGAATAGAGAGCTACCAAGCAAAATTATCCAACACAGAATAATTGTAATTAAGGAAATGTGAAAAACACTTAGGAGTGTGGGTTTTCCCAAGAGCACTGACAAATGAAAAACAATGGCAAAAATATTGATATTATATACATATATGTGATTAAATATTATGATAATAAATATTGGCACATCTTCCCACTATTAGTTGTGCTCCCCCTCCCCCCTATTAGTTTTAAGGGCAAGGATATTATTCTGGAAGTCAGGAGAAACTGAGAAGTTGATTTCAGTCCTCCTAGCTCTGCCACTGCATCTCAATTCATGGCGCCTCCCTCTTTCCAGGTATGCATGCCAGGAAACTCAGTTATCCTCAGATTCTTTCTTTCTTTACAACTCACACTGAATCCACTGAGAAACCCTTCTGGCTGTACCTTAAAAACAGATGTAGAATCTGATCACTTTTGAACATTTCAACCATGGTCTGAGTTGCTAAGTTTTCTTGCTGGTAGTAATACAAGAGCTTGCAAACTGGTCATCTAGCTACCATCTTTGCTTCCCCCACCTAGCATAGCAGCCACAGTGATCCTTTTAAAACTTAAGTTGGGTCATTTCACTCCTTTGTTCAATGTTTACTATATTAGTTTGCTAGGGCTGCTGTAACAAAGTACCACAAACTAGGTGGCTTAAACAACATATAGTTATGTTCTCACAGTTCTGGCTAGAAGTCCAAAATTAAAGTGTTAGCAGGGTTGGTTCCTTTTGTAGGCTTTAAGAGAAAAACAGTTCCATGCATCTCTCCTAGTTTCTGATAATCGGTTGGCAATATCTGACATTTGTTTGCTTGAGAAGCATCACCCCAATTTCTGCCTTCGTCTTCACCTGGTGTTCTCCTTGTATGTATTTCTGGCTCCAAACGTACTTTTTTAAAAAATAGGAACACCACTGGATTGGACATACATTGGATTAGTGCCCATCCTAATGATCTCATCTTAACTAATTGCATTTGTAATGATCTTATTTCCAGATAAGGAGGTCACATTCCCAGGGTCTGGGAATCCATCCTACAGATGACCTTTGAGGGGACACAATTCAAATCATACCACTTACCAACTCTTCTCCTCTCACATAGAGTAAGAGCCAATAGGCTTACAGTAGCTTTAGTGTGATCCATTAGGACCAGAATCCTCATTGCCCCTCTAACCTTACTCTCCAACTTCATCATTTTGCTCTAGCCACCTTCTCCCCTGAGGACTATTGCACTGGCTGTTCCCTGTGCTTCAGTCTTCACTCAGACTACACATGTTGAATGTCCTGGCTTGCTTTGTATTTTTGCTTAATTGTCACTATGGCAATGAACCTACCCTGACCACCTAAAGATGAAACCTCCCCTCCCTTTCCATAAATTTCTAATACCTTCTACCCTATCTATTTATCCAAGTATTACCAAATTCTAACATACTCTATTTATTATCATTTACCTTAAAAAAAAGTTTATTGCTTTTCCTTTCCACAAAAATGTAAAATTTTGGTGATTAATGCATTCTAAATATTGATTGCAGTGCCTGGTATAAAAAGATGGCTCAAAATAAATGAATTTAATGTTGTATCAATAGTCTTTGGAAAGTTAACAGTAAGTATCACATGAGAATCTGATCAAGATTAGCATACTATAGGACTACTCATTATCCCCAGAGACTGTATGTGGACAAGAGAGGTCCCCTGGTATCAAATCTGGATTTGTCATACAAATATCATTTGGGATTGTTTCGCATTTATATGGATAGAAAGAGTTTTTGCAGTATATGGGAATGCATCTTATTAACTTATTAACTAGATCTTATTCTACTATATTCTGTTCTCTAATTTTTGGAAGTCTGTGATTAGTCTAATATTTGTTTTTAGATACAATTTCTGACTTTATTATCATTACTAAGATATTTCAATCTCATTAGGATTCTAGATATTCATTATATAATATCTCAAGATAGATATTAGAAATTGAGAGTTTGTTTGTAATCAATTCTAGAAAATTCTCAGCAATTATGTCTTTCAAGTTTGCCTATGTCATTTCTTCACTTCTCTCATTTTCTGTATTATCTTTCCAATTATTTTTCTCTTTCAGTGCCTACATTTTTGTTTTTTAAAAACATTATCTGTTTATTTTTCAAATTTTCCCACTGTTTCTTCCTCAGCATGTAGTTCTTTTTTTAAAGGGTATAATTTACCTTTGGAAGTTCTTTAATAGGTTTTCACACTCACATGTTATATTCTTTATGATTGCTGCTTTATCATTTGAGGCTCTTAGAACTCTGATCCTGCAGTGTTTTATGCATGACTCTTAATCATAGGAGATTATTTCTACATATCTTTCGTGATTTTGTGCTGTGAACTCATGTTTTGGAGGGTGGTAGGAGACAAGCACCCCCTTGGGACTGAGTTCTTAAAGCACCTCTCCTAAGAGATTAATGTTTGCTTTCTAAAAAGCACTCTGGTAATATTACCTATCTTTAACTAATCATTGTGTTAATTTACCGTGTTTAGGATTCTGGATCTCCATGGGTATCATAAAATCATTCCTAAAACTGATGGCTGCAAAGCTGTGGGATTACATATTTTAGGAGAAATTTTCTTTTCCACTGAGACCAGACAGAGACAGATATGCTTCCTTATCATCACCCTGGGATGGAGGATGAATTTTTTTCTATTTCCCCATTTCTCTCTGGGAACAATCAGCTTCGTTCAGGCATCACAGTTCCAACTGTCTACCCCATACTTGTCACTAAGACAAAGCCCTCAAGTTACTAAGACACATAATTTCCTTCACTCCATTTTGCAAGGCAGCCACAGAGTAAGTTTTTATACTTATACATGTGACTTTCAGTCACTTTTTCAAGTATTATTATTTTTGTTTTGCCTATATTTTCTCTTTCATTCTTAAGATCTTAGCTATACTTTTAAACATTTTTTTAAAAGATTTTATTTATTTATTTGAGAGAGAGAGAGTGAGAGAGAGCATGAGAGGGGAGAGGGTCAGAGGGAGAAACAGACTCCCCACCGAGTGGGGAGCCCGATGTGGGACTCAATCCTGGGACTCCAGGATCACGACCTGAGCTGAAGGCAGTTGCTTAAACAACTGAGCCACCCAGGCACCCTAAACATTTTTATTATGTATTTCTCCAGCATTTTTCATACGATTTTAGTTCCCCATCACGCTAGTTTTCATCTTGAGAGTATACAGGACATAACATCAATGTCTGGTTCTAGCATGGAGTATCTTTAACTTTGCCTCTTCAAATTTTACTTAAGTAAATAATATTTTATAAAGATAGAACTATGTAATGAATGCACTATTCTTTTAACACAGGAAAATAAATTATTATTTTTATTTTTTTCTACAGACCTAACTCAGCTCAGTGTTACCAACATCTGAAACTGTCTCTCCTCCTTTGGAAAGCTGAAACACAAGCTGGAGTGGGCATAATTTATGGCAAAACCCAACAAACATCCTTCTGTGCAGGTGAGACTCTAGTTACAGCTTGGCTAACAACAGATGGCATTATTTTAACACAGAGAAATGCTGAGTGAGACACTGATTCTCTCTCAAGAGTAGTGACAGCCTGAGATTCTTGGCTTACATGAGACCCTGATGATTGGAATTCATAAACCTGGACAGGAGAGAGACTCATCTACTGCCAAGTGCACAAAACAACTTTAATTACAGTCACATTGCTAAAGGTTAAGTAAGCCCCATGTAACTAAAAATAAAGAGAAAAATAAATATTTTATTTCTAAAAATCTATTTAATTATCACCATCTTTTATCTCAATAGTCTGAAAATACTAGGGTAAAAAAATACAGAAATGAATAATAAAGAACACACTGAAGTTGAGAAAAAAATCAAAGCAGATTTTAAGCACATTTATTTCTTTCAGTTAGTGCTATTGGCTCTAACTCTAAAATGTACCCAAAATCTGGCTTTGTCTTAATTCTCATTTCCTCCACTGATTTGATCCAAGACATGGCCATTTCTTACCAGTACCATTGCAATAACCTCCCACTGGTCTCCTTACAAGCCCCATTCTCCAGTCTATTTTCAACATACAATCTCTTTCATTTTATTTTTAATTTTCAAACATACACAAAATAGAATATAAAAAAATCACCATGTATCCCTCACCAGCCCTCAACAATTATCAACATTTTGACAATCTTGTTTCATCTACCCCATTCTTCCTTCCCCATTTCCCAGTCCTCCAAGCAATTCTTTGAAACTTGAAGTCAGATCAAATTGCTTGTCTTCTAACAATTTTCCAAAGGCTTCCAAACTCAGAGAAAGCCCTGGCCCTTTCAGCAGCTCATATTCCTTCCATAACCTTCTATCACCATCACCATTTCACAACTCTCTTCCTTCCTCAGCTCTGGCCAGGGGGCCCCCTTGTTCTGGCTGGAAAACTGTGGCCTACTCCCTCCTTAGAGATCTGCACTTGTTGCTCACTCCGCTTAAAACTCTTTCTCCTTTCCCACTTCCCTCTCCCTATTACAAACAGAGTTTTTGCAAAAGTATAAATTTTAAGTGAGAAATTTTCCTAGCATTCATTTATTATTTATTTATTTTTATTATGCTATGTTAATCACCATACATTACATCATTAGTTTTTGATGTAGTGTTCATGATTCATTGTTTGCGTATAACATCCAGTGCTCCATGCAGAACGTGCCCTCTTTAATACCCATCACCAGGCTAACCCATCCCCCCACCACCAGGCTAACCCATCCCCCCACCCCCCTCCCCTCTAGAACCCTCAGTTTGTTTCTCAGAGTCCATAGTCTCTCATGGTTCGTCTCCCCCTCCAATTTCCCCCCCTTCATTCTTTCCCTCCTTCTATCCTCTTCTTCTTCTTCTTTTTTTTTTTTTTTTTAACATATAATGTATTATTTGTTTCAGAGGTACAGGTCTGTGATTCAACAGTCTTGCACAATTCACAGCGCTCACCATAGCACATACCCTCCCCAATGTCTATCACCCAGCCACCCCATCCCTCCCACCTCCCACCCCTCCAGCAACCCTCAGTTTATTTCCTGAGATTAAGAAGTCCTCATATCAGTGAGTTCATATGATACATGTCTTTCTCTGATTGACTTATTTCGCTCAGCACAATACCCTCCAGTTCCATCCACGTCATTGCAAATGGCAAGATTTCATTCTTTTTGATGGCTGCATAATATTCAATTGTATATATATACCACATCCTCTTTATCCTGGCATTCGATTTAAAGTTTTATCTACCCTAAACCACCCACAAGCACACCTTATTTCCCTCCCTGCCTTCCCCCCCCCCATTGCCTGCTTTATTTTTCATCACAGCACTACTTTGTTTATTAATGTAGCTTCTATGCAGATATAGTTAGCTTGGTATACAAGTGGTACTTTATATTTATTTTTTGAATATTAACAATGACTATCTATTGCAAAGTCTTGAGTGAAGTTGAAATGCTAAGCATGTTTTAGCCACTGGCATAACATGTTATTTTTATATATTTTAAAAAATTGTTTAAACATGAAGCTGCGTCACGACCTAGGAGGTGAGTGAAGCCTTCCCTGTTCCTGTCAGCCATGCTATTGACAGCACTAGACACCTTGAGAGAAACCAACTTCTTAGAACTGTGGTATTTTGTTCCAATCAATATTGCCAAAAATCTATGATAGGAGGGAAGCATGATATGATGGTAAATATTTAACTTAACTAGCTCTCTGAGGGAGAATAAAGGTATAATTAAAACAAGTTAATTTCACAATTTTCATTTTTTTAAAAATTTATTTATTTGAGAGAGAGAGAGAACACATAAGCATGGGGAGGGGCAGAAGGAGAGACCCACTACTGAGCACGGAGCCCGATACTGGCTTGATCCCAGGACCCTGAGACCATGACCTGAGCCGAAATCAAGAGTCAGACGCTTAACTAACTGAGCCATCCAGGCGCCCTAAAACAAGTTAATTTCAAAAGCATATACACATACTACCACCATAGCCAGTTCAAGCTACCAATGTGAAGTCCCAGAATGTGGATTTGGGAAGAGATATACATAGCGCTATACCATTTTTGAACATTTCTACCATATGTTTATGATAGATTCAAGAAACCTCAAAAATCTAGATGAGGTATCAGTTAAGACATGGGCTATGGGCCAAATTTGGCTTTGTCATTTATTTTTGTAAGTACAGTCTTATCGAACACTGCCATAGCCATCCATTCATGTATTGTCTGTGTGCAAGCTTTCATGCCACAAAGACAGAATTGAATAGTTGTGGTGGAAACTGTATAGCCCACAAACCCCAAAATATTTGCTATCTGGCCCTTTACTGAAAACATTTGCCCTCACTGGCTTAAACTATAGTTAGAATATAGTAAAGTAATTAAGTATTAGCAGGTTTGCTTATCTTACTTGTTTTTAACATACTTTGTTTACTTATAAGTTTGTATAATTTGATTTTTAATAATGGCTGTGTTTAGCTCACAAAATTTCTAAAACTTTAATAACTGGCTTTCTAGTCAGTGCGAGGCAGATCCAACACACAATTGGGGAGAAGGATTTCTTAAACCCATTTCCTTTAACTAGTCTCATTTGCTAACCCAATGATAGTTTTGATAAGCTCAGCATAATTATTATAAAATAAGTTTGCTTGGAATATACATGTTAATGAATGTATTAATTTGATTATTTGACAATACATTTCTATTAAAATATCTTCAGGTATCATTGAACATATCATTGAACATTTTTTGGACACCTACTAGGAGATTTAGCAATGAAAAAGATAGGCAGAAGCTAAAAAGGTGGCATTTAAACTGAGACTTACTGATGAGAGGAAGGAGACAGATGAAAATGTGGGAACAGTAGTTCTATCAGAAGTAATGGAAAGTGCAAAGGGGCTGAGATTGTTTGAAACCAGTTATATGTGTTCAAATGACAAAAAGAAAGCCATAATGACTCAAGTATGGTCGATGATAATTAGATGAGAAAAGAGATGATGTCTGAAGGGTAAATGGGAAAGGCAAATGGGCAAATGAGTTTCAAAGTTTTTCTTAGCATAGTCAACAATGACTGAAAGGCTTTTAGCCTGACTATCACCTAATCCGATTTGCATTTTCCTGGCTGTGTGGGAAAGGGGCAGTGCAGGGCAAGAGTGTTGTTAAGGAGACTCCTTAAGAGGGCTTTTGACCAGATAAGAGTAACTTAGAGTAAAGCTGTTAAAGTAAAATAGGCAAGAAATGATCAGATTAAAGATACATTCAGGTACATTGTAAAAGTTAATTAAAAAGCTCCCCCCCCTAGCTTCTGCCCTATGAATTTGCTGAGTGGTCACATTATTGTAATTATCCAACAATATCTTATTAGTATTCACTTCTCCTCCAAACATTTCACATGAGCACAGAGCAGACCTTAACCTACATGGTGGAAATTAGGTCTTGTCATTGCTTTCCATTCATGTAACCCAAACCACATCTGGCCCTGCTTAAGTACTTGTCAAATTCTTCCCCACAATGCCCCTTCTCAGGCTAATTCCAGGTAAAACCCAACAATATAAATTGCTTGTGTGCAATACAAATATGTAACTGAGATTACATTTCAGAGGAAAATCCCCAGCTGGCCTTTTGGGCTACCAGATAACACAGGAGAAAAAATGCTCTCTTTAGTTTTCATATTGCTGTAATTGTAATGCAAATTTTTGGAGATAAATCT
Source organism: Mirounga leonina (assembly GCF_011800145.1). Classification (NCBI taxonomy): domain Eukaryota; kingdom Metazoa; phylum Chordata; class Mammalia; order Carnivora; family Phocidae; genus Mirounga; species Mirounga leonina. The sequence continues at coordinate 37,681,057 of NW_023270305.1, forward strand.
AATTCGTTGAAGGAAAAATCAGAAGGTGAATATGTAGCATACATATTTTTCTCTTTCCCCTTGCTTGTTATTATTCTTGTTTTGTGGCCAATTCTCAGGGAAATACAGAGGAGAGAGAACTGCCTTTGTTATAGACTCTAAGTTATTTCTTCAATGCTATAGCACAAGCCCAGACATTTGATTTATTAAAATTTCCTAACCCTAACTCCCACTGCTCAACCACAACAACTGAATTCCTTTACATGGACAGTGAACACTTCACTCAGAGAGTTACGAGTGGAGTGAATTTTAGTGGTCCAGGAGGCCCCAGGGCCTTCTCTACTCTGTATCTTCTCTTGTGGGCTATTGCTGATCAATGATCTATACCATCCACTATGACTCAGTACTGATTAAGAGCCTAGGTAAGTATGGTTAAGTGTTGGAGAGACCTAGGTTTGACTTCTAGTTCTGGTGCTTCCTAGTTGCATAACCTTACTGCACTGCCATTTCCTTATATCCCACTTAATGGGTTTGCCATATATATTAAATGAAATAAAAGTCACATAGTACAAGATAAATAATATTTTTATATTTGCTTTTAAGTAAAAGCTATGGCAAAGTCAGAGATTTCATAGACCCCATATAGAAAATATAGTCAGGCTAACTATCTTCATAAAAGTAAGGAATATAAATTATTTTGAGATAAAAGGGAAAGAGCTAAAATGACATATTTAGAGAGTGGGAAGAAGTTCAGTTTTCCCTTTAATAATGTCTCCTGGCTTTCATTCCCATTGCAGCTCCACTCTACAATCATCCTTTCCATGTATTTTCAACAAAACCCCACCAAGGGAAATTGCCCAGGGCTTTATTCAGCAGTGAAGATACTGGGTTCTTCCAGACTTGTTCTGTCTAAGAAGGCAGCTACTAAGCCACATGTAGCAACTGAGCATTTGAAATGTGGCTACTGCAATTGAAAGTCTTAGTATTTTTTAAACAGTTTTATTGAAGTTTGATTGATATACAAAGAATTACATACACATATTTATTGGGTACAATAATTGATGAGTCTGGACATATACAAATGGCAAGTTTGAGTTTTAATTTTATTTACTTTCAATTATTTAAAAAATAACTTTAAAAACTGATATTTAATTCAGTAATTGGAAAACTTTAAGCTGAGAACAACTTGAGTATGTCAGACTACTCCAACTGTAAATTTAAGAAATCTAAATGTAAATCCTTTTTAGAAAGCAATCCTCACTCTTTTTCATTCTTTTTCTTTTTGCTCCCCTGACTAGATAATGTCAAATGATCTGTCTTCAAGGTCACTAATTTTTTCGTCTGATCTAAAATAGTCAAACTCATCGAAAAAAAGAGTGGAATGGTGATTGTCAGGGGCTGAGGGGAGGAAGAAATGAGAAGTTGCTGTTCAATGGGTAGAAAGTTTCAGTTACGCCAGATGAACAACTTCAGAGAACTGCTGTACAACATTATGCCTATAATTAACAACACTGTATTTAAAACTTCATAAAGATGGTAGATCTTATGTTAAGTGCTCTTACCTCAAAAAACAAAAACAAAAACAAGCAACTGGATGTAGATCAAGTATCTCAATAAAAATTTAATGTTTGAGTGCTCTCTAAATGTAAAATCCTCCATGTGCTTTAATGGGATAGATTTTTATGCCTTTTGGAATTGAAATAAGAAAGCTAATCTAGTTCAAGCTGGAATTTGAATATTGTCTATACATGTTTTGTCAGATCAAACAATCTTCAGATTTGAAGAAATGTGGAAATCATTCCATTCATCCTTTCATTTAATAAAGAAAATTACAGCAACACCAACAATATTCACTTTACCTTTGTTGGAACTCACCAAGAGGAAAATGATATTCTTGAAAGGCTGCTCATTCCATTTTATATCACTGCTAATTTTTTGAAATGTCTTATTTATAATAAAATATTTAATTTTTAGTTACTGTTCCTTCAACCTGGGCAAAATTAAGAATTTTCATGTAACACTACTTTAATATAGTTATCATTCTTCCCTTCTCTAAATCCTGTAATGCTATTACAGTATCCATTAAAAGCAGCAGCCCATTCCATCCTCAAGCACAGTGCCCTCTCCCTAGACAAAGCTTATGTGGGCATTCTGATTCTTTTCCCTTCTAAACCTCATTTTGCAAAGCTCTCATTATCTGGAATAATATCATTTCTAGGCTTTCTATATATCATTCTCCCCATTAGTAAATAAGAACCTTCCTAACCAGAAACTATTTTATGGCTTTTTTCCAAAATGGTTCATTTTTGTAATCATTGCTATATTTTACCTCTGAGCTGTATTGGTGATTTTTTCTGTCTAGTCTTGTGGTCTTTAGCATGATCCCCATGATCTTGTTTCTCTATTTTCCATTGATATTCCTCAAAATGTTCTTAAGCAGGCTTCCATTAGTTTGGTATAGTATTTTTCTTATCTTTTTTTCCACCTTAATATATATTCCTTTTCTTTCTTTCTTCTTTCTTTCTGACTTTCTAGATATTAATTTCTGGTGCTCTTTAAAATCTGCCAATATTCCATAATCGTTACAGAAAACATTAAAATATAACCAATAAAAGTAAATAAAGAAAATATCAAAAATTTGTAATATAGATATAATCATTTTTAATTTTTTATATTAAATCTAATAAATTTTTGCTCTGTAGATACACTTTCATGTACATTTTAATAAATTTTAAATGAGATTTTGCTATCCCTATAATTTGGTAACCAATTTTATTTACTAATCAGAAAAAGCAAACAAGTGCAAAAACTGGTAAATGTACACCTACAGTATTATTTACTGATTGTAGAACACAATTATTTAATCTATTGTTCAAAATTTAGATGGCATTTTTTTCTTGTTTATATGTAACATTGTGAGAAACATTAATTTTAACATATTTTGTGCACTTTAAAACACCTGGCTTTAGGATGACTCCTCAAACATAAAATTGATGAGTAAGAGATTTGGGAATTCTTCAGTCTTTTAATATTTACTGTCAAAATGACCTCCAGAGAGGTTATATGAATTTCTAATCCAACATGTTAGGTGTTGAGGCATGAAGAGAACATTATATCATTCTTGGGTTGTCTAGGTGGCTCAGTTGGTTAAGTGTCCAACTCTTGGTTTTGGCTCTGGTCATGATCTCAGGGTTGTGACATCAAGCCCTGCATTGGGTCCATGCTCAGTGTGGAGTCTGCTTGAGATTCTCTCTCTCTCCCTCCCTCTTCCTCCACCTCTGCCCCTTTCCCTGCTCGCACGCATGCTCTCTCTCAAATAAATAACATTTTTAAAAAAGAGAACACCATATTATCCTTTTATAGCTTTACAAATCTGATAGACAAATAATGTTAGTTTGCTATTGTTGGTTATTAATACCATCAAACATTTTTGCTCAAATCTTTGTTGGCCATATAAAAGTCTGTTTTGGAATTGTTTTATGACTGTACATTTTTATTAGGGTTTTTTCTAAATAGATTTTGTTAAATATTTGATTGTAAATATTTTTATCAGTGGTAATTTGAATCCATAGCCATTTGTTACTTTAATATTTTGTTATTGTTAGATTTCACAATTTTACTTGGTCAAATCTTTCTTCTCTCCTTTTTATAAGTTCTAATGTTTATAAAACTTTAACAAGGTAATTGGTGAACAATCAGGATAGGGAGCGAAATTCAATATCTCAGGTATGAAAAAAAAATGGTGTAAAGATCCATACAATGGCCATATTTTATTATACAAGTAATCATCCTTTTCTTGATACCTTCACTTTAAACTAGGATATGGAAGGATGTTAAGTGAACATTACAAACATCTTTTGTAATATTGTTATCTGCTTGCATGCATTTATTAAAATCAGAACTGCATCCTAAGTTAATGTTTAACTATTTAAAAATATTTTGGGGGCAGGCACCTGGGGGGTGCAATCAGTTGAGGGTCTGCTTTTGGCTCAGGTCATGATCTCAAAGTCCTGGGATCAAGCCCCACATCGGGCTCCCTGCTCAGTGGACAGTCTGCTTCTTCCTCTCTCTCACCCCGCTTGTGCTCTCTCTCTCTCTTGCTCCCTCTACTCTCTCTCAAATAAAATAAAATAAAATAAAATAAAATAAAAAAGGTTTTTGTTCATTTTTGTTCTTATCACATTGATAATAGAGTTTTGGGTAAATTATTATATAAGGTTAAATACTTGTAATTCAGATGAAATCTACATTAGCTAGGCATGATCATCTATAAGCACTGATGCTTAGAGATTGTTTAAGGTAATCAATATATTTTTGCTATAATTACAGAAGCCAAATATCTTTAGTTATCCATAAATTGTGTTCTTGAAGGTCACATACAATAGATAAAATACCAATGAAATATGGGACTTTTAATATCTCCTGGGGATCATAACCTTGTTTGCAATGCAAAAGAAATGACTGTCACTGTAAAAACATAAGTCTGCCCACCTACAACTAAATGGCTCGTGTTTAATGTTTTATAATCTAAAAGCCAATTTTAAAAGTTGAAGTATTTAAAAAAGGAAAAGGTCAATATTCTTGCAAATTTTATTTTAAAACTTGCAATTAGTCTTACACATAATGCAATTATCTTCTACCAGTCATTTATTAGATTCTCATAAGCATAACCAATAACCTCTTATTACTTAACCTTTCTGTTATTTAATATTCCTGTTTTTTATTACTTTCATTAAGGTCTTATTTCTTGTCTTTATCATTGGAAGAACCATTCTTTTCACTACATCTGTATCTTTGGGGTGAATACCCAGTGGTGCAATTGCTGGGTTGCAGGGTAGCTCTATTTTTAACTTCTTGAGGAACGTCCATACTGTTTTCCAGAGTGGCTGTACCAGCTTGCATTCCCACCAACAGTGTGAGAGGGTTTCCCTTTCCGCACATCCTTGCCAACATTTGTTTTTCCCTGTCTTGTTAATTTTGGCCATTCTAACTGGTGTAAGGTGGTATCTCATTGTGGTTTTCATTTGTATTTCCCTGATGACAAGTGATGTGGAGCATTTTTTCATGTGTCTGTTGGCCATTTGTTTGTCTTCTTGGGAGAAATGTCTGTTCTGTCTTCTGCCCATTTCTTGACCAGATTATTATTTTTTTTTTTGGGTGTTGAGTTTGATAAATTCTTTATAGATCTTGGACACCAGCCCTTTATCTGTTATGTCATTTGCAAATATCTTCTCCCATTCCATAGGTTGCCTTTTAGTTTTGTTCACTGTTTCCTTTGCTGTGAAGAGCTTTTTATCTTGATGAAATCCCAACAGTTCATTTTTGCTTTTGTTTCCCTTGCCTTTAGAGATGTGTCTTGCAAGAAGTTGCTGCAGCCAAGGTTGAAGAGGTTATTGCCTGTATTCTCCTCTAGGATTTTGACAGATTCCTGTCTCACATTTAGGTCTTTCATCCATTTAGAGTTTATCTTTGTGTATGGTGTAAGAGAATGGTCCAATTTCATTCTGGCTGTCCAATTTTCCCAGCACCATTTATGGAAGAGACTGTCTTTTTTCCAAAGGAAAGCTTCCAAACTCATGCAAGTATTACCTTGATCCCCAAACCAGACAAAGACCCCCCCACTTCTAATCTGCCTTGAAAATTCATCTGTGCAACCATGCTTTAGAGGGTTCTCATCTGTAAAACATTCCCTGATATCCTCAGGCCCTAGTAAAGTTAATCACAGTTTTTTCCCCCTTCCTGCTATCACTTTTACCTTCACCCCTCTAATCCCATTGTATTTATCATTCTTTGGTTATATTTGTCTCTCATAATAGACTGTAAACTGTTTGAGAGCAGGAACTGTGACATATTAATCTTTGTATCTACAACACTTAACACAGTGCTTGGCATATAGGAAGCATCTAATAAATATTTGTTGATAAATAAGAAATAAATGAATGAATAAACAGATGAGAAAGTAACTACTCTTAAAGACCTTGGGAAAATAAAATGACTTTTGAAGTAATCCAAATTATATGAATAGCACACACAATTTGGTCTTCAATGTTCCTTTGCCACAAAATTTGATTTAATGTCAAGTGAGGAAAGTAGCTATGGTGGCTTATTTCATTGACTAAGCATTTTTGGGGCCAAAAGAAAGCAGATGTGACCATTTAGGAGGGTATTTATCTTACAAAGGGCATTAGGACTGTAGAGAAAAGGCTATGAAATCACTCTTTTCAGAGAACACAGAAGTGCATTGACGAGGGGTTTAGTAAGTGGCAATTTCGTAGCTGGCTGTGTTCCTCCAGTTTGTCACTGTCACTGGAGAAGTTACCAAACCACAGCTATATCCCAGGATGAAATTAAATATAATTTGGTTAACTGAAAATGTTCAATATACACAAATGTGTAGAGACACTTATAGCTATACCCCAAGTTAAAATGCCAGGCTGATTGCATTCCAAACATAAATTAACAGTGTTATTATTAGTTGTTCCAGTAAAACAGAATTTACATCACCATACATTTTAGACACTCTCTAAAGACAAGAAAATACTCCTTTCTTTTCTTTTTACTCTAACATGATTATCAACAAAAAATTTAGAGAAGAATAGTACATATAAAACTTTGAAAATAATATTGGTGTTATAAAAACAAATGTTAATTATGTGAATAATTACTATTAATATAGAAATAAAAGGACATGGATGTAGAGTAAAGGGCTTTTGTATCTGTTCTCTCTCCTTTCTATCATTTCAAACTAGTATCCTAACTAGCATTCCTAACTATATTCAATAAAGAACTAAAATGTGCTAAATGACAAATCCTTGGTTTATTGAATTGTCCTCTTTTTCTCTTGGTTAAAAGCTTCTGTGGTGGAGATAAAGCCCCAGCAAACTGCATTTTTCTCTTTCTTATGAATTAGTGCAGGTAAAAGGATGTTGCATTTTCTTGGAACTCCTTTTTGCTTCTTTTCCAGGAAAGGTAAGGAATAACAATTCTGCCTATCTACATGAAAAATTGCAATGTGGGAAGATAATTTACTGAAATATTAATGTGTATGTGTTTTTTCTTACAGGTCTCTTTCTTTCTTATCAAGAAGATAGATGAACCCTTTTGGCATCCTTGCCTGTGGGACTGGGTGGGTCTGACAAGGCTCAGGCATCATACTTATGGAGGGAAGGAAATAGGCAGAAAGAGAAATTTAATAGTTGGATACTTCAGAGACCAGGTGGGAATTAAAGTGTTCAAATTCTGTGAGCAAAGAGGCCTATATGCCAGGCCCAGGATGCTGGTGAGGAGGCACAACCTTGAAAATGCAAGGAAATCCCCCCAAGGTGGGATCATAATTTCGTCCTCAAGCTTATTTTGAAAGTGACACAACTCTTTAAACAAGGAAGATCTCTTTGATGATGCCATCTTAGAAAAGGAAGATATCAGTAGCTACTGTGGTGGATTAGGGACATATGTAAGTTCAGGAAGGATGAAGTACCTCCTTAAACGTTACTGAGTGTAGACAACCCATTGCTCTAATGGGATGAAGTGTTAGTGTCAGATTTATTTAATTTGAGTAAAATAAAGTAATGTGACATTTATTTGTCACCATGAAGTTTGTGGAGATGAGAATCATCTCCCCCAAATGAATTAAATAAGGCTATTCATGTATTAGATGAAGGTGTTCTAGATATGAGGAGGACATATGCTTGAGATAGGGAGTGCTGGGAAGTTTGGAATGTGCGGGGGGGCTAAGAGAAAGTTAAATTCTCACATTGGTGCTGATGAAGATGGTAGGGTGCCAATGAAACTTGGGCTCAGGGCATTCTCCTTCTATACCACACTTTTCTTTTTGCTTTCCAAAACTTTGTATCTGTTCTGTGATTTTATTCCCTCCTGGGTTCCTAGATACACAGCATTTCCATTCAACATAGTACCCTGTGTCAGACCAAATGACTTTGTAAATAATTTAGAAATATGTCAGGATGATACCTGAGGAGCAGCACCCACACATCCTGTTGTAGAACTGTCCTTAGGAGGCATGTTGCCTTCCCACCTAATCTAGGACTTTGGAATCTAGCTGGGCAGAATTTCCACTCTCTGTAAGGACTGATATGTATCAATGTATAAATGCGTTTAGTAGATTAAAAAAAACACAAATATGCACATATGATTGTGCCTGTGAGTTGCCATACATTGAGAAACCATAATACTTGCAAATTAAGAAATGATAATTATGTTGATAGATATTAGTGTTGTGATTTGTTCATTTAAACTATTTTTAATAATTCCTGACATAATGGAGTGGTATAAGAAAAATCAAATTTTTAGGGCAAAAATGTAGCATCTCAAGAGCTATATATATTTTGATAAGACCAAATTATTTATCTAGGTCATTTTTTTTATTTTTTATTATTATGTTAATCACCATACATTACATCATTAGTTTTAGATGTAGTGTTCCATGATTCATTGTTTGTGCATAACACCCAGTGCTCCATGCAGAATGTGCCCTCCTCAATACCCATCACCAGGCTAACCCAACCTCCCACCCCCCTCCCCTCTAGAACCCTCAGTTTGTTTTTCAGAGGCCATCGTCTCTCATGGTTCGTCTACCCCTCTGATTCCCCCCCTTCATTCTTCCCCTCCTGCTACCTTCTTTTTTTTTTTTCTCTTAACATATATTGCATTATTTGTTTCAGAGGTACAGATCTGAGATTCAACAGTCTTGCACACTTCACAGCACTTACCAGAGCACATACCCTCCCCAGTGTCTATCACCCAGTCACCCCATCCCTCCCACCCCACTCCCCACTCCAGCAACCCTCAGTTTGTTTCCTGTGATTAAGAATTCCTCATATCAGTGAGATCATATGATACATGCCTTTCTCTGTTTGACTTATTTCGCTCAGCATAATACCCTCCAGTTCCATCCACGTCGTTGCAAATGGCAAGATCTCATTCCTTTTGATGGCTGCATAATATTCCATTGTATATATATACCACATCTTCTTTATCCATTCATCTGTCGATGGACATCTTGGCTCTTTCCACAGTTTGGCTATTGTGGACATTGCTGCCATAAACATCGGGGTGCACGTACCCCTTCGGATCCCTACTTTTGTATCTTTGGGGTAAATACCCAGTAGTGCAATTGCTGGCTCTATTTTCAACTTTTTGAGGAATGTCCATACTGTTTTCCAGAGTGGCTGCACCAGCTTGCATTCCCACCAACAGTGTAGGAGGGTTCCCCTTTCTCCGCATCCCCGCCAACATCTGTCATTTCCTGACTTGTTAATTTTAGCCATTCTGACTGGTGTGAGGTGGTATCTCATTGAGGTTTTGATTTGGATTTCCCTGATGCCGAGCAATATTGAGCACTTTTTCATGTGTCTGTTGGCCATTTGGATGCCTTCTTTGGAAAAATGTCTGTTCATGTCTTCTGCCCATTTCTTGATTGGATTATTTGTTCTTTGGGTGTTGAGTTTGATGAGTTCTTTATAGATTTTGGATACTAGCCCTTTATCTGATATGTCATTTGCAAATATCTTCTCCCATTCTGTCGGTTGTCTTTTGGTTTTGTTGACTGTTTCCTTTGCTTTGCAAAAGCTTTTAATCTTGATGAAGTCCCAATAGTTCATTTTCGCCCTTGCTTCCCTTGCCTTTGGCAATGTTTCTAGGAAGAAGTTGCTGCGGCTGAGGTCGAAGAGGTTGCTGCCTGTATTCTCCTTTAGGATTTTGATGGACTCCTGTCTCACATTGAGGTCTTTCAACCATTTGGAGTCTATTTTTGTGTGTGGTGTAAGGAAATGGTCCAGTTTCATTCTTCTGCATGTGGCTATCCAATTTTCCCAACACCATTTGTTGAAGAGACTGTCTTTTTTCCATTGGACATTCTTTCCTGCTTTGTCAAAGATGAGTTGACCATAGAGTTGAGGGTCCATTTCTGGGCTCTCTATTCTGTTCCATTGATCGATGTGTCTGTTTTTGTGCCAGTACCATACTGTCTTGATGATGACAGCTTTGTAATAGAGCTGGAAGTCCGGAATTGTGATGCCGCCAGCTTTGCTTTTCTTTTTCAACGTTCCTCTGGCTATGCGGGGTCTTTTTGGTTCCATACAAATTTTAGGATTATTTGTTCCATTTCTTTGAAAAAAGTGGATGGTATTTTGATGGGGATTGCATTGAATGTGTAGATTGCTCTAGGTAGCATTGACATCTTCACAATATTTGTTCTTCCAATCTATGAGCATGGCATGTTTTTCCATTTCTTTGTGTCTTCCTCAATTTCTTTCATGAGTATTTTATAGTTTTCTGGGTACAGATCCTTTGCCTCTTTGGTTAGATTTATGGTTTTGGATGCAATTGTAAATGGGATCGACTCCTTAATTTCTCTTTCTTCTGTCTTGTTGTGGGTGTATAGGAATGCCACTGACTTTTGTGCATTGATTTTATATCCTGCCACTTTACTGAATTCCTGTATGAGTTCTAGCAGTTTTGGGGCGGAGTCTTTGGGGTTTTCCACATAAAGTATCATATCATCTGCAAAGAGCGAGAGTTTGACTTCTTCTTTGCCGATTTGGATGCCTTTGATTTCTTTTTGTTGTCTGATTGCTGTGGCTAGGACTTCCAATACTATGTTGAATAGCAGTGGTGATAGTGGACATCCCTGCCGCATTCCTGTATCTAGGTCATTTTTATCTGGCTATGTCCATTTGGATCACTGGAACCTCAGAATGGAAGCAGTGAGACAGGAATTTTTGTGTTTGTGAATCAATATTTCTTAATGCCTCAAGAATGGTTTTCTGTTTTATAGAGTGACAAAATTATATAGTGAGCATAATTAAGTTTGTATTTGGTAAACTTAATTTTATTCAATATGTATTTGTATATAACTTACTACATTCTAGGTGCTGAACTCAGGGCTGGGGCTTCAGTGGTTAAAGTCACAGATCTTTCTGGCATGGAGTTGCGAGTTTAACAAGAATTATAAATGTAACTATCATCATAAATTTAATCATAATTATAAATATATGGCAATTATAACTGTGACTATAATTATGACTATAAATATACCTATAATTATAGCATTTACTACTTAAAATTATTTATAACTACTAATAAAGGATCTACAGAAAATTTGGTGTCTGTTATCACTCACCAGGAATTAGAGATAACCCTTAATAACTGGATAAGGGAACATTCTAGTTAGGGAGCATTCTGTTTAGAAAAGGTATTTTTGTCTTACATGTCCTTCATCACCTTGTCCCATGTGTCTGTGCTGGGACATTGGCCTCTTGCTTCAGAGCACTCATTATCAAACACTGGTGAATTTTAAGGTATGCTTGTTTAACTCCACGAGCAACATGAGCTACTATGTGATGATCTCAGATAAGAATATTTTATTTATAAGGTCTCTGTGGTAAAAACAATGTTTTTTCATTGGGATCCATGTTAACTACTTCCTGTGTTATGAGAAGGATATGATAAACCCCTTTGCATGAGAGGAACTATCTCCTCTTTAAAGTCAGGACTGAAAACTAGTTGTTTCCTTTAATAACAGTGAGATCTCTCCCATGTGGCATTGATAAGTCACCCAGGAGTATCAACTTGGATGGTAATTTTAATAATGCCTTTATTTCAAATATTATTGAAGGTCACACATATCACTTGCTTTTGTTTTAGGCCTCATAAACACAATTTGATGTGCTTATGACCTCTGGTAAAGATAGCAGACTTAGGTAAATTGAAACATTAGTTCATGTGGGTTGAAAGTCAAAGCTTGATTATCACAGTGTGCATATTGAAAGATTTATTTGCTTCCAAGATAAAAACACCACATAAAAGAAAGGGCAGATATAGGTAACAATTCAAAGTCCAGACTTGACTAATTAAAGTTTGAATGAGAGAAAAAAACACATAATCGTAATAATGACTTACAATGTACAAGATGCTTTTACATAACACCTCTTTAATGTAAAAAGCAAGAAAGTATGCCAAGCGTGGCAAGGGAAAGCATATAGGAACAGAAGGGAGAGACTGCATTGAATAGAGGTGGTCAAGGAAGGACAAACAAGGTTTAAGTAAATTTAAAGGGAAAAACATATTAAGTAAAACAGGAATGTGAACAAAACCTGAGGCCGGAAATCAAAACTCTGTCTAGCAGAATGCATAGTACAGTTTACATAGGGTTTTATAGAGTGTATAAATAATAGAATTCCACATTAGAAGAGATAACCAGTAAAATATAAGCCAGAAATATTTACTTCAGATTATTTATACCCATGAATGCCTGACTAAAGAATTTGGTAGTTACTCTCTTGGTGAATGGTTTTCAAACTTTTATTTTGTTATTCTTGCTTCTTTTTTGTAGTTTTAAAGCTTCTTTTGAAAGGAAATTTATGCAGAAATACAAACCATGAGAGAAGAAGAGAGGCAGGAAGAACTGGGGGGAGGGATAGGGAGAGAGAAAGAGAGAGAGGCTGGTTAAAGCAGCATTAGGGGATAGAGTCCTGCCTTCTTAGCCACTACTCAAGTGGCCCTAAGTCACACTGATGTAACTCTAGGATTCCACAAAACACAGTTTGAAAATCACTACTCTAGGTAATGGAAAGTTATTGATAATTTTTGTGTGTGTGAAAAAAATTTACTATAATTAATGAAATGAAAACAGATTTTCTAAGACCAGTAAAGAAAGAAGAAATTCCCAGTGGACTTCAAAGCTTCCTTTCCCATGGGCTAACTGCACCTACTATGGGCCAGCCACCAGGCAGTACCACTTATTCAACAACGGCTCTTTACAGCCACAGCAATGGCACACACCAACTCTCTGCCAACCTGACACTTAATTTTACTAAGGATGAGAGTATAATGCAAGAGAAATAAATACAAAGAATATTTTAAAATCTACATGCTTTGTCTTACTTCAGGTTGTGATTTATTATGAGGACCTCTTCCTTCCTGGCTCCCACTCTTCCTTCACACAATGGGTTGCATTTTACCACCCCACAAAATGGTGCCCATCTGGACATCTGTCTCCCTCAAAGCACCAAAAGCTCCAAGAGACAGTGAAAGTTCCAGAGAATCAGGAAGTACCCTGCTCTACTGTGTACTGTCTACCTTCTCAGTTTCCATTTCCTTCTTTGACACCTGAGTACTGAGAATTAATTTCACAACTGCGGGAAACTGCAGCCTTTAACATTACCTGTTAATAGCTTCAACTTACAGGTCCTCTCAGACTAACCGTCATCTCAGTATGATTCAATATTCCTCAAATCCATTCACCACAAAAAATATTCATAAAATATAAAATGTAGGGTTTTAGGGGTGGCTGGATGGTTTGGTTGGTTGAACAACCAGCTCTTGGTTTAGGCTCAGATCATGATCTCGGGGACTGAGACATGGGACTGAGCCCCGCGTCAGGCTCTGTGCTCAGCAGGGAGTCTGCTTGAGGATTCTCTCTCTTCCCTCTCCCTCTCCCCCTGCCTATCTCCCCCAAATAAATAAATAAATCTTTAAAAAAATATCTTTTTATTATATAGAGGTAGCAGAAGACAAGGAAACATTACTCTAGAAAAGAGGCAAGAGTCCAGAGAAATAAGAGCATTGTTGTAGCAGAAGTGGGAAGAAAAGAAGGGGCAGAGTTCTATATCCAAGGACGAGTGGACTGATTTAGTGGCTAAGGAGACATGGGTTATTGAAGGTGAAAGAAGCAACCAAATGCTCAGAGACTGTCAACGCTGAAGGCTGGAAGAAAGGGATGTCAACTCTACAAATGAGAAATTCAGGAGGGTGAAAAAGTGTGCGTGAAAGTGAGTTTAGTTTTAAATATGTTGATGACTTTGAGGGGCTGGTGAGAAGTCCACATAGAAATATCTTTCAAAAAATGAAAAATATGGGATTAGATTTCTTAAAGTAGAGCTGAAGATTGGTTCCCTGAGGACTTCATTTCAGAAAAGGCATTGAATGACCTCTATCTGGATCCTCTACATAAGAACTCTATGACTCATGGTTTCAATCCATTTATATTGCCTAATTCATAATTTTTCATACCTACTTTTGTTACAAAAACATTCAAATCATAGCTTTGAACATAGAAAGAATGAGTTTTAATTTAGTGCTTGGAGAGAAGAAGGTGCAATGACCATTGAAGTCTGTCTAAAAAGAGCTATAAGAACTGAGAAATTGCATGCTTTGGAGATACTAGAGAAAATTGATTTTTTACTTGCTAACGTGAAGTGCACATTTTTGCTGAAAACACCCACAGCAGAGTGGTAGCAAATGCTTTACTCAGACTCCTAGCACTTTAGCATCCATCAAACCTAGACAGAAGATTTTCAGGAATTTCCTAGGTCCTTGGCAATTCACCTCCCCATTTTAACTGGGTGTTTCTACTCTCTCATTTGTGGATTCAGGACACTTGACTCTTTAATATTAGATCTTGGAAATAGTAGGGAACAAGTAGTCTCTGGCTAAGAAGGCTTTTATATTGGCATCCAGTTCCATTCATATCCCGGTACTTGTGATTTTTAGGTGGATTCTGGCCTGTACTTCCATGAAAATCTGAACACAGCAACTGGTCATTTATCTCTTGCTTGCTTATTAAATTACTGATTTCTGTAATAGTCTTTGAGATATTAGATTCTTATACTAGTAGCTCCTTGTGCTACATTTTTCACAATTTTGAAAAAATGAAATTGAATAAAATTAGAGATTTTATTTTGGTACTTCAGTATCCATATGTATATTCTGAACTCTTTACAGAGCCTTGAACAGGTTTCAGGTTCACTCTCAGAAAGGCCTTGGAAATACCCTGGGTCTACTCTGGAGAAGTACTTCTTAAATTTCTGTGGTGAGAGATCAGTTTTTACTTATTTCCAATCTATCACAGATTGATACTTTTACAAAATACCCTGCACAACAAGACAAGTCTACTAATCACATGTCTGAATGACACGACAAGGTCAGGTTGCAATATACATGTCTAAAAATTGTTCTCAATTTCTAGTTATTCATTGTGGACCAGTAACAAACTTTAAATTAAAAAAAAAAAACTATTTAGTTATTTGTTTGTTTTTGTGGACTATACCAGTCCATGGGCCAACACTTGAGTTGCACTGCATTTAGAATATATGCAAATGTATTAAAGTTCTATCAATCTTAGGAGTGATTTAAAGGGTAAAAATAACAAATTACATCCAAGATTCCTCAAAGCTATAGAGATTAACCATATTATTAAATGTCATTGTTTAGCTATTCTTCTCTGTAAACTTAATCCCTAATATCTCTGAATAAAATAAAATAATAAACAATAATTGTATCTCATACTATTTACTGAATGCTTACTATACATCAGGAACCAAGATAAGCAATTTAGAGGTATGATTGCATTTAATTTTCACATCAACCTTATGAGGTAAGTAATTAATAGATGAAGGCTTGAGATATAGCGAGGTTAATTATCTTTTCAAAGTCACACAACTTCACCACTACAGGGTAAAACTAGCCAAAGTATTTGCATCCCCCAGAATAAAAATTAATTAGATTACAACCTTGTCTATTCTCCAACTCTGAGAATATACTCTGGGTATTGTGTTGCATTCATGGTTCCCAATTCTCCTGCAACAAATTATTATAGACACAAATTCCAAGCTGTAGGTCATTATACCATAGCCCTCTACATACTGATTATGGGTAATAAGCTATAATTGGCTCCACAGCCCAATCAAATGCACAGAACTGCAGAAGACGCAAGGGCCACTTGTGCACATATTAGTCATGAACAATCATGGAGCAAGGAAGAAGCCAAAATAAGGTTAATTTCACTTAGATTTATATAATTTCCTTTAGGCTAACAGAAGCAGATTATGAAATATTTTATGGCAGTCTTGAATTTTGATCATGTATCCTCATCTCCCCAAAATGTGCTGAACACGATTTCTTCTTTTAATAGTTGATAAAGAGTGAGACCCTTAATTTTGTGTATTTCCCATCACAGGAAATACTCAATATAGTGTGAGTGACATCCCTAATTATGAGATAAAACTCAGCAGTAGTTTGGACCCCTATAGCAAATAACAAAGTTTTATAGAGAAGCTGAATCACTATGTTGTACACCTGAAACTAATGTAATGTTGTGTGTCAACTATACTCAAATAAAAACAATAATAATAAAAAAGAAATAACAAAGTTTTAGCAGTGTAATGGAAATGATGAAAACATTTCACTCTTTAAATCCTGACAGGGAACACTGGGGAGATATTCACAACTAACAACAACAACAAAAAAGTGCATCTTTGCTAAGGTCAGTATTATTCTGTCTGTATTCTCATAGATTCACAAAATCACATTTTAAACTTGATGATACTAGTTGCCTAGTCTCCTGAAGACACTTCATAAAAACCAAGCATTTAAAAGAAGTAGGTAGTGTGTTCAGGTAACTCTACAATTTACTTTGTTTACGGTTTCACAGGGCAATTTTAAACTTAAGATTCATCCAGCAAAATATATGTAATTTAAATATTTTAGAGGTAGATGGCCTCCTGTATTTATAATAGCTGTGGGCAGACTTGCAGCTCACAATGGTGGGTGGTAGGTGCTACGCTGACAAATGCAACCAGTGAGACTGGTTCAAGGACAAAGCATATCATGAGGACATGCAGTCAGCAGTTGGCAGTCATGGAAAAAAGATTCTGTCTTTTGTATTTTGTCACTTCCTTTTGGTGTGTGGGTGAAATAGAAGGTGATGATGAATATGTAGTGGCCACTAACTGTCATCTAAATCCAGTTGCCAGGACATGGTTTAAGAGTGCAGGCAGACATGCTAATGTGTGCAACTGCATGTGCATTTATTATTATGTTCATTAATAGGGACTCCTCCCTTTCCTCTTAGTGTCAAACCTCTCCTCGTTCTTCACCTCTGTGCCAATATTTTCTTTTTTCAGTTTAGTATACTTGGCATCCTTTCTGGTGTGGGGCATCATTACATTTAGATTTCCAGCTAACTCTCACAAATCTTTAAAAAGTCCTCAACATAATATATGTGTATATACACATGCACATATAATACAATCTGATACACAACTTGGAAACACTTGTGATCCTACTGTGATTATTTAAAAATACATCCACAGATTTTTTTGATACTCCTCTATTCAAAAAGTGAAGCATAACTCCCCTTCCCCTAAATGCAGGCCATATTTAGTGATTCACTCTTAACAAATAGAATATAGCAGAAAAGAGAATGTGTGATGTCCAAGATTAAGACATAAAAGACATCATGTTTTTCTCTTCACTCTTGTTTTTGGATTACCTGCCAGCTGTCATGTCAGGGGGACACTCAAGCAGCCCTGTGGAGAGGCACTCTAAGCAATAGCCTATGGTAAGGTACTGAGCAAGGAACTGAGGCCTCAAGCTAACAGCCCTGTGGGTTACTCTCTTGGAAGCAAATTTTCTAGCACTTGTCCACCCTTCAGAAGATAGCAGCCATGGCCAACTATGGGAGACTTGAGTTTGAATTGCCTAGTTAGGCCCCTCTTAGATTTAAAAAAAAAACTTTTTGATGTATAGTTGACACACAACATTACATTAGTTTCAGGTGTACTACACAGTGATTTGACAACTCTATACTTCATGTTGTGCTCACCACAGGGCAACTACCATCTTCACCATACAAGGCTATTACAATACCATTGACCATATTCCCTATGCTGTACCTTTCATCCCTGTGACTTGTTCATTCCTTAACTGGAAGCCTGAACCTCACACTTCCCTTCACCCATCCCTCTAGATTCTTGACCCTCAGAAAATATTTGAGAAAATAAACATTTGTTGTTTTAAGCTGAGGTCATGAATTCTGAGGTAATTTGTCTTACAGCAATAGGTAATAGGTATACCCATTCTTCCTTATGTAATTTGGTTGACAGTTTCTATGTCTATGTTATCCGGGCTGGCTATGCCATTACAATGCTTTTGACAAAACAACAAGGAGGGATGTAGAGTAATGGAAAGTGCCACCTGACACTAAAACTTGTCCAGGAACATGTCGTAGGCTCTGCCTACAGTGGCAATTTATCTTTGCAAATCATTCTACATTTCGTGAAATTCAATGCGTAAGTGTAAATACTATGAAATGTGTCATTTGTTAGTTTAGCTATTGTGTCTTGAACATCTACTATATGCCAGTATATATTCTAGATACAGTCAATCCAAAGATACAAAAACAAACATAATTGATCCCTTGCCGAGAAAAGTTATTTAGTTAAGGAATATGTAAATCTAACCACAATATTTCTATTTGGAAATGCAAAATACACTTACTGTGGAATGTACAGTAGCTCCGTATATGGAAAAATTGAAAGATTCAATTAAAAACTGAAACAGTCAGTTTGCCTGTCTGATTCTGTCTTTCTCTCTCCGTGCATGTGCATGTATGTGTGTACAGAATCATTTGTGTTCAGGAATCATTTACTCATTTTGTCATTTCCTGTTTCCTGTGGATATAATACTGGAATGGCTTCAATGTAGAAACAAGAATGATAAAGCAAAATGAGCAAAATACTAGAGATCATATACCTCAGCTATTCTCTAATTCTGCTCTTGATGAGTTATGTCTTTGGGAGAGTCACAGTGTTTTAGAAAACCTTTACACTGTAATGCTGTGGTGTCTCTCTTTCTCATTCCCCCAAATTGTTCTTGCTTAGTAGGGAAGGGCAACATTACTCATAATTCCCACTAGTATTCTGATTCAAGGGCTTTTTGTTTGTTTAAAAGTAAGGTACAGTTGTTCATAAATCTATGTTTTAAAGTACCTCTCTTGCTTGTCTCTTGTGGCCATACTGCCTCCATCTTTTCTATTTTTATTGACTTGTGCAGTCACTCTCACTTCTCTCGCCAATAGTATTAAGAGTTGCATGGGGTGGAAAAGTTAACTGATATGTGCACATATGCCATCCTCCATGATCTTACCTAATACTACAAGAAAAATGTCGATGTTAGTCATAAATTGGATTTCTGATTTTGTTTTCCATCTTTAGAATGGGGTCATGTCTCTCATGAGTCAATCAACCACTACTAAAATTAAGTATTCATTGTAAGTTGTCCTTATTCCTAATAATTGTGCTGTGATATTATGGAATAATTTATCTATGGGTCTGTGACATCATGTCCTTATCTATGAAATGTGAGCAGTGTTACTAGAGTCCATCATTTTTATAAATGTGTTCCTGAAAATTTCTTTCAAATTTGCATATCATGTTTACTCCTTATCCACATTTATATTTTTGTATAATTGCCATAATATTTTGCATTATTTTCTCACATGGTTTTACATCATATTTCTTCATAGTCCATGTAGTCTTACCTACATTTTCATTGGGTAAATAACATTTCTGTGCCTCCCATGAAGTAAATGACACCTCTCAATCTAGCAATTCACTCTCAAGAATAAAGAATCAAGGGTTAAAATACAATGAAGCATAACAGGTTGCAAAGAAGGAAATAGAAAGTTTATAAGCAGAAAAACAAAAAATGACTGTCATATGCTCTCTCTACAAGAAAAACTAAGAGTCCCAAAAGAAAACTCCAATGCAGATAATTATATGCATGGTAGTTAAGAAAGGAACAACAAAGGTCAGGTTAAAGTTATTGTTCTAGTCTATTGGGCAGGAAGAGACTGAGGGAGCAGTCAGTGTACAATGGGTAGGAATGAACAAGCTTGTAAATTACTCTGGAATGCCTCTCATGCTCACCTCTGACAAGAAATGACAAATACTCATGGCTGAGTTACTTTTTAACTGTGGAGAAATCATTCATTTGCTTGACATTGCTCTCCCACAAAGGGAGCCTTCTGTTGTTTCACCTTTGCAATTTAAAAATTTATAGTGAAATTAAATTCTATTACTTATTGTGGCTGTGTACCAACTTAAACTGCCATTAATCACAAAGGCAGAGAATACAAAGAAGTGATTTCAATGCTGCATCTTTTAGGGATTGAAAAGGAACAGGAAATCAAATGCACAACTGGAAAGAATAGAGACTAGACAATGGCAGGAACAGAAGAACCACGTATTTTAAGACCTTTTATGTTAAAAGTTTTAATAAATTACCCTGTAATTCAGAGCATATGTATTGAATTTCTAATATGTTATTTTGGGTAACAAAGACAAAACTTGATTATGTAATGCTGTGTTACTTCTACAGCTGACACTATTGTTGGCAAATTTTTTAAAAAACTTAATAAGGGAAGTGTTCCAATTGTACTTATTACTAAGATGTTCTTATGTAGAGTTTTCATTTTGTCTCATACCTGACTTGGTCACATTGAAGTGGAGAAATGCTTAGCTTAGAAGAGCCCTGGATTCTTAAAAACCTGGTGTCTACCACTTGCTCTCTATGTGTTATGTGTACTCTGTGTGGCACTTTCAAAATATATCCACAAATTCTTTTGCACTCCTCCTATCAAGAAGGATTTATATCCCTTCCCTTGAAAACAGGTAAGGCTTTGTGATGGTTTTGAGCAACAGAGAAAGGCAACACAGTGAGTATTCAATACTCACTCTTGAAGGGTTTAGCTGCCTTGTATGCAGGTTGACTGCATTGTCATGCTGACATACTGGGGAGAAGCCAAAATCTTTGCCTTAAGAGACAACACTGAAGAGTCACAGGTAGAGAGACTCTAAAACTTCATGAGAAAGGCACCTGGACAGCCCTGCTCAGCTGGTATACTATAGTTCTAGATCTAGCCATGCTTTAGCTGCAATTGGATGAGAGACCCAAGCTGTAATTGTCCAGCTGAGCTCTCTCTGAATTTCTGAATCACAGAATTTAATAGAGAGAATAAAGTGGCTATTGTTTTTTTAAGCCACTAATTTTTGGGGTGACTTGCTATGTAGCACTCTCTGGACCTCAGTAAAACAAAGATACTTCCTAAATAGCAGGGAGGATGAGAGGTGCAGATATGCGTGTATCATCTGACACAGAGGAGGCACTCAGTAAATCAGAGCAATTATACTACCAAAATTTTATACTATATAAAAGCTTGATAAGTAGAGGAAAACTTTCTGTCAAAATTCCATCTTCCTAGAGTAACAGGCGTAAAATTCTCTGTAATTGAGTTGTTCAAATTGAATTTGATTTGCTTAAATCAAATTCAGTATGTCTCAAGCCGTATATAAATGCCTGGATTGGGAAAGTAGTCCATTGTCAGTCACTCTGGGCTTTCTTCCCATCTTGAATATTCTCAGAACCACAGAGAGAACACCTTGTTCTGGAAGGAGTTCCACTCTTGATTAGGAAAGGCCCTGGACATCATTGCCTTGCTTCTACATATTGTATCTCTTCCTGTGCCTCCCCACCTCTGTCTAACAGAGCTACCCAAGACAGAATTTTGCAAGGTTAACTTAAGTGGTCCTTCCCATTCTCTAAGGGTCCTCCTTCCCCAGTGATTGCACTTAAATAGGAATCTTTGTGGAACCTATAATTTTGGTTCCCTTCTCCACAGTGTCAGCTAATTTACTTTTCATACTCAAAGCACCAAATATTCACACTATTCTTTTCTCCCACAATATCCTTTGAGGAGAATCAGCTGGGAGGACTATGGTTAACTACGGTTAGGCCTTGGAATGCAGAACAATGAAAGAGTCCCTTTCTAATGAAAGCAATTCTAGTACCACTCTAGAGCTTTCTATATAATTTCACTTAATATTTAATAATAACCATTTCATGTTTTTATATTAATTTCATAATTAGTTTATACCACTCTTGCATTATAAAAATAATTTTCATATTCTTTAATTTATTGGTTTTTAATCTTTTTTAAAATATACTTTCCATACTTCTTTTTAAAAGATTTTATTTATTTTTTTTTAGAGAGAGAAAGAGAGAGGCACAGGGAGAGGGAGAGAGAGAATCTTTTTTTTTTTTTTTTTAATGGAGTATCAGTTTTTGCCCTTTCCAGCTTCTGGTGACTTCAAGCGATTTTTGGCTTGTGGGTGCCTTGCTCCAGTCCCTCTGGGTCTTCTCTCTTCTCTGTCTTTCTGAGCAGAGATTCAGGAGCAGAACATGCCAAGAGAACCAGTACTAGATCAGTAAAACATGACTGCAGCTGAAGTGCTGGAGGCTCAGTGTGGACATCAACAGTTAAAAACTCCAGGGGGACCCTGTCACAGGGGCTCCCAAAGTTTTGTGAATTTGACCTCTAGGAGCTCAGCATGGAGCCTGCTGCAGGATTCAATCTCAGGTGTTCATGACACTTAGATCATGACCTGAGTTGAAACGAAGAGTCAGATGCTTAACCGACTGAGCCATCCAGAGGCCCATACTGGTATTTATATATTAATACATAATTATAAAACCTGGGCTATTCTACAGAATTTTTTTGTATATTTTGTTGAAAAAGGCAAAAATAAAATGATTATAATTCTTTGATTTTGATCAAATTACCTAGCATTTAATAACAGCTACTATTCTTCATTCTGTATGCAAACGTGTACTTACATGCCTAGGTATACTTTATGTATATATGTATGTACATAAGATGTATGGATATGTATGGATACAAACTTAGCATGCTGTATGTTACGGACACTGTACTAATTACAATGAATGACCTCAAAAATTGTAACTTTTCCAGTGAATTTAAGACAATAGGAAATACTGTTATGTTTTATTAATTGGTTGTTCAGTTCCTGGGCCAAATTAATTTGGATTTCAACCTTGTGCCATTACAATTTTACTACTAAACAGCTATTAACAATGGCTTAAAAAAATCTTCCAAAGATTTGATTTATGAATTCATCATTAAGGAATAAATCCATGTCATTAACAACACAAAGGCAAAGTTTATCATTTCCCAAAAGCAATATAAAAATTTAAGACCTTAGTTACGATCTGTTGATTGCTAGACAATTTATTCTATTTTCTGTTAACCTCAGGGGGAAGATATGGAAACAACTGCTATTTACTGTTCTTATTCAGATTGATATATGTTTATTTAGTGTGGTTCCATGAAAAAAGAAGAGATCATAAAATGAACCATTCTGTTCTCAGAGTCCCTTTGGAAATCAAGCACCCACAGAAAATATCATTCCTATACTTAAGAAAAAAATGTCTTTCTTATTTTCCTCAAGTTCCACATTATGCATAAAACACTTGCTTAGAGTTACAGAATTTATGGGAATGTTGTCTTAAAAATCTGCCCTGACAATAACTGCTTGGAAATAATTTTGTCTGCTGTTCCCCTCAATGCTGTACATAGCCATTCTCAGTTATATGCACTGCTTGTATTTACCGTGGTTATGAAGTACTGGTTTCTAGTTAGAATAAAAGGAGAAAAGAGTAATGATAAGTAAGTAACTGATAAGTAACTTATAAGTTCTTTAGTCTCACAGAATCCTATGAGTTCTGGTATCCTTTGATTTCCTGATTTTTAAAATAGTATCTGTGATTTCTTTTCTTTTTTTTTTTTTTTTTTTTAAGATTTTATTTATTTATTTGACAGAGAGAGACACAGTGAGAGCAGGATCACAAGCAGGGGGAGAGGGAGAGAGAGAAACAGGCTTCCCGCGGAGCGGGCAGCCCGATGCGGGGCTCGATCCCAGGACCCTGGGATCATGACCTGAGCCGAAGGCAGACGCTTAACGACTGAGCCACCCAGGCGTCCCTGTGATTTCTTTTTGTTTGTTCCCCTGGATAATGCCCACATTTTTCACTCACATAAACAAAGACCTAGGAGTAACTGTGGCTGTTCTGTGGAATCACGGAATCATGGAGATGGTGTAGTATAGCTTCTTATTTTGCCAGGAGGCAGAAAAATAGTAACTTGCTCAAAGACAAATGGCTAGTTGGTGGCTGAGCCAGATTTTACAATTCAAAGTTATTTTCACCATAAAATACTACCTTTCCCATATTGGTAATGAATAGGTGAGTTGTCACATATTTGGTAAAAGTATATTTAAAAGCATTCTTACCCATATGAAGCTTTTGTCAGATTTTGTGTTACAACACAAGAAACTAAAGAACAAACGTGGGGGAAATTGGTTGCAGTACTAAGATAATAACTGGAATGTAGAAATGGCCATGGGAGGGAAGCAATTCAGCTTTCTTGGGTTGTAATCTCCTCAAAAATGCTGTTATTTCCTAGGTTTTGATATCAAGGTTAATCTAGCTTATAAAATAAATGGAGATGTTTCTTCTTTGCTCTGTGCAGTAAAACACATTAAGAACCATAGATAGTATCTGTTTCTTGATGTTATCTTAATTTACTTACTTATAAAATCTTCTGAACATACCTACCACTCTTAAGGTTGCTTTAAGGCTTATTCCTAGGAATATTTGTCATTAGAGCTTTTAAAATAAATTTTGAGTTAATTTTAGATGTACATTTTATCAAAATTTTAGATGTTAGCATAAATCCATTTAATTTTTCTGGTTTATTCATAATTTTTCCCTTATTCTCATGATCAGCTGCAGTAGGTTATATATTTTTAAAAAAATTCTATTTGATTAGCATTTTGTTATGATGCCAGCTCTTTGCTTTCTTTATGCTTCAATTTTCTGTTTTGAATATAATTTCTGCTTTTCTCTTTATTAATTTTTTCTTCCTCAGACCTTAACTCGTTTTGTTTGCGATTTTCTAACCTGTTCGCTTTAATATTTATTGAGTATTCATTCTTTGTAACAATGGAAACATTTAAAACTATGAATTCTATTTTGTATAAATTTTTTAAATTGTCCATAAACTGGATAAACACACACTCACAGGCTGTATCACAGATGAATACATATTGATGCAGATATATTTTCTCAAATATTTGAAGCATCAAATCAAATTCATATACTTTTAAATACTCAATACCTAAAACTATTGATATTGCTGAGAGATAATGACTCTGTCAGTATCTCTGGATGTCACTGATAATGCTAATTTGACAAATTCTCATTTTCTTTATAGACTCATTAATATTATCCTACATTGGAGTCCAGAAATCCTGGCCATGTGACCAAGGATGACTCCACACTGTAAGTCCAGGAATACATTGAATACATTTCCTCACAGATCTCTAAAATCCTCTGGCAACCAAACTCCCCTTGACTGGTCAATTGTGAGAAAATTGCTCTGAGATAACACGGGAGTTGAGACTGTTACAGGGGTTGACAAAAATTCTGGAAATTCTGAAAGCCACTGAGAACTGTGAGTAAGCATGGAGCCAAGGAGATGCTGCCATGTCAGACAGGGAAATTGCCACCATTTTGATATATAAAAAATGGGGCTAATATCTTTACCCTCTATCATTATTGGAAGCTGATGCTCCTGAGGTTACTATATTGGATTTTCAACCATAGTTTTATTGCCTTACCTCACCGTTGCCGGAACTGCCAGAACTTTCTAAAGCTGAGCTACCACTGATTTCTCAGCACATAGGCTAGGCTTTCCAAAGTATGATTTTGCAGTATTTCAGCAGTCCCTGCCTCTCAGCTGTTGGTATTTAATACGAATCACCATCCCTGTCACTGATCAAAAGTCACTTTCTGTCATTTACTGCGTGGATTTTCTGAATTGCTGTTCTTCATCTCTAACCACTGATCCCCTTTGTTGCCCCTAATTGTCTCACCTCAGTTTCACATATCATCATCATGTAATAGTCACTTTTTAGTCCTTCTTAACCTACTTGTTAGGATAATAGATTCTTCATACATTACTATCCCAAACCCCCATATATGGGAATCAATCCATCAAGGCCATGATTTTCTTCTTGTCCTGCTTAATGATGTAATTGGATTTGCTTTCTTTATGGTAGTCTACCTTTCTAAGTTCTATAATTTTCATGCCTATGAGCCACTTTTTTTTAACCTCTAGGGACATTAACTGATTTACTTTATAATATAGAGCCAAACCCTTTTTGATCATCATACTAATATGTCATTTTACATCATCCCTGTGGATGATTAATAAATTTCACTCCATTCTTCACATTACTTGAAAAGTCTAGTGCCATATTCCAATCACTCTTATTTATCCTTTGCTTTTTCCTGATAAGTATAATGAGAGACTGGATATACAACTGAACAATGACCAGACAATACATGAAAATAGAAGTCTGCCTCACAACCTACAGCAATCAGCAATCAGGAAGCCAACCTATTATCTGTTTCAACCAGTTTAGAAAGCCAAATAACCTTTGTAGAAATTGGTACCAAGAGCCTAGACTTGATTAATAACGGATAACCTAATTTTTTCACCATTTCTTAGGACCAACTGGAGAAAGGCAAACAATGCACTTGTAACCTATTGCATAAAGTGCCCCACGTCTATTTAGCCCACTACGGCATCCCCATGCCAACAGTATCCCCATGCCATCAGCCTCCAATCAGGGCATACCTAAAGACTTTCCTTTTCAACTATAAAGCTGTCCCCCTCTTCTGACTGCTTTTGAGTCTCTGCCAAATGCAAGTGTGGTGGAGCCTGTTCCTGTGGTATTGCAAGCTTTGAATAATCTGCCTTTGATTGTTCTTATTTGGGTGGTCTTCATTTACTTCCAGAGTTAAATCTATATTGTAACATACTCTGAGATAAGAAACAAAGCTTGAAGACTGTCCTATTCTGATAGGGCAGGGATGAGGCTGTTTGGAGATGCCTTGAAAACCCATAAAGATCCCTTTGACTGGGATCATCACTGTGGGCAGCAGACATGAGTGGGTTTTATGAGGACTGACTGGCATATAGGCTTCATCACCCACCACCTTCTTATGCATCACAATGTAGCACAATTATGTAGCACAATTTCTTTGAGTCATAAATGCCTCATCTGAAGAAAGGAAGATAAAGAAACCTATAAGTCAGTTGAGTAAAATAAATAAAGTGATAAATATAAGTTCCTAAATGTTTGTTCCATTCTTATCCCCACTTAAAGGTGTCTAACATCTACCAACACAGAAAGATTGTGGTGGATTGTCATTTCCTCAGATTGTTTTGCTGATTGAGGATGAGGTATGTATGTTTATCTTTGTACGCATTTATTCTTCAGTATATTAATTAATTTATTCATTTAACCCATTTTCTAAGTTGAATGTCTATTATAGACCAGATTTGTTCTTAGACACTGGGGCTGGAGAAGAGGGCAAGCACGGTTCCTGCCATTTGACAGTGGTAAATTTAAGGAGAAAAGTAATACACAAAGTGATATGAACACATAAAAAGGAAGTTCAAAAAAATTGTAAGACTTTCCAGAACAGACATCTAGTTCAAAATGGTATACTGAGAACATATGCCCAAGTATGATGAAAGAAACTATATTATTGCTGGAAAATAAGAAAGCATGCCATCTTACAAAGAAGATTAAAAATTGAATAGTTGGGCACCTGGGTGGCTCAGTTGGTTAAGCGACTGCCTTCGGCTCAGGTCATGATCCTGGAGTCCCTGGATCGAGTCCTGCATCGGGCTCCCTGCTCGGCAGGGAGTCTGCTTCTCCCTCTGACCCTCCCCCCTCTCATGTGCTCTCTCTCATTCTCTCTCAAATAAATAAATAAAAAATCTTAAAAAAAATTGAATAGTTACTGAACAATAGAAAATAGGATAAAATTAGTAGAAGTATCAAAGCAAAGAAAACAGAAGCCCAAGAGGGCAGATAGTAGTAGCTATTGGGTACCAAGTACAAGGTCATTTATATGTATTAAGTCATTAAATCCAAAGTGAGATAGATCAAATTTTTTTCATTCCAGTCTTATAGATGATGAAACTGAATCCCAGAGAGATGATGTAACTTGCCTAAAGTCAGACAGCTAAAAGTGGAGAAGATGGGCTATGACACTGGGGGGTTTGGCTCACAGCCTGTGCCCCTAACCATTGCATTTTACTGACTCCCAAGGTAAAATTAAAGCAGAAATCTAACCAATTATCCTCCATGGAAAAGTACAAATTTAAAAATTAACAGATATAAAGAGCAGGGATGTTTCTCCGGCTTCTGCTTTGCCAATTGTGTAGGTGCTCATGCTAGTCAATAAGTTAAAACTCTGGAAGAGATGGATGACTTTTTTTTTTTTCTTTTTTTTTTCAGACTAGGAAGCAGCTCAAGTGTTTTAGCCCATATCCTTTAGTTTTAAGTCCACAAAATTGAAATAGTAACAATAATAATATTTTAATGTTTGTAAACATTTTAGTGTAGTAAATTTATAGTTTTTATTATAGTAAATGTCAGTATCACCCAGAAATTAACTATAATAATTATTGTTACAGTGTTACTTAGAACGCTACAGGTATGCAAAAACTTAGAGGAGGCCACTTAAGGATGGGCCAATAATCACCGTATCCACAGAAGTTGATGAGAAGAGGAGATGCTGTTCTCAAAGGATTGATTGTTCTATGATACCTTTAGTAAATAGTCACAATGTTTCTATTTATTAGGTAAATTATGTTCTATTCCATTGTACCACCTCTGTGTCCTACACAGTGCTGGGGATGTCTCTCTCTTTTTAGTTTCTTGAAATAAAAGATGAAATATAGCACTGATTTTTTTTTTTTTAAGTCACCTTTACCATCACTAAATGAGCCAGGCTTTTAAATTATTAGTGAATCTTTAGTGCTACTTATTTAAAATTCTTTCAAGTTATTGAAACTTACTAGTAATAACTTTGAAAGAGATTGAGTCTTTTGAGGAGTTCAAAGATTCAAGGCTTTTTTATCTGTATGCATGTATAGGTACACACACATGCACATACACACACACACAAACTTGCTTCTTGACATTTTCAAATGTCATTTTAATATACTAAATACCATTATGCAAGTGTAAGAAATCTATATTTTTCTAGAAATATACTTCAGAGAGTCTGAATGACTTTTTTAAAAAAGATTTTATTTATTTATTTGAGAGAGAGTGTGTGTAAGCAGGGGGAACTGCAGAGGGAGAGCGAGAAGCAGGTTAGACCTGGGATAATGCGGCCAGACCTGGGATCACAACCTGAGCTGAAGGCCGCCAGTTAACTGACTGAGCCACCCAAGCATCTCCTGAATGAAATTTTTGGTTGAGAATGCTTAAAATGAGCCAAATGTAATTAACGTAGTTTGATACCAGCAGAAAATATGATAGACATTTCTTTTCTATGATTCTAAGGCTCCATTTTTAAATTAAAAATTTTTTTCCTTTGCAAAAAGGGTGGGAAATATATCTTTTAAAAAGAAAACATGCAGACTATTACGAGTGCGTTAATTTTGTTTCCTTAAACATTGTGAAGACAGTGTGATCCAATTTAAACTGAAGGAAAAATAGGTGGTATTCAGATTGTCAAATCCTTGAGCATTGCATATATGGTTTGAAATTTTTGAAATATTATCTGAGTAGTGATTAAATCATTGCTCTGTTTATTTTTGGAGTTTTTAATCTTAAACAGATATTCTAACATATTAAGATATTTCAGAAATCCCTTTTCTTTCCACAGCTTCCATAGGGATTATCACTTTTCTGTGACTCATATAAAAAGCAAATCAAAGACACATTACGTTAATATCATTTATCTTTGATTTAGGGAGTAACTCAAAATATTAAACTATTTTATGAGCATAAACTGAAGTATTTACGCAAGTAACTAACAAATAGGATTCTTCAACGTAGGATTTATCACCAAGACTGTCAGTCCAAAGTCTCTTTCCCCCACTTAGTGATGGCCTATTGCCTACTGAGTTGCCTGTAAAATGGAGGACAGTGATATTGTTTAGGGGTCTATATTCTTTAAAACAGTCCATGCACAACAAATAAATGTGTTTCTACTAGGATAGATACCCATACAGGTGTCTGGAGTAAGAAGGGAACAAGATTAATAGTGGAAAAACAATGATCACTTATCACTTTTTGGAAAATAAAACATATTCAAAAACCAAAAAGCTGTGCACGTCACTGCTTAGTGTCAGTTTTTTTTTTTTTTTTTAAAGAAAACATATTTTAGACTTGGGGTCTCCTTGTGATCTTAGCTCATAAAGCTCTAGTTATCATGACATGTGTCTTGAGCGGTCTTCTGGTTTACTCAACTTGGATTTGGTGCATGTTGAATTCTTCCCCACTCACTGCCTAGCTCTCAAGCATACACAATCGATGAAGGACTCTTTCTACTTATTCCTCAATGCAGCAGTTGATTGGGTCATAATGACCACTGTTAATTCAAAGATGATGACCTCATTCCTCCTCCTTTCTACCGAACACTTTGGTACAAAGACTGTGAACAGAATCCTGTCTTGCATCTTCTCCCTGTAATAAGTAGGTGGCATCTCTCCTCGTCAGAGTCTGTGTGTGGAGCCTTGTCTTTTAACTCTGCCATGTAATAATGAGGTGGTGTCTCTCCCACTCCTCATCTCACAGTGGCCATGGAGACCGCATGGTGAATCCCTAACGACCATCCCTACCCTGCACAAACAGGAGCAGAGATGGCCTCCCCTGCCACCTACTCACTATTTCAGAGACTGTGTGTGGGTGAAACCCTGTCCTCTGGGGAACATAAAAGTAGAGTGGACTAGATTAGCACTACAAAAGTTTTGTGCAATTAAAGTGACAACTGAACCACAGCCTACAAAAAATGGCTAGGAAATGCAGTTTCATCCTAAATAGGTTGACTATCTTCTGAAGTAGAATATTTAAATAGAACAAAATTTCAAAATATAATTGTCAAAACATCTAAGATAAAATTACTTGTCAAACCCCAAACCAGGAAAATCTCAAGTTGAATGAGAAAAGATAACAGACACCAACATGGAGATAGCACACATGCTGAAATTTGGAACATGAAGAGTGAGGAGGAGCAATAAAACGGGTAAATATGTAGGTAAATATGACTTTTCTTCTCCTCTTGAGTTTTAAAAATTATGCTTGAAAGTTAAGACCAATAATCATAGGGGCGCCTGGGTGGCTCAGGCGGTAAAGTATCCAAGCATCCGACTCTTGATTTTGGCTCAGGTCATGATCTCAGGGTTGTGAGATTGAGCTCTCCTCTGCACTGTGTGGGCTCCATACTGCGTGAGGAGCCTACTTGGGATTCTCTCTCTCCCTCTCCCCCCCAGTCTCTCTCTCTCTCTTAAAACAACAACAAAAAGAACAATAATCATGAAGTTGTCTGATGTGGTTCTCAATGTAGGTAGACAACTATATTTTAAAACAATATAGTGAAGGGAGGGAATTAAGTGACCTAAACTCTAAGATCATTATATCTCACTTAAAGTACAAAATATTCAAACCTCAAGGTTCTTTCCGTTAGTTGTCTTCAGTCATCATATTTGTTTCCTATAGACTGTTTTTTAAAGATTTTATTTATTTGAGAGAGACTGAGAGCGTGAGAGCGAGTACAGGGTGGGGGTGAGTGGCAGGGAGAAGCAGACTCCCCGCTGAGCAGGGAGCCTGACACGGAGCTCGATCCCGGGACCCTGGGATCATGATCTGAGCCGAAGGTGGGGACTTAACCAACTGATCCATACAGGCACCCCAAAGCTTTTTTTTTTTTTTAAAGTACAGTTTCTTCACTTGTTGGTCAATATTTCTTAATTGTCTTTAATTGATTCTAAAGTTTATTTTTATTTTTATAAAGCCACCATTAACCTGAATATTGCTTCTCTTTTCTTTATATGTATACTATTTCTACAGAAAAGTAAACAAACATATTATTTTGGTGATTCAGAAATCTGAATTACTTTGATAAGATTTAAGCATAAATCCATTTCTTAAATTTCATGGTGTTTCTAATACTCTTTGTTTATTTTTAAAGATTTTATTTATTTATTTGACAGAGAGAGAGAGAGCACAAGTAGGGGGAGTGGCAGAGGGAAAGGGAGAAACAGGTTTCCTGCTGAGCAGGGAGACTGATGCAGGGCTTTATCCCAGGACTCTGGGATCATGACCTGAGCCAAAGGCAGACACTTAAATAACTGAGCCACCCAGGCGCCGCTCTAATACTCTTTAAAGTAGAAGTCATTTTTTTTCTATAGTAATTGTATAATGGGTTAAACTCAATCCCTCTAAAATTAATTGAGACTCACTGCTTTAGAGATTTAAAATGAAAAAATATGTTCTTTTTCAAGAAAAAAAAAAGTGTTGCCAACTAATGTGTATGTGCATCTTTCTTTAAAACTGTTTTCTCGATATTTCTGTGTTTTTCTTAGATGGGAGGTAGCAGTGAAGGAACAGCAAATTCTCCATGTGAGCTAAGGAAGTTTCTGGTTTGGAAATGGATCAGGATTGTTCTATTAGAGAACACTTTCATAGTAGACATCACCAAATTATAGAATTCAATAACAACTTGATAGCCACAATAGTGGGAAAAAATACTCAAAGACCTGGGGTAGAATTAGGATGTCTGGATGAACATAAAAATCATCCGTAAATTAGAAATATTTCTGTGGGCAAATAAATCAAATATGCTACTGCTAAAGATAAAGTAACTGTAGTTCATATCCTACAGAAACAAAATTGATTTGATTTGAAATTAGAAAAAAAAAAGTAATAGTTTTGAGCAAACAAACCATTAAAACATAAATAACAAAAGTGTGTAACTGTTTTAAGTCTTTGGTAGCCATGTCCAAAGAACTCCTGAATTTCATTTAAGTTGGTAAGTATGAGGATTCACACAGGTAAGGCAATTGCCAATTACCAACTGTCTGATTAATTTTCTGGGAAATAGAAACCTTTGTATATTATGTAAACCCAATCATAGAGCAGTTTCCTAATAAATCCACAGTGAACAAACAAAAACATGACTGAATCAATAAATACATGAACAAAAGTCTTGAAGCCTTCAATTCAATGAAGCAGAGCACTGAAACCCTTACAAAACAGAGACTTATACGTGTTGTTTTACTATCTACTTTAGGAAAACAGGCTAATAATAATAATAACAATAATAATAATAATAATAATGGAATATATTTAATTTTTACTAAAATAAACCAAAAAACCCAACCCAAAGAAAACAAAAAGAACAAAACCAACAACAGAAAGCCACCCCGTGATATGAAGCAGTTTAGAAATACACACTTAATAATAACCTTTAGTTATTTTTTAGTTCCA
Source organism: Mirounga leonina (assembly GCF_011800145.1). Lineage (NCBI taxonomy): Eukaryota > Metazoa > Chordata > Mammalia > Carnivora > Phocidae > Mirounga > Mirounga leonina. Next base: position 37,714,053 of record NW_023270305.1, read on the forward strand.
CAACATATTGGGTTTAGCTGGTCAAATAAGGAATTAAATAAACTCAATTGGTTCATACTCCATTAAAATATTCCAGTAATTTAAAAGTAACACATATAAGTTGTGGATAATACATTTGAATTTGCTATGTGTCTTTTTAGTCATTTTTCCCCATTTGGAGTATATAATTGGATTATATATAACGATCATTTCCTTAATATTTAAATGTTTGTATTTAATTTTTATGATTTTTTGCAAAATTTTTAGATTTTTAGATTTTTTAGTGATTGTAGAATAAAAGTTTGCGTAAAAAATAAAAATATCCTTGTTGGGCATTCATGATATTTAAAACTGACACTTCGAAAAAATTTCTGTGAATCCCTTTATGTGAGTGTTTTAGAATTTTCATGAAGTATACACACACCCATGTCACCACCATCCAAACGAGGAAACAGAATGCTACCAGTATCACAAGTAACCAGTGTTCCCTTTCTTGTTACTACATCCTTCTTTGCCAACAGTAAGCACTATCCGTATTTCTGCCACCACAGAATAACTTTGCCTATTTTTGTATTTATTTAAATGGAATTACTTTATGTTTAGATCCTTTGGTTCAATATTATGTTTGAGATTCAGCCGTACTGTTGTCGCCTATAGCTGTAGTTTTGCTTCTGCTGCTTGTAAAGTGTTCCGTATATAACACAGGAACGTACTTACGGAAGAGGTCAACCAGAGGACGTGACCGCAGGTTGACCCTGTGAGCTGGACTCGCAATGGGAAGGTACTCACCTCTGCCCTGGTCCCTGGAATGCACCTTCAGGCTACTGTTCCCAGACTGGAGCTGTTTCAAGGACAATGCCTGGAGAGAGTAATCTGTTGTTGAGATTGACCACCTGGACCACCTGCTGACCAGAAGCTGGACCCTGGCAATTGGAGGTGCCTCATTTCCGCCCCGGTGCGTGGAACGTTGGTTCCGCCCACCGTTCCCACTTCCGCTGGACACACCCTGGAGAGAGCAGTGCTCCTTGAGACTCTCTGGGCCTGTAGCTGACTGAATCCTTAAAGCCGCTATAGAAACTTTTTTTTTTAAGATTTTATTTATTTATTTGACAGAGAGAGACACAGAGAGACAGGGAACACAAGCAGGGGGAGCGGGAGAGAGAGAAACAGGCTTCCCGCAGGGAAGCGAGCCTCCAGCCTAGGACCCCGGGATCATGACCCGAGCCCCAGGCAGACGCTTAAGCACTGAGCCACCCAGGCGCCCCCACCTCTATATAAAACTTTTAAGAATCTGGCGAGCGAGCGCGGAATCCCCCTCCACTGGCAGCCGCTCAAGACAAGCCTCACTGGTGAGTTCCCTTGATTACTAAGCCTGCCACCTCCCCGTCGGAGTGGCCTGCTGCTTGCTTCAGCCTCTCCTCCCCGCTGTGTACACAGCCAATTTTGAATTTCACTCGGGAAGCTCCTGAGGTTGTGAAACAGCACATCCATTCATAACGCAGCTTTCCATTTTCTTAATGTATATTTTGGTTGTTTAGAAATAGAACTGCTTGACCATAAGGCCAAAAAACATACTCGGCTTCAATAGAAATTGCCAAAGGATTTTGCAAAGTCGTTAAATCAATTTATATTGTCACCAACAGTGCATATTTCATTTGGGCCATTTCCTTGCCAGTACTTTGTTATCTGTTTCTTTCTTTCTTCTTTCTTTTTTATTGATTTACTGGAATTTTAAATATAACATGCTTAGGAACCCCTTGTCAGATACATATATTGTACATATTTTCTTTCAATGTCTTACCCTTTCCTTCTTTCAGTGTTATCACCATTTTAGTGGAAGTCCAAAGCACCATTTTTTAAAAACTTTTTTTTATTTTGAAAGAACTTCAGAGTGAAGAGAGCCAGCAGAAATCACCTAAACCAAATGATACAGATTAACATCGGTAATAAGGCATATTAACAACAGGTGCCCCCTAGTAAAACTCACTGAATCGGAAACCTCCTTCTTTGCTATTCTGAATATATATAATACAAGTTTATTAGGAGAAAATATCGAGTGAGCACATGTTGAGGGGCATTATGCAAAGTAATTTATCAGTACTCTTCAAAAGTGTCAAAGTCATGAAGGAAAAAGAAAAAGTGAAAAACTGTTCAGGTTCTCTTCATGATAGTATTTTTCATTTGTATTTAATAACTATTTTGGAGGAGATACTTTAAGATGATACAAACATGCTGAGCTTTCGCACCTCATTTTAGCATCCGTTACCGGATCTTGCCTGCAAAAATTGTTATTGTGATCTTCTAAGTGGATTTTCTAGCTCCCTAATTTCATCTACATTTATCATTTACTTGTGATTAGTTCTTTCTGAAACCCTGTTTAAAAAATTAAATGCCCTTCTTAAGCTCATGAATATCTTATCCTTTTTATCTTCAATAAACTTGATTGTCTGATCTTTCATATTTAGACCTATCATTCAAATATTAAACTTTTGCGTATGGTGTGAGGTATGAGTCAGAATCATGTTTTTTCCCATATGGAAATCCAGTGACCGAAAACTACTAGGAAGCCCATCATTTCCCCCTTGCATGGCAGTGCCAACTTTGTCATAAATTCCGTGTGAATGTATGTGCAGGTTTATTTCTGATCTCTGTTCTTTTTTCTTTTTTTTTTTTAAGATTTTTATTTATTTGAGAGAGAGTGAGAGTGTGCACAAGTGGGGGGAGGGGCAGAGGGAGAAGTAGACTCCCTGCTGAGCAGGGAGCCAGACATGGGGCTGGATCCCAGGACCCTGAGATCGTGACCCAAGCTGAAGGCATATGCTTAACCAACTGAGCTACTCAGGTGCCTCTGTTCTTTTCCATTTTATTAGTGTTGAGGTTTTTCACATCTTTCATTATATTTATTGTTTGCTATGTAATGATTTCTGATGCTATTGAAAATGTTATCACTTTTATTTAACAATTCTAATTATTTGTTTCTGGGATACAGCAACAGATTTTTTTAGCTATACTGACCTTAAGTCCAGCGATCTTCCTAATTCAATTTTAATAGGTTTCCTAAAGATTCTTCTACATTTTCTTCAGTTTTATTTCCTCTATTTGATTATTGTACATTTCACTTTTTCTTTGTATTGTTTTGTTAGAAATTCCAATAGTATATAACTAGAACTAGTGATATGAAATTTTCCTCATTCCAATTTTGAGAGGAAAGCTTTCACTCTTTCAGTGGTATGTTGTTTGCTGCAAATACTCAGCTTGAGTAATTATTTCTTTCTTTGTTTGCTAAGAGTTTTTTTCATAAATGAGCATTAAATTAAATAAACTCGCTTAGGTTTCATCCATCAAAATACATTACATCATTTTTTCCTTTGTTGAGAATTTGGAAAATTATATTGGTAAATTTTTAAATTTAAATCACTCATATTCTTGGATTTAATCTAATTTTGTTATCATGTATGTAATGCTTTATTTTTTTATTTGCTAACTTTTATTGCATATTTTGCATCTATGTTAATGAGTGAGATTGCCTATGTATATTTTTTCTTTTAGCATTCTTTCCAAGCTTTTGACAGCATAGTTTTACTTATATCATAGAGGTGGAAAATATTTCCTCTTTTTTCCATTCTCTAGAAAATACGTGTAAGATTGGTATTATTTTTTCCTTATATGTTCCCGAAGATTCACCAGTTAAGCATATCTGATCTAAAGATTTTTTTGTGGAAAGATTTTTAGTTAGAGATTTAATTTTTTAAATTAAATATAAGACTAAAAATATTTGATTTTAAATCAATTGGGATGAATTTAACTATAATGTCCTTAAAATCTATGGTGATCTTGTTTCTATCATTCTTAATATCAATAAGTTATACATTATTTATTTTTAATTAGACTTTACAGGGGTCACATCTTAGTCTTTCCTTAAAAAACATTTGGTTGTTATATATTTGATTTCTATTGCAGTGTTTAATTGATTTTTGTTCTTTTGAAAAGTCAGGTGTCATCCTTATTGTTGCACAATTAATGATAGTATCTTTCTTTTTCTATGGTTCATTAAGATTTTCTTTGTCTATGATTTTTAATAGTTTTTCTATGATGTGTTTTGTGATTTTTATTTTTGTTTTATTTTTTTGAAGATTTTATTTATTTATTTGATAGAGGGAGACACAGTAAGAGAGGGAACACAAGCAGGGGGAGTGGGAGAAGGAGAAGCAGGCCTCCCGCCGAGCAGGGAGCCCTGTTTTGTGATTTTTAAAACTTATTTATACTACTTGGGGCTTATACTTGATGTCTTTCATCAACTTCAAGAAAATCTTAGCTTTTTTCTTTTCAAATATGGCTCTGTCCAATTCTCTTTCCTTTCTCCTTCTGAGTCTCCAGTTTTATATACATACCCATATAATTATATATAAAAGTGACATGTATATAATTTTATATGTAAAAGTGACATATATACAATTTTATACATAAAACTGGCATATGTATGACATATATGTACATACAACTTGTGCTCTTTTGTTTTACTTTGCTTCCATCTATTTTTTTTCCTCATGTTTTAGTTTGGATATATCCTACAGCATTATTTTTCAGTTCACTAAAACTTTTCTCGGCAATGTCCAGTTGCCTGATGAACACACATGTTGAGTTCTTAAGTTCAGTATTTTTTTCTTTCTAGAATTTCAATTAGCTTATCTTCTTCAAAATTAGTTCTAGTTCTTTAGTGAAATGTTCAATCTCATTATCTATTTTCTTGAATTTATTAACCATTTCATTCTGAAGAAATCTAATGTATTATATTTACAACTGACTATTATTAGTCTGGTTGTCCATCGACACACCAATAAATCATGCATAGCCATCACCATGATGATGTGATTAAGTAATAAATCCATTATTGTAGGTCATTTCCTAGGGGTGGACGTCATACTTGCTATTTTGAACAATTATAAAGTTTGAAAGACAAGTAAAAGGTAAAATATATAAATAATTTAATGGATTACTAAGTACATGAAAGTTGGGGTTTACCTACATATTTTCTAGTTTATGAAATCATGATTTGTTGAAATGGAGATAGAACTGGTGAAAAAATAATTATAGTCCTAATAGCTACAAATTGCTTTTATGGGTTTTATGTCTTACTCAAATGATTAAAGCATGTTAATTTCAGATTTTGTAGCTCTCCAAGTCATTTGGAACTGAGTGTACTATTGAGTGGAAATAAATATGCCTTAGTCATTAAATTTAGACAAGCAGCATTGACCTCAAATCCAGACAGAGAAATAGTTATGTATGATTTTAATGGAACCAGTTACAGATCTATTGTTCATTAAAAAAAAAAAAAAATCAGCTTCTCTTCCCTGCTGCTACAAATGGTGGTGTTAAACAATTCGACTATACTTCATTTAAAAGAAGACAACACTTTTTATTACATGATTAGAAACAAGGAGTACAGTCCTAGGAGATATGAAAGTGACTAACTTTATGTCAAGATAACTGACATAAGATCCATCATTACACTGCAGAGTGCTAACCACTATAGGATCATGACACAGCCTATCTTCAAAAGCAGGTTTGAGGGGCGCCTGGGTGGCTCAGTCGTTGGGCGTCTGCCTTCGGCTCAGGTCGTGATGCCAGGGTCCTGGGATCGAGCCCTGCATCGGGCTCCCTGCTCAGTGGGAGGCCTGCTTCTCCCTCTCCCACTCCCCCTGCTTGTGTTCCCTCTCTCGCTGTGTCTCTCTGTCTCTGTCAAAATAAATAAATAAAATCTTTAAAAAACAAAACAAAACAACAAAAGCAGGTTTGAATCTAAGTTGTGTTATTGAGGAGAGTTTCATAGACTTCTCTTCACAACTTTTCCCTGCTATTTTTTCTACTTTAGTCTTAAATTCAGTTTATTTTTTTCATTTTGTTTTTTAAAGACTTTTTAAATTTAAATTCAATTAATTAACATATAGTGTATTTTTTTACATGTTTCTTAAATTTAATTTTTGAATGAGGAAGCATTTGAAACATACAGAAGTGCATACAGAATAATAAATAGATGTGCCTATCCAGGACTATCAAATCTTAATATTTTGTCACACTTGCTTAAAATTCTTTTTTCCAAGAAAATAAGCCTCACAGATGCTGCCCAAGTCCAAATTTCCCTGCTCCCCATCCCAAGGCCCCACCCACCCCCAAAATAACAACATCCTGCACTCAGCATTTACCACTCCTGTGCGTTTTTATGCTTCTACTGCGTGTGTATAACAATATAGAGTTTTTGCATGTTTCCAAATTGTTTAACATGTCATCACTGTATGCACTTTGCATACTTGACCATTTTTGAGAGTAATCTCTGTTGACATCTGTTACTTCAGTGCATTCATTTTATTTTATTTTTAAAAATTTTTTTACTGTTAATCACCATACATTACATCATTAGTATTAGATGTAGTGTTCCATGATTCATTTTTTGTGTGTAACACCCAGTGCTCCATCCAGTGCATTCATTTTGACTGTTGTATATCACAGTCCTTTGTATGAATGTTTACTATATATATATATATCGCAATTTATTCATTTTTCTGTTGATGAACTTTTTAAATTAATTAATTTTTTTATTATTATATTAATCACCATACATTACATCATTAGTTTTTGATGTAGTGTTCCATGATTCATTGTTTGCGTATAACACTCAGTGCTCCATGCAGGACATGCCCTCTTTAATACCCATCACCAGGCTAACCCATCCTCCCACCCCCCTCCCCTCTAGAACCCTCAGTTTGTTTTTCAGAGTCCATAGTCTCTCATGGTTCATCTCCCCCTCCGATTTCCCTCCCTTCATTCTTCCCCTCCTGCTATCTTCTTCTTCTTTTTTTTTAAACATATATTATTTGTTTCAGAGGTACAGGTCTGTGATTCAACAGTCTTGCACAGTTCACAGTGCTCACCATAGCATATAGTGTATTATTAGTTTCAGAGGTAGAGTTCAGTGATTCATCGGTCTTATATAACACCCAGTGCTCATTACATCACATGCCCTCCTTAATGTCCATCACCCAGTTACCCTATTCTCCCAACCCGCTCCCCTCCAGCAACCCTCAGTATTTTTCCTGTGATTAAGATTCTCTTATGGTTTGTCTGTCTCTCTCTGATTTCATCTTATTTTATTTTTCCCTCCCTTCCCCTATGCTCCTCTGTTTTGTTTCTTAAATTCCACATATGAGTGAAATCATGATAATTGTCTTTCTCTGATTGGCTTATTTCGCTTAGCATAATACCCTCTAGTTCCATCCATGTCGTTGCAAATGGCAACATTTCATTTTTTTGATGGCTGAGTAATATTCCAGTGTGTGTGTGTGTGTGTGTGTGTGTATCTGTATCTATATCTATATATATCACATCTTCTTTAGCCATTCATCTGTTGATGGACATCTGGGCTCTTTCCATAGTTTGGCTGTTGTGGACATTGCTGCTATAAACACTGGGGTGCAGGTCCCCTTTCAGATAACTACATTTGTATCTTTGGTGTAAATACTTAGTAGTGCAATTGCTGGGTCATAGAGTAGCTCTATTTTCAATTTTTTGAGGAACATCCATACTGTTATTTAGATGTGTGTGCTCTGTTCTTGTGAAACAATGTAAAGAAAACAAAAATTGTTGTCTGCATATTAGCTAAACACACAGGCAGTTTGAAATGAAGAACAAGATCTTAGTCTTGACCTGGCTGTTTTAAGTATTTATATATATACTAGAGCGTGGCTTTAACCAACAGTTACATATCTTCTCTCCCTGTTAGTTGTACATGTTTGTCTTAATGTTCAGGCAGCTGCCATCATCTTCTTTCTAGTATGTTCTGTTTTCCTGTACTATGCTTGCTATTTATCTACATGATTCCTCTGCATTTCCGGTTTGTCAAATAGGATTACTAAATTAGCTTGGAATGACGTATTCTAACATCGAGGACTCCTTTAGTCATCAATATGGAAATTGGTTGATTTTTCAGGAATCCATTTGATGACCCTTGTTAATGATAAAATGCAGGTTAGATGAACAGTGTTTATCATTTCTTAAAAAATGTGAGTATATTAAATTGATGTAATTCATTCAAATCTCATTTATTTGGTGCCTCCTAAATGCTTTTTACATGTTTTGACATTTATTTGACTTTTTCCTTATGTTATTTCATAGGAAAAACTGAAGAGAAAATAGAATTTAAAAGCATTTTCTGATCTCTTTGAAAGATAACTTTAGCACATTATCAGAAAACTTTAAGGTTTTTTGTTTTTGTTTTGTTTTGTTTTTCTCTGAGAGGAATGAAAGAAAGATGTGAGCTGGAGGAAAAATAACTTCATCTTTTTAAAAATTCTATTATTAAAAATACGAATCTTTCTCATTACTGTATATTCCAAAATACCAATTTTAAGTCTCAATTTACTTGGACACACCCATTTTCACCTAGTACTCAAGATTTTTGAGTATTTGCCATATTTGGGCTACATAATTATTCCTTTCCTCCACCCGGAATAAATATTTAGCCTTTCTCAATCACCCTCTTTTCCAGGGAGTGCTTTCAAAAAAACGGCTACACTTTAGAAAAGGCCAAGATAATAATTTTTAAAATTGTTTTCCTACTGGATAAATATTATAAGTATTATGCATGACTGAAACCTACCCCTAAATATTTCTAGTTACTAAAATTGGGAAGGAAAATATTAAGGCATTTACTATATTTTTAAAACTTACATTTTTCCACTATTATCTATTTCTAAGAAGGAATTATAGTACATAATTTTAAAGAAGTTATCTATTAGCTAATTCTGACAAAGAATTATAAAAATGTGGAGTGTCATTTATCAGAAGGACAGTAGAGATCATCTAGTTCAGGGGTCAGTAAACTCTGGCCTGTTTGTAAACTTCTTTTGCAAATAAAGTTTTATTGGAACACAGGTACACTTAGTTGTTTATGTGTTCCCAATGGCTGCTTTCACACTAAGGCAGCAGAGTTAAGTAATTGAGACAAAGACCATATGGCCCACAAAAACAAAATAAAAAATTATCTGGTCTTTTTTTTTTTTTTTTTTAAGATTTTATTTATTTGTTTGACAGAGAGAGACACAGCAAGAGAGGGAACACAAGCAGGGGGAGTGGGAGAGGGAGAAGGAGGCTTCCTGCCGAGCAGGGAGCCCGATGCAGGGCTCGATGCAGGGCTCGATCCCAGGACCCCAGGATCATGATCTGAGCTGAAGGCAGATGCTTAACGATTGAGCCACTCAGGCGCCCCACTATCTAGTCTTTTATATGCAGTGTTTGCCAGCCTCTGATCTAGTTGAAACTTTTATTTTTGTGGATGATGATTGGCCCTAAAAGACTGATTAGCACATTAGCACGTACAACTAGTGAACCCTGAGTTTAAAATACAGTGCAAGATATCCATATTTGTATTTCTGTATATAGTGCAGTAGTGTAACCTCTTTTATAGTAACTGGTTTTTGTGTGTTGAATGAATATAGGTGTAAATATATAATTGAAATTTGGTTGTGTGGTGGATGCTGTGATGCTCCACCCAAACTACCCTTCAGAAATGAAAGACTGCATTTTTCCAGCTTCTGGAAACTTTACCAGCAGAACACCCTCATCTATCAGATACTTACAGGAATTGAGTTGAAGAGACTTGCCTTATCCAAGGTCAAGCCTGCTTCCTGGGTGGGCAGCATCCAGAGAGAAGGGAGTATAAAGACCTGGCCCCATTTATCCAACTCAGGAAAATGTTGAAGGGATTTTCCTGTTTCACAGCTCCTCATTGGGCAGGATTGGCTAAGGAGGGTTTCAGTGAGGTAGCATTGCAGCTTAATTTCTCCCATGGCCTAATTTTGTTTCCTTCCTTCCCTACTTTTCCCTCCCACAGGTGTTGATCCCAAGAACATTCTCTAATAAGCCTCCTGCTGGCTAATTTCTATCCCAGAGTCTGTTTCCTGGGGGAGCCTATTATGGTGAGTTGCCATTAACAGAATAAATACTAAGAGCATTTCCAAATCAGTGTCTGAGATTCAACTCAGATCATTATTTCAACACCACCTATTTAGTGAGAATACACTGCCTTTCATAAATGTAAGCTTTTCCTGTTTCTTTGTAGAATGCTTTCATCAGTTGATTTGGTGGAGCTTGTTTTCTGATGTAAGTTAATGATGCAATTATTGGAGTTCATTCCTTCAGAATGTAAATTCTAGGATGTTGCAAATTATTGAACATGTCTCTGCCCCTTATACTGACAAATGAGGAAGTTGTCCTTGCCTCTTTTAACTACTATGTTGCTAACAACACAGTGATTAATGAAAACTGAGAGTAGATAATAGTAATGATGGGAGAAAGAGTTCAGTGACATCCCACTGCCCATCAGCATGAGATTTCTCCTTTATATCATCTCTGTCTTTCCTATTTTAAGTCTTAACCATGCAGTGAGAAAAAAAATAGATGATTAGCTTAAATTCTATTTAGATTATGGTTTTACTTAGATATTAATGATTACTGCATTCAATTTAACTGAGAAATGCAGGGTTTGAACTACTGAAATGTGCAATAGAAATGCAAAATCTGGTTGGGAGGAAAGAACACAGATTATAATTTTCATTTCTGCTATCTTCTGGCATTTTTAGTGGTTTATGCCCACTGGATGGTTTTACAAAGTAAAACTAAACAAATAAAAGTGAATGGGGATATATAGAGAAATGAATGCTTAAGTAGCCCTGTCAAAGATAGAGTAACAAAGTAATATAAATATTTGGCATGTTCTGTAAATATGTGGCACTCAATCAAAAGCCATTTAAACCTTGAAAGTACTAGAAACATAATATAATTGAATGGTACTGTATCAGTTTTACCTGTTCTCCTAGAATTTATGGTGTTGTATTTTTTATTGTATTTTTTTCAGATATGGATTTTTAACTTCTAAATTCACACTAAAGCATTAGCTTTTAAATGTGTCATCAAAATTTGTTCCACTGGCATACACACAAAAAGGCTTAATAGTGTTTAGATTTCTGTCCTGGCTCGTACAATTTACACTGAAAGCTTCTTGGTAAATCACGGCCCTTTCATACCATCATAAATAAATGGAAATTCTCTGCAATTTACTGGTTAAGGTTAAATTATGTCTCTTAAATATATAAGCAACAATCTTAGAAAATGAACACTGTCCTGAAATGCACAGACTGGTGTCATCAAAGCTCCAGGTTTGTGGTACCATTTGTTAATTTTTAAAAAAAGTTTTAACGAAATGTGTCACTCAGAATTGGAAAGATAAACTCAAAGAGAAAATGCTGAGATTTTGTTGAGACAAAAGTAGTCTTGTTCAAAGATTTCTATTTTAGCTGGCCAGGTTGTGATATTCCTACTTAAATCTATTTTTTTTAATGGATGAAGTTTCAGGACCTATCTCAGAAAGAATTGTCTTGATAACTGCTACCAGATGAGTAGACCAACATTATTTGATTACCAATGCAGAAACAACGGATCAAATGATTTCAGGCATGAACGACTGAGAAAATGCACAATATCCCATTTAATATGCTTACACATTTTATTTTAAAACATAATCTATTTAGGGGCACCTGGATGGTTCATTTGGTTGGGCAGCCGACTCTTGATTTTGGCTCAGGTCAAATCATGATCTCAGGGTCCTGGAATCAAGTGCTACATCGGGCTCCGCACTCAGCACGAAGACTGCTTGATTCTCTCTCTCCCTCCCCTTGCCCCCACTCATGCACATGCACACGCGCACACACACACACAAACACACTCACTCTCTCTCTCTAAAATAAATAAATAAAATCTTTAAAAAAAATCTATTTATTAGGCCAGTGACAGGCCCCCATAAGACCCTAGCCCTGTTTTATATTCTAGCAGGCAGTTTATTTTCAAATGCAGGTGTTTAGCTTCTCTAAAGCAAATGAGTGGGGGAAAAGAAAAAGGCCTCCAGGACAGCATTTCTTAAAGCATGGTTTCTGTGGGATGCCCCTGTCAATGCTTTTGTGTAGTTGCTAAAAATGTTGGCTCAATTGTAGACTGTGGTTTCTAAATACCAACATGTCGCCGAGTGTACTAGGAACAGGAGACAGGCAGGGAGTCCTGGGCATGCTGCCTGAGTGCCCGAGTACTCATCACTGATGCCACTGCAGGGTGCAGGTGATGGTGCCTTTCCCAATCCTAACATACAGGAAGCTACAACACCTGGAACAGGTAATTGGATGTTTTTTTTTTTTTTTAATCCTGTTTGTAACCATCAGAGATTTCCAGTTTATCTGGCTTATGTAGATGATCAACATGTTTTGTATTGAATGAATGGAATTCATCCTGGTCTTCGCTGGCCACTGACACACCTAACAAGATACCTCTTCATTTCTCTGAACTTCATTTTGCTCTTCTCTAGAATGAGGTTGGTAATAATACTCTTCCTTGGGGGTTTTTCTAAGGGGAAATAAGATAATATATGAACTCCCTCTGGAAATGAACAGCCTCCAAACAGTTGAAGGGTGAGGGATTAGAAATGTGTATGTATAATGGCTTCTTTTCTCATAGGTTCAGATATTAATATTTTAGAAATAAAAAGCAGTGCCAACGTTTTCATTGACATAGTTTTAGTCAATAAAGTAGGTAATCCTGATTGGAGAAATATTTTTATAGGACTCAATCTACTTTTTGGGGGGTAACTTATGAATACTAAATATTTTACATCTTTTTCTTATGAAAAAAGACACATAAGGTGTGCAGTGGTCAGATGTCCTTTTACATTTTGGATCTTGCTTACCTATCCAGATTCACTGCATTTATTTGTATGGTATTCACTCAAAGACTGTCAAATTCTAACCTCTTCACTGAGCTCAAAACTTATAATTTCCTGCCTAAATTCTCACTAGCATATTTTATATGAATCTCAAACTTATGCTGAAAATAAATAAAAATATTAATATAAGTAAATAATAAATTAAATACTTTAATTTTATTGTTCCTCCCTCATATACAAATGCCGTTTCCTCCCCCATTTTTTGTATTTACAAAATAGTATTCTACTCTATGGAGTAAAATTGTTTTCTAACCATTGTTTTCCCATTTACAAGATGAAGGACATTTGAATTGCTTCTAGTTTTTAGTATTTATTGAAAAAATACTGTAAGCACTTGTATAAACTTTTTTGTGTGAACACTAGCCATCCTTTCTCAAAGAAAAGAAAAGAAACAAAGGTGTTGAAAGTCTCTTCCGGGGAGAGATTTGGAAGATGTCATCAATACCATCTACTGTACTGTCTGAGTTCTGACCATGAAGTAACTTTTTAATTAAAAAAACAACAAAAAAACACCAAAAAACCTACTCAATGGCCAGTAACGTAGGTCAATACATACCCTATGAAGTCTTTGTCTTCCTCTCCAATCTGATCAAATTTCTCCCCTCCTTCTCTATTCTCATCCCTCTATCAGTTCTCTAAATGTTAAAGAGACCCTTCAGACAAGGTTTTCATTCTTTGGAAATATATTCTCCACCCCTGCTCCTTCCCTTTGATATGGATCATTCTTTCACATTTTGGCTTAGATATTACTACTCATAGTTAGCTTTCCTTCCTTGACTCTTCAGGCCAGGTTAAGGCCCTTTTTCATATTCTATCTTGGCAGCTACTGCATTTCTTTTGCAAAAGTGTTGTGTTATTTAGGATACTTCTTGTTGTAAGTGGGAAAACCATCTCAATAAGAAAAAGAAGATAATTTAGTGTCCCCTATAATAAAAAATTCCAAGTTTAGGGCCTGATTTGGGTACGGCTGCATTCAGAAACAAGTTTCCAGTATGACTCTGCCTTTGGGTTTGTTGTCTTCTGTCCTGGATTTCACGTGGAAATCTCCAGTAGTCCTAGATTCCCATCCTTCCAACTCCAAATGTAAGGGTAATAGAAAATACCTCTCTTCACATGCACTGAAGTCTCATTATGACTCATTCAGTCTAACTATGCCATATGTTCACCTCAAAAGTAATCAGTGGAATTGGAGGGGAGTGCAATGCTGTGGGAAGGCTCATCTAAAGGCATTATTTAAGACAGTTCCAATAAGAGCTGGGGAACTTTCATGCAAAGCATGACAATGGACAGAAATTCCATCATTTGAGTTTGGCACATTGGTGCTTTCATAGCTGCTCCAGGGAAAGTAAGAGTAGGCTTAGAACCCAAATATTCTTTAGAGAACTCACTAAGTTCAGTAGAAAGTTTTCAGTAATTGTGGTAGGAAAACAGTAGAAAAAGACAAGAAATATAAAAACACGAAGGCTTTATATCCTGGCAAGTATTTTTGAAGAATGCATCAGCAATGGTAAAGTGAAAGAGGCATGTTGATCCTAGACCAGGGCTCCTATATACCCATAAAGTCTGGAACACTAAAAGAAAACTTTTATTAAAGATAAAAGCAAAATTTACATAACATATTCATTCCAGTGTAACTGAATGCATTCTTCTTTTTTAACTGAATGCATTCTTAATGCAGTTCAGTTATTTATTCCATTGTAAACAGCAAGTAGCAAACTCAGTATTCTCAGGAAAAAAAATGATGAAGTCCAATAATTGAATTCTTGAGAAAATAGTTTATAGATGTCTACCACTAAATGCAGGCTTGAGATGTAAGAAGATTCTTAGAAAAGCTTTCCTTGTCAAACCTTTATACACCTTATTAAATTCAAAATTGGTGATTGAAATTCAAGTTTCACAGAAATTCTGTGATAACTTTAAAAGGCAAAATTAAGCAAAAACTCAAAAATACATACAATTCTTATAAGCCTTAAGTATTTGTCACCTATCAATATCACGATTATAGATTAATAAAAGATAGTTTTCTTATGGCTGTTATTTACACATCATTGCCTGAGTAGCTACATGAAAACAATGTGGCCTTGAGGAAGCATATTGAAGTGTTTCACATAGCCAAATATATAAGATTTTATAAATTGGTTTGATATTGTCTCAAAGAAATTTCAGTCTGGTTCCCTTATCCTATTTAAGTTGAAGTGGGTATGTGATTCCTACTGTATGCTTGGGTGATTTTGATGAAAAAATCAAGATGCCCAAAAAGTTTGGTATGTCCGAAGCCACCATTGTACATCAAATTGTCAATATGTTGTGTTTGCTGGTATGTGAGAAGTGAATATGTATGAAGGAGACTGTGTCTATAATAGTTTGTGTCTAGAGATTTCTGTGGGTTTAGAATGGTCCATTTGTCTGGAGTCTCACTTTTCCCAAATGTTGTTTGTCTGACACAACTATGTATTTGGAGGGGTAAATCTATCTTGGTTATTAGTATGTATAGAGTGGTATGTTTGTTTGGACTCATTTTGGTGTTGGCCATACTATTGAAATTACCAGTACTTCCCACATCCTCAGAAGTTTTAAGCAAGGCCTGCTCTTCTAGCTGGTAGTGAGACTCAAGGGAAATGTGGTGGTGGGTCTTGCGGGACTCAGGTTCTCAGTGCTCCAGCATGATCCTTGGTGTAGATGTTTAGCCCATCAGAAGCATCCCATCCCTTTGAGATGACAAGTCCATTGTCACCTGCCATAACTATACCCTCCCTGCCACAATTCTGATATACACATTCAGTATTCCCTAAAAGAACACTGAAACAGCTGTTAATTCTGTCCTAGACTCATCCTCTCATAGTATCTCTATCCAAGGCTGAGGGCTTCTAACCCACTATGATTTAATAGCTACCCTCCTGTCTTTGCATCTTCAGAGTGAGGGCTTCTAGGAGGTTGAAAAACTGGCTTATCCAGTGGGAGCCAGGCACCAGCATTAGAGAGTTTGGGCTTCATTCCAGGCTTTACCATTCAAAGGCTGTCTGACCTCAAAAGAGCCAGTTAACAACCTCTCTAAACTTCAAGGATAATTAATAATAATAATAATAATACCTAAACAATAGGGTTATTGTGAAAATTCAATTAGTCCCAAGTTTAGTTAGTTACAAAGCAGTTTCTGGAATACAGTAAGAATAAAAAAAAAAAAGGTAGCTACTTTCTTAGTCCTGTTTCTCTAAGTTTTAGTTGTGTGTGATTTTCATGTAATCAGTGGAAGCTTATGTTGTCATTGATTGGCTAGATGGTTGTGATAGGTGGAATTCTAAGATGAGCCCCAAGATTCCTGCTTCTGGAATGAATATGGCTTGAATATTATAAAAATATTCAATATTATATATAAAAATATAATAATGAATTATTATAAAATAATATATAGTTGTTCAAGGCTAGGTGAACATGACTTGAAAAACCCTTTTTCCTTGTGTGTGAGTGGGATTTGTGAATATGACAGAATTTTACTTCTCTGATGATGTTACCTTATATGGCAAAAAAAGGTTCTGTAGATGTAATTAAGCTCTCTAATCAGTTGACTTTGATTTAAACAAAAAGGAGACTATCCTGGATGGGCATGATAACCAACTAACCAGATAAATTCTTTAAAATGACTTCTCAGAAGTCAAAGAGATTAGAGACATTCCCCTGATATCTTAAAAGGAAGCAGATTGCTGCTATGCTTTGGAAGGGGAGACATGGAAGGCAGTGGTAGACAGCCTGTAGGTGCTGAATGCCTCAGTTCTAGAGACACAAGGAACTAAATTCTGCCCAAAACTAGTGAGCTTAAAATAAATGCTGAGCTTTAGATGAGACACCTTAATTGCAGCCTGGTTAGACCCAGAGCAGAGGATCCAGCTAATCTGTACCCAGATACTTGACTTAATAGAAACTGCAAGCTGATGGCAAACGTTGTTTTAAGTCAGTAAGTTTGTGGTACTTTGTTATGCAGCAACAGAAAACTAATACAAGGGATTATGTGAAAACCATGCTGAGCTGAGTTTTATCTGTATGTCCAGATAAAATTATTTTAATACAAATAATACCCAAATCTATTGATTTTAATTGGAGAAGGAAGTAAAAAGAGAGAAATTGTCCTATATATAATAGGAAAGTCCCAATATTGACTGTATTTCCTGAACTTATTAGGATTCAACTAGCCACTGCAGTATTTGCTATTTCAAAAAGAGAAATTGTTTTGTTATGCAATGTCAACATCGTAAGATAGTTGCTACTGCTTTTCCAGAGTCAAATAGATGTTAAGAACTGATTTGCAGCTGTTATAAAGAAGGGAATTTACAAGCTTTTAGCTATTTTGCTATTACTTTATTGTTTAGGATATCATGGGGAAAAGGATATAAAATGGGAGTATTTTCATTCTGTTTATGATCCTCTTCTTATATGGAGAGAGAAGTCATCACTATGTTCTTAGAGTTAAATCTTACAGGCTTTACTGAAAATCGAAGAGCAATAAAAGCAGATGGTAGTTTTACTTGAGAAATGTTTATCTTAGCTCCACTTCTCAGGTTGTGTAGACATATATGGACATAAAATGACCTAGGGCAGTACTGACTTGTCTCACTTCATTTAAATGGTGGCCCTCCGGGGAAAAAGACAGTCGCGTATACTATCAACATCATGATTTGCACCCATTTATTTAATTTCCATTCTGGTCAAATTTTTATTTAAATATCAAAGAAATATAAATATTTAGGAAACATTTGTATCATCACTAGAGGACAGTAAAAGTCAGCATCCACAGGAGAAGAAAAAAAATTCTTCAGGGTATAATAGTGCAGACAGAATTGAGGGATAGAGGGAGACCTTGATTTGATTCTTAACTTGTAAAAAAATATACGTTACAAGGTGTGTGCAAATAGGATTTCCAAAATTTTATTTTTAATATAATCTTATTATTTTTTCCGAATTTTTATTATCAGTGACTCTAAGACTGCAGAGATGATATTGCATAGGCTAGTCAGGCTGGTGAAAATCTCAATGCTGAGAATACTTTTAAGAAATAAAATGAAAGCCTGTTTACGGAAATACAATTGCCCTTGCTTGAGATAGAATTCGAAATAAAGTGGCCACACCATAACATGGTTACAGTTAGGACAGTGGTGCCTGCTACAGAAAAGAGTCAAGTCCCAGATAAATTCTGTGTTGTTATCCCAACAAACACAGAGAAGTGATTAAAGCAAATAAATAATAGGTAAATAAAATATTAACAAATATATTCCGACAGCCTAGTAAAAGAATAATTGAAAATGACCAGTTAAGATATGTTCTCAGAATGCATCAATATTTATTTCCAAATTATAGGTTTCAACACGATATATTTCACCAGGGGCAAAATTGTAGCCAGTAAAACTGAGATACCCATAGTTATTACACCTGGTTTAAATTCTTCACCTCCAAAATAAAATAGATATTGAGGAGAATCTAACTGGACACATGGATGATGCTCTGAATTCTGGCCTCAGGTTTGGCATGGTAACCAAGTAGACAATGAAAATATACATGAAAAGTTCATTTTGGATGTTTATGTGAAAAATGTTAATTGTTTCAATTCCCTTAGCAAGAGAAACACATAGTGTCTGATTATGAGTCTTTTTTTTTTTTTTTAAAGACTTTGTTTTATGGAAAGTCGTGGTCTGTACCATCCTGGTCTTTCTGACAAATCTCATAACATGGACTCCTAGGGAGGAGTTGGCATCTCCCAGAAGGCCCCTAAGTCCTTGGGCAGCATGGCCTGTATCATTTCCAATTTAGAACAACATGGTTGCAAAATTATGGACACTGTCATGAAAAGAAGGGAAAAGGAACATGATTAATGCCAGAGGCAATCAACAAATGTCCACTAAAAAATTATATTTGAGTTCTTATTTAATTTCATTTGCTGCAAATCTTGAGTATACGTTCTTTACCCTGGTAATATTGATAAAAAATTAATCATATTTTATAAGAAATCCTATTTTAATAACAAAATTATATTAAAAAATGTGAGGAAAATAAATTAACTAACTATTCAACTCAAGAATTTGAAATTAAAAAAACACTCTAAGCCAGCTCAGGAAAACTAATGGGAAGGAAAAAGTTATAGTCTCAACCACACTTTGATGATAGCTTTAATAACAGTACAATCCCAAATTGACTCAGTTACCAAAATTGAATAAAAGTTGTGAAAATAACTGGAGATTTTTAAATTATCAAACAGTTTTAAATAAAAAGAGATAGCCAACTCATTTCTACAGGTATGATCATTCAAACCTTTAAATAATAGATAATTTCAAAATTGCATGCCATTTGAAAGAGAAAACATGACTGTAGATATAAAATCCTACAACCAAATAACACTCAGAAATTTAGTATCACAGAACTCAGAATTTATTCACACTTGGTATATAAGCACTCCTACCCATGGGTGTTGGTTTTGGATGGTGGTGGCTGGGAGATCTACATTTTATGTCCATTGTGTTAGGCCTTCATCAATCAGGGAATGTAATCAGGGCTTCCGATTAAAGACAGAGTCACTTTTGGATAAAATGCTGTGTGTTCAGTTTCTGTTCTCTTCCGCTTCTTTTCCAACTCTCCTCTCCAAGGTTTTAACAAGGGTTTTAGAGAGGGCTTGTGACCTTGAATCACCAAAGGAAGACTGGAGGTATTTGGATTAACAAAGTGTCCTCTGCAGACTTGCTGGACTCTGCTCTGGAATGTCTGGTCTAGGCTCCTCCTGGACTGGTAGCTCCTGGAGGAAGACAATAATTTCTGGCTTCGGGGGAGCATGATGAGCTCTGGCAGCCCCTTGCTGGGGTCCATGGCTTTCTCAGCACTTCTCTGCCACCTTTCTGGTCACCTGGACAATTCTGGGTTCTTTTCTCATGATTCCCAGCACATAGGAATGCAGACTGGCTTCTGGTTTACTCATCTAGTTGCTTTTAGCTGCCGCTGCACAGTTACCCTGGACCTTGGTGGAAAGTAACAGTCTGTGGCACCTGCACTAGAGGCCTCAAAGTGTTCTAGTAGCTCTCAGTGTTCTCAGGTTCCCCAAATAGCTAATTATTACTACCTCTACCCCTGTGTTCATCCTTCTGGGCAAGTTTGGAACACAATTCATGTGTATCTGACCCCTTATCTACCTAAATCTCCCTTCTTGAACTGTCTAGTGGAACCAAAAGTCTTACGCTTTCCCCAAATCCTTTCAGTCTATGGAGGACCCCTCTCTCCACTTATGTAATATTCTATGCTCATATAATCCAGAGCTATCACTTTTTATGCTTAAAGATATAATAATGGATTTCAGAAAATCCTTTTTCTCTGGACTGTTCTCTGCTTTCACAAATACGGTCTTGCTAAAGAGGTCATGCAAGTCAGCTTTATGACTCAAAGCTGATCAGTGGCCTCTTTCATCTAGGAAATATGTAAAGATTTCAGAACATATAGATTTTCTGTGAAGATTAAATGATAAAAAGCAGGCTAAATCCTCAGCTCAGTGCTCACCATATGGTGATCATTCAGCGCATGTTGGCTGCTATGATTATTGTGGTAATTCCCCTGTCATCAAGGGGAAATTCCCAATCGTTTCTTAAAAATCAATTTCTCTGTTCAGAGAATGCCTTTGAATATTGTTTTGGATTTGGGCTTCCTCAACAAGGCTTTGCACAAACTTTTTGCTGAGACCTTCCCTTTTTTTCTTCTCTGTAAAATCTCTCTGGATTCTAGTGAATTTCTGTGCATGTTTCGTCTGCATGTTCCCCCTGGGGACTCTCCTTTCATACCCTCCCTGCATTTTCCCCTGTGCTTATTTTTCCTTTATATTCTGTGCATAGTCTCACTGCATACTCCCCCTGTGTACTTCCCTCCTGTCCAGCACTCTCCTAACCTGAGCCATTGGGAGCAGTTAAGTCCCTCTGTACTCTTCTGGATGATTTTTTTTCCTCCTCCACTCAGTTTCAACTTCACCTGTAAGAGTTAAACCTTTCTCCTAATACATGCTTCTAATTCTTTACATCCTCTTGTGTTCCTAGTATGCTTTCTGTCACCTTTAAAGCTAATAAAACTTTTTGTTGTTGTTGTTTAAATTATCTCATGGTCCCTCCATCTGCTTTTTCCATGGTTTCTGTTAGCAATGTGAGTCCCCCACACAAAGAATTCTGGGTGACAGATTTTTTTCTAATTTTTTTTTTTTTTTGCTTTTGCATTTGAAATTATTCTTCTTAGAGATGACAAAAACTGGTAGGCACGTGAGCATCCTGAAATCAAGCTCCATAGTTTACCACGGAGTCTTTTGCATTTCAGACAATCCCAGTATGCTTACTTTCAGAGAAGTCATTGTTTACTGACGTCACAACTATGAAAAATGAGAATAAGATTTTCCTCAAAAAGATTCAAGTAATTCAAAGGAATTATTTCTGTCAAATTAACCTACTCTGTGGTTAAAGGTGCACTGTGAAGGTACCTTTAACACAAAACTGAAATATCATCAGTCGAGAGTTGTGTATTGTGAGATGAGATTTTCCTCATTCAGGAAATAAGCATTCATCATGATAAATAGTTTTACTATAGGGCATGAGCCTTTACTTTGCTTCTAACATGGAAGTGGCAATACTCCTTAGGTGTATGTGGCAGTGTGTATGTGTGGTGAGTGAAAATAGAGGAAAAACATGGCGTATTGTCCCAGAGCATCAGTTTGTTCTATGGTAAGTCATTTAAAACACCTTTTTAAAAATGATAAAACAAACCACATTATCAATTCAATCAAAAATAGACCAGAGAATAAGGTAAAATATGAAAAACTAAAGGGAGTTTTCTCTTCCTTTTGGGAGATATTGGACCCCACTCTCACATCATTCAGAGGCTTTTGTTCTCTTGCCCGTCCTGCTAATTAAAGTGTTACGTTTACGTGGCTGAGAATTTTTAGGAGTCAATGGATTTAAGCATATTAATAAGCTAGGAATTCAGAGACCTGATGCTAGACATGCCTCCCATTAATTAAAAGAGGGCTTAATATTCAGTAGATTTGGAGTAAACTTTATAAGCCAGAGAAAATTTAAATTTTCTTTTCTCTACTAGTTATTATTTCTTTAAGTAGACTATTTCTTCAAAGGCCATATATTTGTAAAATGGAATTTTATATAATTCTGTTCAATACTAAACTAATAACTTGAGGATATTGTCATTCAATTCTGGGAGAATGTTTGCTTTCAGCCAGCAATAGCCATCAGGTGCACAAGGTTATGGATTACCACACAATAAGAATGCTGTTTTTCTATTTATTATGTACAATCTAGTTATTTTAAGATATTTGAAATTATACATGGCTTATTTGGAATTTCAAAGGATGAGAAAAGGTTCCTAGGTGATAACATCAAAGACCTTCCCTATGTCCTTTTATAGGTTGCCATGGTGATTTTGTGGCAGGGCACTAAACATAGAGGAATGGACCATATTTCTCATCTGTCTTCTCAAAGAGAAGTAAGTCAGATAATGCCTGGCTTCCATCTCATAGTTCCTGTGTCATCATTAGAATCCTTCTAAATTCTGATGCTCAGTTATACTGTATTCTTTTATCGTATTCAAGAGCCTAAGGCCATGAGTAGCATGGCTGGGAGTAGGAAATGAAATCAAGGGCGCCTGGGTGGCTCAGTCGGTTAAGCGTCTGCCTTCTGCTCAGGTCATGATCCCAGGTCCTGGGATCGAGACCCACATCGGGCTCCCTGCTCTGCATGGAGCCTGCTTCTCCCTCTCCCACTCCCCCTGCTTGTGTTCCCTCTCTCGCTGTGTCTCTCTCTGTCAAATAAATAAATAAAATCTTTAAAAAAAAAAAAAAAAGGAAATGAAATCAAGTTGCTATTTGTAATTTGCTATAATGTGGCAGGATTGCACAAAAAAATAATTGGAATAAAATCTGTTAAAAATATATATCTGTGGATATTAGTAACCTTAGAGGTGGCTGTGGCTTAAAAATGTGTATGTGGTATCTGGTCCCAGCGAGTTTGGAAGTTATTTATTGGAAAATAAATGGCTTCAGCTAATGAAGTTGTTGGTGGTAGACAGGATTTAAGAAATTCAGATTAGATTTATAAGAAGTTAAGAAACTTCTAATTCTGTATTCTCTGACACTGTTATATGCTCTTAATGCAAATATTTTGGCCTTGGTGAGGTAGGGAAACAGAGCATGAATGTTGGGAAGGTATAGTATGATAAAGAATATACTTGGGTTTTGTCCCTGGTTCTTGGTGCAGAGCTTCAAAAACTCTAGGAATTTCCTGAGTGAAAAGAGTTTCTTTCTTATGCCAACATGGTGACTCATGCTGGGTTCATGAATAGTTTCTGGATAGGAGCTAGTCACCAGAAAGACGAAGCATGTGATTAGAGGGTTCAGATGTTCAAGTGCCAGACGTCTGGGGTATCGAGGAGGACTAGAGAAGTTTATTCATGTGGTTTGATGATTTAATCAGCCTTGTCTACATAATGAAACCCCAATAAGAACTCTGGACACTGAAGCTTATGGAGCTTCCTAGTTGGTGAACATATTCACCTGGTTGGTAAATCCTGATGTGCCAAGAGGATGACATGTCCTAAATCCACAGGAAAATGACACAGAAGATCTGTGTTTGGAATGCCCCCAGACCTTGCCATATGTATGTTATTTGTGATAAAACTATAATCTTAAGTATAGCACTTTCAGTGAGTTATGTGAGTTGTTCTAGTGAATTATTAAAACTGTGGGGATATGGGACGCCTGGGTGGCTCAGTCGGTTAAGCAACTGCCTTCGGCTCAGGTCATGATCCTGGAGTCCCTGGATCGAGTCCTGCTCCGCGGGGAGTCTGCTTCTCCCTCTGACCCTCCTCCAGCTCATGCTCTCTGTCTCTCATTCTCTCTCTCTCAAATAAATAAATAAAATCTAAAAAAAAAAACAAAAAAAACTGTGGGGATAATAAAAACATTGAAATTTGTACCTAGTTAGCCAGACACTAATTCTGGGTGGATGGTTAGCATTGGAATTGTATTTTAGCATCCCCACTTGATGTTATATCAATTGGGGTTAGAAGTACAATAGAAGAGAAGGGGTCCTGGTACTCTGATGTCTTTTGAGTAAGGATACGTAGAGATAATGTCTTTGAATATACATAAATATTTTCCACTTTTATTTTCTGTCAAAGCCACTTCCCAGTATAGTTAAGAAGGATGTTTTTTAAAAGTCTTTTCTCAATGTGAGGTGAGGACAACCTGGTAACTGATGTTTTCCTGAAAGCTGACAAAGTCTGTAGTAAAGAAGGCCGTATTGTTGGGATGGAATTTGAAAAGGATCACTTGTGAACAGAAATAAAGCCTGAGAGATTAAACAAGACTTTTACTCTGAGATCAGTCAGACACCACTGTGTGACTTGAATAGGAAGCAACATTTTTTAAAGGATCCCTTTAGGTGCTGTGTTGAGGCTGGGAAAAAGAGGGGAATGACAGGAGTGACTACAGTGACCAGTGAAGAAGCTGTTGCAATAATCTGGGGGGAAGATGTCTGGACCAGAGAGGTGGCAGTTGCTGAAGTTGCTAAAGGAAAAGGAAAAGGTTAAATGTAGTATACAAACTTTTAAGTGAAATTGTTCATGTAACTGAAACCAACCATAAACTGCACATTTCTATAATAAAATATAGAGGCACACATGCAGATCCCCATGTGTTTGTAAGAAAATGCAATCTCATCTTTAAAACACAAAGAACAAAGACAGTACTTGGAAAGAAAATGTTGGTTAATAGAATTAAACCAAACCTATTTTTCATCAATTGATGTAAACAGAACATATTTAATTATTATAAGATATAATTGCAAGTTCTAACAAGGAATTCTACACTGAGTTTACTAGAAAAGATATATCTGAAATGAAAATGACACAGAAATGTCACCTAGATTCTTAAAGTATGCAAAAATGTATACCAGATAGCTGCTAACAAAAAATAAATAAATCTGTATTATTAATATCAAGTATTTTGAAATCAAGTTAAAAGGATTCAATAAGGGAAAAAGATGAGCTTTAAATTATAGAGGATAAATATACAGTGAGGTTATAGACATTATATACATTTATAACATACATAAAGGAAGAAAGCAAGAAAGTGAGGGAAGAAGAGAATGAAGAAGGAATGAGGGAAGAAAGAAAGGAAGGGCAGGAGGAAAGCGTAGAAATATAAAAATATACAAAGTACAAATACAGAATGAGCAAAGAGAATTGTCATAAAACACAACAGACATAGAGAAATTAATCTCATGTCTTTCAGCTCTTCCTAATCAAATATCCCATATAATGATAAAATAGGGAATGTGATCATGTAATTTATACATTTGAACAAATGGACACATACGAAAGTCTTTGCTTTCTTTTCAAGAAACAACACACACATACACTTTACAGTCCTTCTATCTCCATAGTTCCTCAGTTAATTGCTAAATGATTCAAAATAAACATAGACCACTTTCTTTGAATAATATTAGATATTAATACCAACATAGAAAAAGAGCAAGAAGGAAAGAAAACTGAAAATTATATATCTCTCATAAATGACTCTTGAATAAAAGGAAAAATAAAAAAAGGAGATTTTAAATTATCTAGACAATAATGGTAAGGAAAATACAACATATCAAAATTAATCTATGACTAAAATGATCCTGAGAAAAATTAACAGACTTAAATACACAAATAAACACAGCGTGATCAGTCTCAAAAACTGTCATAATAAGTCTCACCCTTTATCATCAACTCTAGTGAAAAAAAATTGGGGACAGAATTTTTGACATTTCCAAAGTTGGTATCTGCCTTTATTTCCTTTAATTATTATTCTGTATTAAGTCTATGGAGCTGTGGTGAAATGCTCCAGGTTATATATTTTCTATTTTTCTATTGTTGCCCTACAGATGTTGTCCCATCTTTTATTTTTCCCCCTCTTTTTCTTTTCTTACAGATATTAGAAGGGTGGATTGTGTGTAGCTTTCAGGACTTTTATGTACCATGAACCACAGAATTCTCAAAACACAGCATAGGCCAGTGGGACAACTAGAACTGACTAAAAGGCTTATTTTCTTGTGAATTTCACACAGTAATAAAAGGCAGAAAATGAGAGCTTTAATGAAAAAAATTAGAGCTAATTTGGGGAATCATTAATTAGTTAGGATATAGAAATTTAAAGTTACAGGGTCCTCTTATAAGTCATAAGGAGCCCCAGTCTGTAAAAGTATTTAATAAGCTCATCTGGGAAAGAGATTTTGAATCTCCTTTCCTCTGAATTCAGCTAGTTATAATAGCTACATTGATGAATAGTGAACATTCTGTCCTCTTTTCTTCCCAGAATTTTAGGATATCTCTGTGGAGATCTTGAAATATGTTTGTATGAGGCAGACTACAAGCTCCTGTTTGTGTGGTTATGGATGAAGAAAGGTGAAGAATAAATATTTTTTCCTATCTAGCATCTAAAATTTAGGTAGTTAAGGATTTTTGATATATGCTGGTGAGCATTAAGACATGTACATGGTCTATTGGGACTATAAAGGAATAAGACAAGGTCACAGAAAAGAGAGAATCATAAGCCTCTCACTCTGTTCCATTTCTTATGAGGATGACTTGAAACATGTTTTTAATATAGAAGCCATAGCATCTGAGAGCAAATGACTCTCTTGGTATTGAGCATTAACCAGGTCATTGACTGACTCAGAGTGTATGAACAATGCCATTCAATCAATATAATCTTCCACATGTCTGTAACTAATTGAGGATTCTGTCATTTCATGATATCCTAGACTCTTTCCCGCCACAGCAAGACTCAAATTGGATAAGTTGTATTCTTCGTCCCATTCTCAAGGTGTGCTTTGATGAATTTGTTGTTGTTGTTGTTAAGAGATTGAGTGCATGTGAGTGGGGGTAGGGGCATGGGGAGAGGGAGAAAGAGAATCCCAAGCAGGCTCCATGCTCAGTGTGGAGCGCAGTGTGGGGCTTGATCTCACTACCCTGACATTATGACCTGAGTCAAAAGCAAGAGTCAAACACTTAACTGACTAAGCCACTGAGGAACCTCTTCTTTGATGAATATTTATTTCCAATTGTATTATATGTTATTTTGTAAGTAGAGATGCATACATGGAAATGATATCTTGATACATAATTCTGACTGTGCTTTGGTGCCATTAACAAAAAGCAGGTGAATGAGAGCTAAGCACAAATTTGAGGGCTTGTTTCCAAACAGGTCAATGCATACTCTTCCCAAGCAAAGTTCCATCAGATAATGTGATACATCTTTGTTTCTGAGCATTCTTTAGTAATAGATGCTGTTAAGGACCATAAGGAATAAGGACACATATTTAATATAATATTTTGGGTAATTAGATATTTTTATTTTGCTGGAGAGTTTTTTGTTTGTTTTAGGGAGGGGGAGAGAGAAAAAGAGGTGGGGGGAGGGCAGAGGGAGAGAGAATCCTAAGCAGGCTTCACACCCAGTGTGGAGCCTGACAAGGGGCTTGATCCCACAATCCTGAGATCATGACCTGAGCCGAAATCAAGAGTTGGATGCTTAACCAGCTGAGCCACCCAGGTACCCCAGAGCTTTTCTTTTCTATAAATAAATATATGAATTTTGCCAGTATAATTCTATATGGATTTTTTTGTTGAGATTAGAAAGATCTAATTGCCCATATATTATACAGATGTTCTAAATATTTAAACAAGGAGGAACTGTTTTATTTGAGAGGAAAATAATTACTAGTTAATTTCCAATTCAAAATTTCCCTAAAGGCAAATAAGAGAAAGACTAGCATTTAAATAGTAAACTAGTCAAAGCATAGTCAGAAATATTTTCTCCAAATATCATATCAAGGTATGTATCTCAGTTTTTAATACACTACTGAATAATCATAAAATTATCCATCAACAGAACATGGTGTAATGAGTGTGGGGTCATGACTAAATGAGTAGCTAAAAGTGTAATGTTATGGATTACATAGTGAAGGATATAGATCTCTTGCTCTCTCACTTTCTTGCTCTTAAATGCTCATCAAAATGATGGTCAAGTTATAATGGTTGGATTCAAGAGTATTCATTTTTCATAATTTTTTTTGTTTACTGGCATCTGTTATGAAGTTATTTTAATTTGCAAAAAAAGTCTTTGAAATTAACTATATTAATCTCATTGCAAAATTTTCCAATTTCTGTAAATTGATTTGTTAAAATTAATAAAGACTCTTTTAAGTAGAATATAAAAATGTTTTCAATGCGGGCTTCATATTAAAGCAAATACTGTTTTTTAAACCTAAAATGTTTAACTGTTGTTGAAAAACAGCACTTTGCCCCTCACAAAACATTGCTTTTCTTTGCAACACAAAATTAACCAGAATCCAATGACAGTGTTTAAAAGTTATATTTTTGTTGCAGTTAACAGATAAACATTTTATATATAAATTCAAATGTTGATTTTTATAATCATGCCAGAGATTGAAGTTCCTGTCTCATATCTTTCTCTGTAGGTCAGGAGTTTTCAATTTATTCATATTTCTGGTCAATGTTTATGACTTTCTGCATATGAGTAGAAATTATTTTGTTTTTCCCAGAGGCTAGACATATTTACCATGATGACTTTCTGGGGATAAGAATTTTGAACCTCATTTTCTGCTGGGGATCATTTGAACTACACAGACACCATCACAAGCCAAATTGTAGCATGTGTATTATGAGAGCCCAGTCATTTTTTAACATTTGCAGCTGTTTGGAAGCTTTCATTTTCCAACAGCATGTACTTTTTATAATTTCATTTTAGCTATTAATTTTCTAAACCTTTGCTTTTCCAATCTTTTTATTGTTTTATTAGGAATACTTAAATTCTTTGTTGGGTAGAAATTCAATTTTTGTCAATTTGTTTTTTATTTTCTTTGAAGATTCAAATCTTTAGGTTTAGAGCCTATAATTTGTCTATTAAGAGACAATGGACACATGCATAGAGTAATGATCAATTGCCATGGAGATGAGCATATCACCATAGCAACTTGTATCCTGTATATGTGTGTGAAAAATGCTCTTGGGTGAGGAAGGAAGATATTATGTGCATGTGAGTATGTATTTTGAATTTTCAAAGGCTGAAAAAGAGTAATTTATCTTCCCCTAATTAGTGAGTATCTTCCCAGTTCATTGAAGAAATAGATTCACAGTCACCCTGCCAATTCCTGTGTTTTGCTCTGTGTCTAACACACACTCATTCTGTGTATATGGTAAACTAGTTCTTCTCTTGCTGATCCACTTATAATATCCTGATTTTTCTGAGTTCATAAATAGCATTTCAATTATTTGAATAATAGGTCAGCTTAATTAATAATAAAAAATACTGCAGGGCATTTAGAACACCATAGGATAAGAAGAAATGGTAGAAATTAGGCAATTAAGTTACTGAGATAAAACAGAAACAGTGATATAAGTAGATACAGGCCAAATACTCAAACTTTTCATTATATTTAATTTTTGTATTTTATTGTTCAAAGAATTATATATATATATATTTTTTTGTTTGTTTGTTTGTTTGTTTGTTTGGTTGGTTGGTTGGTTTCATTATTTTATAAGTAGACTCCATGCTCAGCAGGGAGCATAGTGCCAAGCTTGAACTCATGACCCTGAGATCAAGACCTGGGCTGAAATAGTCAGACGCTTAACTGACTGAGCCACCCAAGTACCCCAACAATTAGAGTTATATTAAGAAATATGAAAGGAGTAGACTTTCTTACTGTTCACAGTTAATAAGTGCCCCCCTTCCCTGTCAGAGGATTGATTATCCTACCCACTGCCATGTGACTTCATTGCAAATATACATTCTATCACTTCGACTGTGGGTTAGAATTTTTAGCCTGCTTTGACCAATGAAATGTGAGGAGTTCACACACACCATGTGTGAGAAGGAGCTTTAAGAGACACTGTAAATCTCTGTGAGTTCTTTTGCTCTTTTCTCCTTTACACAAAAATGGCATGTCTCAAATAAAGGCTCTTCCTCAGCCTGAATCTTAGAAAAAGAAGATATATGGATCAGAGCCGCTGCAATGCTTATTTGATGCTTGGTTACCATTATGTAATGTTGTTGTAAGCCACAGACTGCTTTCTAACTTTTGCAAACCTGACAAATATATCATTTAAAATGCACTTTTATTTTTTAGTCATTTATTCATCTCATCTCTCATTTCTCCCCTGTTCTTTTTATTAAAATTATTTGTATTATTATAGTAAGAATACAACATGAGATCTGTTGTCTTAATTTTTAAGTGCACACAACAGTATTGTTAACCATAAGCACAATTCTGTACAAAAGATCTCTAGAATGTATTCATTTTGCATAACTGAAACTTCACACCCACTGAACAAGAACTCCTGTTTTCCCCTTCCCCAACCCTTGGCAACCACCATTCTACCCTCTGTTTCAATGAGTTTGTCTTTTTCAGGTTCCACATAAAAGTGGAAGCATGTAGTATTTGTTCTTCTATGGCTGGTTAATTTTACTTAGCAAAATATTTTCTAGGCTCATCCACACTCTTGCTTATGGCAGGAATTCCTTCTTTTTTAAAGGCTGAATAATATTCCATTGCATGGATATATAACCACATTTTCTTTATTCATTTATCTGTCAATGGAAACTTAGATGATTTCCATATCTTGGCTATTGTGAATAATACTGCAGTGAACATGGCATTGAATATATCTCCCTGAGATGCTGGTTTAAATTCTTCTGAATATTTACTAAAAGTGGGATTGTTGGAGCATATGATAATTCTATTTTTATTTTTTTGAGGGGATCTCCTTATTCTTACTGTGCTTTCAGTAGAGCTGACTCTACTCCAGCTCTTTGGCTTATGCTGGATCAAACATAATATGGCTTTTTTCTTAAGAACCGTGGACATAATATAATTTATGAAACAGCAAAGAGACATAAAAATGAAAACAGAAAGAAAAAGATAATTCTATTTTTAGCACAAGACTAAGGGTCCCACCCAGAATTGTTGAAAGAGAAGCATTACATCCCCCTCCTGCCACCACGGGACCTGAACTTGGCAGAACACAGGCTGCTTCTGCTGTAGCAATAGCATCAAAAAGGAGAGATTCAACCTGACGAAGGTTCTTGGATCAAGCAGCATCAAGCCAACCTTCAGTTAGGTAAAAGAAATAGTTCCCATTTTTGAAACCTGTTTGGGTGTTTTGGTCATTTTGCTATAAAAAATCAGTAACAATTATATTTTTCCCAATTCTTTGCTGTTTAAGTGTTTGGAGATACACACACACACACACACACACACATGCTGTAATTGGCACATGATAATGATTCAGTCTATGTGGATTTTGATTTCTCAAATGAAATATTCCTACTGTTGCTATATATTTTTATTTAGGGTTATTATTTTGAGTTCTATTTTGTTTGATGTAGGCAATGCTGCACATATTATCTCCATTATGTTATGTCTTGTCTCATCCCTATGTCTTTTTTTTTTCTTTCATTTAATTTTAGGTAAGTTTCAAAATAAAACCGTAAAGATTTGGGTTTTGTTTTTGAGTCAAAATACAATATTTATCATGTCTTATCTTTACTAAGAACTTTTATTTATCTATCCATCTATTTATTTATAAAAATATAGCATTTTTTGTTTCAAGTTTTTATTTAAATTCCCGTTAGTTGACATATAGTGTAATATTAGTTGCAGGAGTAGAACTTAGTGATTCATCACTTAAATATAATACCCAGTGCTCATCACAATTTACAAGAACTTTTATTATTTTATTTTTTAAAAATATTTTTATTTATTTGAGAGAAAGAGAGTAAGGGAGAGAGAGAGAGTAAGGGAGAGGGAGAGAGAGCACAAGCCCAGGGGGCAGGGGAGGCATAGGGAGAGGGAGAAGCAGACTCCCCACTGAGCAAGGAGCCCGATGTGGGACTCCATCATCCATGGACTCTAGGATCATGACCTGAGCTGAAGGCAGATGCTTAACCAACTGAGCCACCTAGGTACCCCTACTAAGAACTTTTAAAAGTGATCATGTGTTGTGAGGTTTTATCTTTTTCTTTCTGTTTTCATTTTTTTTAAATTTATTTATTTGAAGAGAGAGACACAGCGAGAGAGGGAACACAAGCAGGGGGAGTGGCAGAGGGAGAAGCAGGCTTCCCGCCGAGCAGGGAGCCCGATGCAGGGCTCCATGCCAGAATCCTGGGATCACGACCTGAGCCGAAGGCAGACGCTTAACGACTGAGCCACCCAGGCGCCCCTTTCTGTTTTCATTTTTATGTCTCTTTGCTGTTTCATAAATTATACTATGTCCACGGTTCTTTGCAATATTTTTTACCCTTTGAATAAATTATCTAGTTTTATATTTTAATTTTCTTGTCATTCTATTTTAAAATTATATTAGCCAACACCATACAAAGTGTTCTCCATGGTAGTTTCTAGTTTTAGAAAATAAGGTAACTGTTCTTTTATATTGATAACTTAGGAGCAATATCTACATAATCATTTTTATGATTTCCTACTAAGCTGGAGTTAATCATTCTTTTTTTTTGACATATGTCCTTTTTCCATGAATTTGTTTTTAAAAGCAATGCTCCAATGAATATTTTTGTGAACTAATCTAAATATTTCTTTAATGAAAATCCCGAGTTTATTTTATGGGTTAAACAGTATGGGCTGTTTAAAATCTTTGATACAAGGGTGCCTGGCTGCCTCAGTTGGTGTAGAGCATGTTGCTTTTGATCTAAGGGTTGTGAGTTCGAGCCCCACTTTGGGTGTAAAGATTACTTAAAAATAAGGTCTTTAAAAAAATAATAAAATATTTGATACATATTGATAACTTACCCTCTAGAATGATTATACCAACATATATTGCCATTGTTAATACACACAGAAACCTTTCTCCTCACACATACCGTTGCCCATCTGATGGGTGAAAATTATCTTAATGCTTAAATAATGTTTCCACTGATAGTTCTCTTATCTATGTTGATAATAAGTTTCCACCAAAACTTCATTTGAATAAAGGACTGTGTCTAGAAAAAAGGTATAAATCTTGTAATCTAGTCTAATCCTTGTAGGTTAGAGATGAGGAAACCTTTGAAGTTACCATATAACCCAGCAATTTCACAAGGCACAATAAGACAAGCAGAATCAGAGCACTGATGCCCCGATGTCTGAGATCAATTTTTAGTTGTTCCATTTGTCAAAATGTGTCTGGAAATACATGCTTGCTAGTTTCTAATGGGAAATTTAGAGTGTTGTCAGTGTGGGAATAAGTATGACATGTGTTTAATTTTGGCTTTCTTCTTTTATTCTACAGAGTATAAAATATAGCCACTAAACAAATGGTAAAAAGGCAAGAAATTGGTGATTTCTCTATCAGTCTTGAGACTATATGCCCAGGGACTTGATGTTTAGGGAAACCATCTGCTCTCTATCTTTCTTATTGACTAGTTAGAGTGTCTGTGTCTATTACTATCTATTATGTCCTGGAATTTGTATAAGAGCCATATTTAGCATATATTTTTTAAATACCCAAGTTTTTCCTTTTTTTTTTCTGTTGGCTTTTACTCATATTATTATCTGTAAGGTGGCTTAACTGATTTTATCATGTTTATCTTTTACTTCTTTTATTCAGACTCTTCAAATGTACCTCTGTAGCATCTGTTTTAATGTTATTTTACCCGTTTTATCTCATCTAAGTGATATTCTTAGTTATGTTTATTTTATCCTGGTTTTTTATAATTTTTACAATTTCACTTTTAATTCATATTATTACTTTAGTTTTACTCTGTCTTTTTATCTCTTAATGTTTGTATTTTAGTTTTATTTCATGTTTTGTTATTCAGTATATTTTTAGCTTCCCATCCATTTTGATTACTTGGCTTTTTCAATGCACAAGAGGAGGCAGAGTCCTAGAAAGAACTTATGTGAGAATAAGATGGTTTCCATTGATCCTCTTCCAGCTTTGATTAAGTGACCCCACATTGTCTCCAGTGTTGAATCTCTCATCATAACAAATTTAAGTGAATAAATCTGGATTCACTCTCTCTTTTTAAAATTTGTTAACAGCTTTATTGAAAGTAATTCATATGCCATGCAATTCACACATTTCAGCTTACACTTCAGTGGCTTTTTGCAAAGTTGTACATCCTCAACCATAATAAATTTTAAAACATTTTCATTATGACAAAAAGAAACCTCACATCCCATAGCTGTCACCCCTCAGATCCTCCCTCTAAAACATAGGCAGCCACTATTCAGTTTTGTTGTTTCTTTAGATTGCCTAGTCTGGATATTACATATAAATGAAACTATACAATATGTGGTCCTTTGCAACCAGATTCTTTTACTTAGCTTTGTGAACTGTTTGCCAAGTGATTCTGTGTTATATTTCATTTTCTTTATTGTCAAATAATATTCCATTGCATGGATATATTTTATTTATCCATTCAACAGTTGGTGGACATTTGGATTGTTTCCACATTTTAAATTACGCTGCTGTGAACATTCATGTACAAGATTTTGTGTGGATAAATGTTTTCATTTCTCCTGGGCATGTACCTACAGATGAAATTGCTGGGTTATATGGTAACTCTATGTTTAACTGTTTAAAGAACTCCCAGAATGTTTTTCAAAGTGAGTACATCATTTTCACCAGCAGCATATGGGGGTTCTGATTTCTTTATATCTCTTCTAATAATATTGTTTGTCTATTTTTATTATAGCCATTCTAGTGGGTGTAGAGTAGTATCTCTGTTAAATGTTTTGATATACATACTCTTGATGGCTAATGATATTGAGCATCCTTTCAAGTTCTTATTGGCCATTTGCATCTCTTCTTTGGAGAACTGTGTGGTCAGATAATTCTCCCATTATTTAATTGTGTTGTACATTTACTATTGAGTTGTAATACTTCTTTATATGTTCTAGATACATGAGATTGCAAAATATAGTTCCTTATCAAATATATGGTTTGTGAATTTTTTCTGCTATGTATGCTTTTATAATTATATTTACTGTTGCTCTTTGTGTTTTCATGTAGGTTTACTTGCTTTCAGCCTCAATCTTATAAGGTGACTCTACTAACATCAGATTCTCTCAGTTTTTCTTTATCTGGAAAAAAAATTTTTTTGCCTTTATATTGGAAAGATCATTTTGTCTATGGCCTCCATTGTTTCTGATGAGAAGTCAATTATTGATCTATTTTGGTTTCTTTGTATGTAAAAGTTATTATCACTGTTTATTTTAAGATATTCTCTTTGCCTTTTAACCTTTTTATTACGATGTGTCTGGATGTGGATCCTTTTCCCTTTGTCTTAGTTGGATTTCACTGAGCTTGGGTTTGTAGATTAACATTTTGTTTGCCATCACATTAGGGAACTTTTTAGCCATTGATTCTTTGAATTTTTTTCTGTCCCTTTCTTTCTCTACCCTCTGTGTGATACTTTCATATGCTCACGTTGGTATGCCCCTCATGGATATATGGCAACCCTTTGTTGGAAGCTGAGGGGAGCTATATTTCTCATCATACCCACCCAGATTTGAACTTTTGTCAACCTGAGCTGGGGGGATGGGAGAGAATAAGTGGGTTGTAACTCAGATGTCACAGATGCTAGCTATTACTACTGAGTTTTGGTGGGCTTTCTTGAATACATATTTATTTGCTGTATGCTCTAATAATGATTTCTAGAGACTGATGTTTTTAGAGCTTGTAACCGTTTCATTTGTTTTGCTGGCAGTGAGTTCCTGGAGCTCTTCATGGTACACCCCAGAAGTCTGTTTCACATTCCAATACTTAGAACAATAATGAGTTTACATTTAGTGATGAATCACTTGCCTTGCTGGATCAGGACTGTTGAATCACATGCCCATGAACAAAAAACCCTATTTGTGCCCTCAAAGTGTTCATAAGCAACTACTATACTATATGCCAAGTACTCTTCTAAGGGATGTAGTAGACCAAGAAACCAAAAAATTTGCTTCCATGTAGTTCATATTCTAGGTAATTTTTGTGATATATATATATATACATATGTGTATATGTATGTGTACATATATATATATATATATATATATATATATATATTCTGTTTTTCATGCTATCATAAAATACTTTCATCCTGTCAGTGAGCTCCATAAAGATTGCCATTGTTTCTTCATTACTCATATGATGGAATTAAAAATTACCTTCCATCTCAAGGCTCTCTACACTCAGGTCCTAAGCTGCCTTTCCAGGTAAACTTCCCACTTCTCCCTGTTATGAAGCCTTCATGATAAGCTCTTTTTTAAAAAAAAAAATCAAATTACTTTTTCTTAATCATAGCAGGGCAATATCATTTGGCCATGTTCCTACATGCAGACTCTTTGCAGGAACACAGTCATCCACATTAATCTTAATTCTCAATTCTTTTCATCTTGCAAAAAGTAGCTTGCCAATAACTTACCTGTAGTCCTCAGGAACTACAGTCTCTTCTAGAGAGATTATCACTCTCATATTTTCTCCAAGAAGTCTCACAGAATCACTCCTTTGATATTTCTCTGGAGCTTTCTCATATTATTAGTCATTCCATTTTCATTTCCATATGTCACCAACTAAAGTTAAGCCTCTTAAAGGCAGCATTAGTTCTTACTTATTTTTTATCCTCTAATACAAAAAGATGAGTGTTCTGAAGATGATACAGGGTCTATAATAATGAAAAGTGGTGATACAGATGCATAAGGTGTAAATGAATTACTTTCAAAAATTGAAGTTTTATATATTTTGATATTTGCACTTGCTACTTTATCATCAATAAGTGACTACCCTTTTTGTTGCTTAATATTTAAGTCAGAGAAGAAATTAAATTCATAAATTATGTAAAATCAATTTTTGTAACATTGATTTGTGTTTTTATTTTAAAGTTTTGTCAACTAATTCCCAAGATGTCACAGTATCTGAAATCCCTCCAACCTTGATATACACCCAAAAAATTTACGTATTTTCTCTTACCTTATACTCAGGAAAAAGGGAGGAAAAATTCATTGCCAAAAATAAATCTCCATGGCTTATAGTCTTGCAAAGTTCTAAACAAGGCAACAGTATTGTTTGATTCTGAAATTAGGATGTAAAACATTAGAAACAATTTTGATTTGAACCAAAGGCAATAAATCATTTTGGAGATATATTTTTGGGAAGGAGCCATGTTGGAATTTTGGTAACTCAGGCATTTATGGGGACAATGTGGTAAAAATATAGACTTTCTAAGAAAACTCAGGATAGATGTTCAAAATATTTATAGATCCCTCCCACTTTTCCTCTTTCCCCCAAATAATCTGATATTAATATTTGGGTTGATGTTTAGAAAGCCAGTTTTATTCAAAGTAACTTTTTTGCTGAAAGAAATCTTTGCTACTCTCTACCAATATTAAATGACATTTTGAAATATCAATAAGATGCAGGCTTCAGGCAAATTTAATTTCAATCTATATTTTAATTCAGAAAAAAAGTTTTAACACACAAAGTCATGATTGTTTTTTTATTTTTATCTTCTTAGTTAATAAAAAGACAGGTATATACAGATATAGGTGTACAGATATAGATACATGTTTTTGGAAGTTATGGGGTCCTTGGAAAACACTCTATGTCTCTTGATCTTGAAGAGACATTTACTGAAACTCAGCTATGTCAGAATATTGAACTATTGACAGAACTATTTCAGAACAAGAAGCTACAATGCACAGTCCATGCCCCAACAGGCTAAGGTCACAAGTATAGGAAAGGAGACATTAACATCACCAATTCTTTTTTTTTTTTTTTTCTAAAAAGGAGGTCATCTGAGTATGGGAAGAGCAACTAGCTAACCTGTAGATGTCACAATTCCTACAGAGAAATAGACCTTTAGGATGACACTAATATTCTCAACATTGTTAGTGCATGGAATGGAGGAGAGAACCAGGTGTGCTATAATCAGCGCTGGTGGAGGTGAGGGTCAAACTGAAAATCCATAAGTGAATTTATGTTGCCAACCAATGAAAAGACAGACTTTGACACTCACTCAGGCATATCCTATAGCATGTATAGCAGGCTAGCTAAAACAAAATATATCCAAATTGGTTCTAGATATTTGGATTTCCTCTGCTAACTTCAGGCTTAAACAATCAAGATAAAAGGGAAACCTTGCATCTGATGTAGATTCCTATTTACCCTTCAAAATTAGTAAAATACATAATTTAATTATAAATAAAAATAGGATATATGGAGGTATGCATGTATTTCTGGCTAAAAGGTCTGAAAATTAACTGTCAAAGTTTTATTTTTTTATTTTTATTTTTAAAAGATTTTATTTGTTTATTTGACAGAGAGAGAGAGAATACAAGCAGAGGGAGCAGCAGAGGGAGAGGGAGAAGCAGGCTCCCCGCTGAGCAGGGGGCTCGATGTCGGGCTCTATCCCAGGACCTGGGGATCATGACCTGACCTGAAGGCAGGTGCTTAACTGACTGAGCCACCCAGGCGCCCCTCAAAGTTTTAATCTCTTTCAGTTCCCGATGACAGGCAAACTGTAATCTCCTTCTAAAATTAGGGCAAGCAATGAAAAATGTTAATAGAAATAAAAAAGATGGAGTTCTTAAAAGTACACCTGCATGGTCGTTTAAAGTAAATAATTTTCCATATAACAGATTTAACTTAAGATATATAAGATGTGTTAGATATTATCTTATTATTTTAATTGATGTTTATATATTAGTTTTTTATTACCACAAATTTACCACAACACCCATTTATTATTTCACAGTTCTATAGGTTAGAAATCCCGGCAGGCTTTCCTGGGTTCTCTGCTCCTAATCTCACCAAGCCTAAAGCCAAGGTCTTGGCTGAGCTGTGCTGTTATCTGGATCCTCTGGGGGATAATTAGCTTCCAGGGTCATTTGGATGTTGTAAGAATTCAGGTCTTTAACTCCACAAGCTTGAGTTTCAAGTTTCCTTGATGACTGTCGCCTGCTCTTAATAACTCTCTGCTCTTAATAACTGCTCACATTCCTTCTCCTGTGCTTCCTCCATTTTCAAAAGAGGCAACAACCCATAGAATCCTTCTCATGCTTCAAATCTCTCTTGCTTTCTCTCTTCCCCCTTACCAGAGAAAATAATCTGCTTTTAAAGGACTCCTGTGATTAGATTGGGCCCATCTGATAATCTTTCTCTGCTCACAAAAATGCTACATTGTCCCATAGGACTTCACTTGTAAACACTAGTTGTAAGGTGAAATTACTGAGTTAAAGAAAGTGAAAGCACAACATTATAAATCAAGCACAAAGCCCTTCTGAGCATGGGGCTGGCTTAGGTAGGAGAAACAGAAGAACGCTCTTTAAGTTTATGTAAGGATATTAAAACTATATTTAGGGTGACCAACAAAATTAGAGAACACTGAATTATAAATATCAAACTAACCAACAAGAAGGGTGTGGAAGTGTAAATGAAACTGTTTCAAAATAATTATAAAGCAGTATGGACTGAAATGATTGATTCCACGTTCATGGTATTTATTGTGTCTAGAGAGTTCAAGGTCAGAGTTGTGACTCAGAAAAAGATGAATTTTAAAATTTGTCATTTTTATTCAATTAGAAAAATCTGAACAAAAATTAAAAAATAAAGTATTAATGTAAGTCGGTTGGCACTTGCATATAAATAGTAGTCTTTATAACTGTATACAGATACATGTGTATAAAAAATTAAAACTAGTTTAAATCTCTGGTGATGTCCATTAAAAAGGAAATAAGAAAGATCTCAAATACGGAATTTCTATACCAAAATTAAAATGAACAGTAGAATCAGTTAATCTTTAATACATAAGTTCATGTTATTGAGATCTTGAAACATTGCAAATGTGTCAAATCAAAGTTTTATACATAATGCAAAAAATATAATATTAATCAACTGAACCCCACATTTTTCAGCATTTTTAATATAGTAGCCCCAATATATTAGATGGTATCCCTCATGATTGTAGGAAATTTTTTATAACATTTAATAATTAGATAAGGCTAAAAAGTAAATCCTGGCGGAATAGAAATAGAGGGAAACTTTCTTTTCTTAGCTTACTGAGATATAGTTGACATATAATACTGTATTAGTTTAAGGTGTACAGTACACAGTTCTCCTGCAGTACTCCTGCACTTTTATTTATTGGGAAGTTTTTGATTATTGATACAATTTCCTTAGTAGTCTATTCTGATTTTCTATTTTTTCATAATTCAGTCTGGCTAAGTTGCATGTTTCTAGAATTTATCCATTTCTTCTAGTTATCTAATTTATTGGCTTATACTTGTTCACAGTAGTCTCGTGATCATTTGTGTTTCTGTATTAACAGTTGTAATGTCTCCTCTTTTATTGTTGATGTTATTTATTTGAGTTTCTCTTTTTTTGTTAGTATAGCTAAAAGTTTGTTAATTTTGTTTATCTTTTAAAAAACAGCTTATACTTTGTTGACATTTTAAAAATTATTTATTGTTCTTTATTTCATGTATTTCTGCTCTGATCTTTGTTATTTTCCTTCTGCCACCTTTGGGCTTAATTTATTCTTCTTTTCCTAGTTCTTTGGGATGTAAAGTTAGATTGTTTGAGATCTTTCTTTTTTCTTAATGTAGTCATTTATCACTATTAACTTCCCTCATAGAACTGCTCGTGTTGCATTCCATATTTTTTATGTGTTGTATTACCATTTTCACTTGTTTCAATATATTTTTTGATTTCCCTTTTGACTTTTTCTTTGAGTCATTGGTTTTTCAAGAATGTGTTGTTTGGGGCGCCTGGGTGGCTCAGTTGGTTAAGCGACTGCCTTCGGCTCAGGTCATGATCCTGGAGTCCCTGGATCGAGTCCCGCATCGGGCTCCCTGCTCGCCAGGGAGCCTGCTTCTGCCTCTGACCCTCCCCCCTCTCATGTGCTCTCTCTCTCTCATTCTCTCTGTCTCAAATAAATAAATAAAATCTTTAAAAAAAAATTTAAAAAAAAAGAATGTGTTGTTTGATTTTCACTACTTGTGCATTTTCCCAATTTTTCTCCTGTTTGAATTCTAGTTTCACATCACTGTATGATCAGAAAACATACTTGGTATGATTTCAACTTTCTTAAATTTATTAAGACTTGTGTTATGACCCATCATTGTCAGGACCATGACAGAGGGCTGGCCACAGAGTGGGTGTGTATGTGGGTGAGACACATGGGACACTGGGTGTGTCCATATGCTATTTGGGGGATCCACAGTTGAGGCATCCCTAGTGGCTTCTGAGTGGGTTTCTTGATGGAGTCCAAAACACAGTTACTAGGATCCACATCACTTTCATGCTTCCAAGAGTCCTGTCTGTGGCTCTCCCAGATTCTTCCAACCTCCCAGTCATGAAGCTCACAACATAGTACTCAGTATGGGGTAAGAGAGAAATAGTCCTCTTTGGAACATCCCACACAACTGGGGAGGTCAGACACTCACTCCCATGCTCTCACTTCCTTCTGTGGTAGATAGGACAGGCTAAGGTCTCATTTGGCACTGAGCTGTGCTGCCTTGGATAAAGGGTGATATGGGTAAAGTCAAACTATTCCTCTTACCCTCTCCAGTGCATCCAAATTCATATTTTTTTGCTCTCATGGTGTCCTGGAATTTTTCTCCTAAAAACCTGTACTTCTACAAAGGCTCTTGTCTCTGGGTGATTGTCTAAGACAGTGTTCTCCAGGGGCTCTCAGATTGTGGCTGGGAGGACCTAAAGCTGGTTAATGAGATACTGAAGGATTCACAGCTGGGAGCAAGTTCTGTATGCTTATTACCTGATGCACAGGTGGGCAAGACTCCCTGTTGGTGTATGTTTCTGGATCCCACAGCTCCCATAAAGATACTTTTATCTGTGGATGGATGCCAAATTGTTGTTGGGGAGGTATGATGAGGGATATCTTATTCAGCCATACTGCTGATGTTACTTTGAGGGAAATTTTCTTAACTTGGTAACTGCTATTTACTTAAATAATATTGTACATGAGGGTAAACATTAGGATTAGAATAAGAGAATGGTGCCAACTGTCACCACTGTGACTTAACATATGGTCAGTTCTGTCTAATTCTGTAAGAAAAGGAAATAAGAGATGTCAGAATTGAAAAAGAAAAAAAAAACTACCATTTCGTATTTAATATGCTTATCTCCTGGGAAAAAGTAATATAACCAATAAATCATTAGCACTTATTAGTTTAGTAAAGTTTCAGTTAAAATATTTTTATAAAAATAATTACTATAACAAAAAACAGAATTAAAAATAAAGATTTTTTTTTGTAACAGCAACAAAACCTATAAAGCCTTTTAAATAATACAGGAGACCTCTCTGGATAATAAATATACAAGCAGATCTAAAGCAAAATGAATCATTTTATGCTTTTGTGGGGTGAATCAGTATGAAGAATCATCATTTCATACCAACTTTTAAAAAGAAGAACTTAGTAAAAGGGGTGGGGAATTTGCCTACCAGATAGTAAGGACTAGAAAACCAGTAATAGACCAGTGTCTGCATTACACTTTGGCTTATAATTGAGCAGAAAGAAAAAAAGAGAGAGAGAGGGAGGGAGAGACAAAGGAAGGGAGAAACAGGACATCAGTGGGGAAAGGTGAATAATTCAATAGAATATTTTCCAAAAATGGCCTCAACAGTATCTCCTATCCCACATGTTCTTCTGCATTGTCACCTGTGACTGAATGGATAATTAAGAGAGGAAACCCAAAGGGCCTTCAAGCATATGAAGAGATGTTCAAACTCATTAGTAATTAGAGACAAGTAAAGTAATAATGAAGTATCACACTGTACCTATCAGATTGACATTCAGTGCAAACTTGCATAGCACCACTTGGTGAGTGGGCAAAGAGGAGCCCTCATTCAGGGTGGGAGGTTGGCACATCCAGTGAATGTGGCAGTCCAGAGTCAAATTAACTATAGAGGTACTCTTCTGACCCAATAATCCTGCCCCCACACAAGGATTCAAAAAGGAAACAAGTACAAAGATGTTTATTGCAGTTTTGTTTGTGGAGATGGGCATTTAGAGACACTTGGTAGAATATCATTAGGGCTTGCTTAAGTAAAATGTGGAGGGTACACTCTATGGAACACTAAGCAGCAGTTGGGTGCATGGCAATGTAAACAGACCTAAAAACAGTGCAGATTTCTGTTTTTTAAACTGGGGTTTTAGGCAAATATCATTCATGTAAAATAAAAATACATGCTACAGAGCTCTAG
This sequence comes from Mirounga leonina, assembly GCF_011800145.1. NCBI lineage: Eukaryota > Metazoa > Chordata > Mammalia > Carnivora > Phocidae > Mirounga > Mirounga leonina. The sequence goes on from NW_023270305.1 coordinate 37,757,138, forward strand.
TGTACATTTTATAAAAATCTATTATAAAATTAATTAAATATATTAGAATGTTTACACAGGGATATTGAAGTAGAAAATGGCGATTTTGACCATAAATAAATAAAACAAGACTGAACCATGATAAAATTTAGATACAAGGTGAGAGGATACATTAACAATCTGCTTATGAGATCAAAAACAAATTTATGCATTTCACTCAAGGCTGAGCAAATATTAATTGACAAAGAAAGTATACATTCAAATCTTTCTGACCAAAAATATTTATTTAATTGTTAAGTTGTGCCTCATTTTCCTGTTGTGATCACTAACTCAGGGAGAAAATATATTTGTGTATTGAGATTGCAGGCTTGAAGTGACCCAGCACTGTTTGCAAGGTATTGGCCAAGGCAAAATGTCACAGATTTCCCTAAGCTACCCAGGCCAGGCCCTATTTGTTAGGTGTTTTTGTCTTCTACATCTAGCAATTGCATTTGGCCCAGCACCTAGAGCAGAGTGGAACCATTATTCTTGTTCATTCATTTATTTCACTTCACATATTATTTTGAGGATGAGGACATCCCTAGCATACTAGGGGAATGGGTTCTAGTCATCTTCACAGAATGCTGAAGTTAGAAAGAAACATCATGAACACCAAAAGAGAGCCCAAGCTTTTCAATCTGTAGCTCTGCAGATGAACAGGGAATTCAGCAACCCTCCTACCCCAGCCGTACAGAGATTAGTGTGACTTTCTTATATTGTACCTACTGGATTACATGTATAATTTTGCTAAAAAAAATCTGTTTCTACAAATACATATGCACATCTACTTTGTGCTGGAAACTGTGTAAGTAGGCATAACCCTTCCTACTTTGAGAGAGCATTTAAAAAATTACGTATGATTCCTCCCCTTCTCTTCTTTTTGCCATTTACTGAGTGTCTTATGATGTGCCTGGCTCTTTATTAAGTAGTAGAAACACATTTTTTATTTTATTTTTTTTTTAAAGATTTTATTTATTTATTTGAGAGAGAGAATGAGAGACAGAGAGCATGAGAGGGAGGAGGGTCAGAGGGAGAAGCAGACTCCCTGCCGAGCAGGGAGCCCGATGTGGGACTCGATCCTGTGACTCCAGGATCATGACCTGAGCCGAAGGCAGTCGCTTAACCAACTGAGCCACCCAGGCACCCACATTTTTTAATATTATGCAAATTTTTGGCCATCAAGACTGAGAAAAACACATGAAAATTATTATCATTTTTTAAAAGATGTTATTTATTTATTTTGAGAGAGAGAGAGTGCCTGCATGTGAGAAGGTAGAGGGGGAGAGGACAGAGGGAGAGGAAGAAGGAGAGAAGCCCCATTGCAGGGCTCAATCCCAGGACCCTGAGATCATGACCTGAACTGAAATCTAGTCAGATGCTTAACTGACTGAGCCACCCTGGCACTCCTATGATTAATTTTTTGAATATGTCTAGTTATAAATGCACAAATGTGGAAGTCCAGGTCTGTGAGTTTCATATCAGGGGTTTGATACCACTCAGTTCTTGAAAATAATAAACATACCAAAGTTTTCATAGGCTCTCTAACACAATGATCAGAACTTTAAGCAAGAAGGGCCAGGCCTTCAGTTGTTAAGCGTCTGCCTTCAGCTCAGGTCATGATCTCAGGGTCCTGGGATCGAGCCCCACATCAGGTTCCCTGCTCAGCGGGGAGCCTGCTTCTGCCTCTCCCTCTGCCCCTGCTTGTGTTCCCTCTATCGCTGTATCTCTCTGTCAAATAAATAAATTTAAAAAAAATAAAAAAAAAAACTTTAAGCAAGAAAACAAAAAAAAATGGAGAGCTAGAGATTAGATAGATAGATGATAGATAGGTAGGTAGATAGGAAGAGAAGTGGCAGGGGAGACAGAGGAAAAAAATCAACTTATTAAATGTCTATCTCATTTCAGTTACCATATGAAGTTTATGCTTCTATCTGTTTTATCATACACGAAGAAATCTTTAAGACTCTAGGGGGTTCAGCCACTTCCTGAGAGTTACAAAGCACATGAGTAGAAGAATAGTGATCTCCAGAGCTATTCATAGCATTTCTCATGGGCCAGCAGCAATATCATCATCTGGGAGATTGTTACAAATGAGAATTTCAGGCCTCACGCCTAACCTCCCAAATCAGAATCTGTGAGGTTGGGTCCAGAAAACTTTAAACAAGCTCTCCACATGATTTGTATTCTCCAATCTAAAACTATGCTGATTTTCTTCCTTTACGTGGTCTCTCCATTATACTAAACAACAACAACAACAACAACAACAAAACTACAAACCTTCTTTGTGTTCTTTCTAGCATATTTGAACATTTCTAACCTCTGAAGCATTTTGGAGACACAACAGATCAAGAAAGACTAGAAATATCTCATATGGTAACATTTTTTTCATTGATTTTTCTAAAGAGGGGAAAAAATGCTGCTTGAATAACTTAATTATGCAAGGGAAGTCCAATGCATATTTGTATTAGAGAGCATAGGAAATTATATCTTTTAAATGATTGTCATTTAAGGAGAAATATCCTGAATCCACTTAAGCCAAAGTTGGGATTGAAATTAAGTATGATTCTCATGTGAACTGATGTGGTTGCCCACCTCTCATTAGTCCATTAGTTCCAGGATTAATTGTGCCTTTAAGTTCTCTGTTAAGTAGTGAATGTTTAATGTTCAGCTGCATGTGAAGTGTAATTCCATTTGCAGCAGTTGCCAGTATAATATTGGTCTTCTTGTTCATGAATTTTCCTTCAGCTATGGTCATATTTTCAGTGTGATACATTGAATTTTCATCTGCTCATGTAGGATCCAGAAATCTTTTAACAGCTGATTACTGAGAATTTGCTCTAAGTGATTGCAGGTCACGCAGTGGCTTCAGCATAGTGAGGCTGAGCTACTAGTAAATTTGGGGGCCTGATTAAGATTTTTAAAGACTTTCTTACAGTAAATATAGAGAAACAAAAGCATTGTAATTTGAAACTATTAAAGATGGCAACTTAGTATGGTAAGAATACTTCCTCCTTCTTTTAATTAACTGCTGGATTAAATTTGTAGTTCTTTGAACAGTATTTGAGTTTCCTACTCCTCCTACTTCCTTGAATTTGAAACATGTTTAAATATATTTACTCTCCCATATGGTAGGCTTTAAAATTCTGTCCTCTGATGAATATGTGCTTGTTTAACCAGTTTTCGGGACCCAACCTCACAGATTCTGATTTGGGAGGTTAGGCCTGAGGCCTGAAAAGCTCATTTGTAACAATCTTCCAGATGATGATATGTGCTGTGTCCTCTTTAAGATCCTTTATGCATGATCATCCAACACTTCCAAGACTAGTCCACTGACTTTGTACTCCATTCAAGTTGACCCAGTCCACAAATCATTACTAAGTTTTAATTAGGCTGAGATGTTATAGGCATTGCAATTTTAGTGAGTGCTGGTCTATATAAAGTCCTTCCCAATTTCAAGGTTGTAATGCCAAAAATTTCTTTGTATACTTCCAGATATTAAAGTCAGTTCCATGAAAAAATATAGCCACAGAATCTACTTTATAGCCTATGAATGTTCCTATATTATACATATATATGTGTGTGTGTATATATATATATATATGTGATCCCATTTTGTCAAAACTTCTGCTTGATTGAAATTGTGTGTGTATAAGTATGTATCATCTAGCTTATCTATAAGATTTCTGTCATAATTCAAAAATATGTCACAAAATATTCATACACATATATATAATTGTCTTGTTTTATTTTTCTTTAAAAAGAAATTGTATTTACAGTCTTGAAACTTGACTTTTTACGTAATAAATCATAAAGATTTTTTCCAGCTTAATTAGGTATGTTTGACAAATAAAAATTGTATATTTGTTGTTCTGTAATGTGATTTTTTTAAAGTGCACAATGTGATGATTTAATATATGTGTACATTGTGAAATAATTGCCACAATCAAGCTAATTAATGCATCCATCACCTCACATAGTTACCATTTCTTTAATGGTAATGACAATTAAGGTCTACCCTCTAAGCAAATTTCAAGCATACAATGCCATATTATTAAGTATAGTCACTATGGTATATATTTGATTCCCAGAATTTATTCATGTTATTACTGAAATTTGTATCCTTTGATTAACATCTCCTCATTTCCCACACCTCCCAACTTTGCAAGTATAGTTTTAATTCTCTGGTTCTATGGGTTCAACTTTTTAGATTCCATGTGTAAGTGAGATTATGCATTATTCATCTTTCTGAGTCTGGCTTATTTCTTTTGGCACAATGAAGAATTTTCTATATCAATATATTTAAGTTATCTTATAGGATAAAACAGAAATTATGTTTTAATTTTTATTTCTCATTGTCTAATTATAGAGGTTAGGATTTTAAAAGTAGAATTGGTAATAGTCCGTCTACTTTTTTTTTTCTTTTTTTTTTTTAAATTAAATGCTGCTATAGTTTTTCTCCCCTCTGAAAAAGTTCAGAATGAATTATGCTTTCATTGTTTAGGGTTTATATAGTATATAGAATTTCATTCAAAGATACAGTGAATTGAAAGATACAGTTGAACTAGTCAACATGACTTAGTTAGAAGATGTTATGACTTATATTTGTCACTTTGTGATAAGTGAGTACATTGCAATTAGACTCTCTCCATTTGCCATTTTATTAATAAGGTGAAAGATAAACCTCTACTTCTGATCACTGGAAAAGAAGAAGACTAATGAAAAATTGTTTATGTGTGTTAAATAGTGAACATTTGGAAATAAGGCACTATCTGTGTTCTGATAAGGTTATATAGCACATTTAATACTAATAGTATCATAAATTCATTAACTTGTTATATCCTGGACCTTAGTACCTATTTTGTCAGCTTTTCCTGCAGTCCTGTGTGTAAAACCGACAGATCCCTGCCAAGGTTCAGAGGGAGCCATTAACACAGTATCTGATATCAGTCTATTTAATCAAAGAGGAAAATGACAAGATCTGGGAAAATATTTTATGCTAGCACCAAGTATGCATGTAGAGAAGAGGAGTAAGGATGATTGATTTATGCCAAATTTGTATTTTCCCTTTCGTGCACATCAACAAACGGGTCTCTTATGATGTTCAGTATAAATATTTAATTTGATTGAGCAATGTGGATCACCTAGGATAGTGGTTAGCAAACCTTCCATTAAAGTCGAGAGAGTAAATATTTTAGGCCTGCCAGGCAGTCTCTTTGGCAACTATTCAGCTCTGCATTGTGGCATGAAAACAGCCATAGACAATACATAAATGAATGGGTATGGCTATGGATACAGATATTTTAATTTCATATAATTTTCTAGTGTCATGAAATATTCTTCTTTTGATTTTTAAAATTATTTAAAAATGTGAAAACCATCCTCAGCTCATGGACCATACAAAAACAGCACTTAAATAAGCTTAAGATATATTCTGAAAGAAACACAACATATGCTTTAAAAGAATTTATGTCTTAGATTGAAAAACAGTGATGCATATCTAATAGATATGGTAGGTAAGATACAGGTATATTATATCATACACAACGTTTTTTCATAAAACGTTTACTGATATGGACTGTGGAGGAAAATTGCAAGATAAAATTGCAAGCCCTCAAGTATTTCACAGTTTGTTGAATATCAGCAATAAATAGGAACACAAAAACAAATGTGATATGTATTATAGAAGATGTACAAATTATTTTCAAATATAAGGAAGACAAATTATGGGTTAATTTTGATTGTGTAAAGCAATGCTTTATATAGAAAGTAGCATGTTATATGATTTAACAAATGCATCAAACTTCAAAATAAAAAATGTATTTCAGACAGAGCAAATAAGAAACAAAGCATTGAGGTATTTGAAATGTGTAGATATTACAAGCTGAATGAAGTAGAATGTTTGAAGTGTTTCTTGAGAATTGAAGACTAGGCAGTTTAAAATAATCTGAAATGAGTCATTGCCATTTATGAATGAAAAATTAAATACAGACATAAGTAATTTGTGGGTACATCAAAAATAAATTAGAAGGATTGTGATATTTAACAAAGAAGCACAGTTAGAAAAATACTAATGCAATGTTGGCAAGAGATACATGCTTATACTAGAGCAATGCCAGAAGAAATGGATGGGTCAGCTTAAAGAAATGTTTTAGAGATAGTTTATTCCATAGAGAGACAAAGAGGAGAAGTAAGGGGAGGCAAAATCAGCTTTCAACCTTGGTGAGAGGAGGTATTAACACCATTAATTGCAGGTGTTTCAGCTTTGCAGGTCAAATGCACTTTCACATATGCTATCTCATTTAAACTGTAATGGATTTAGCAGACTAAGCAAATTAAGCATCAATATTTCCCTTTTCTTGTAAGAAAATTCAAGTTCAGTTAAATAAAATTTTGGATGCAAGGTACAATAAGGGCAGATAAATAAAAACAGTGTGTTTGAATCTAACTCCACTATCTTTTCTCATCATTTGAAAGTTTCCTAACAATATAAACTTTAGGTACGTTCAGCTTAGCAGGTTAAAGAGAGTTCCTGAAAGTTAAAAATGTGGAAAATCTCCGAGATAACAATTTTAATGCATGTTATCATAGAGGTAGTAGCAGAAGTAAGGAGAATGAATGAAATTTCCCCTGGGCGGAAAGTCTAAAGTTATAAGAATACTAAAAACTTTAATAGTTTTTTTCAGTGTTTGTGATGTGAAGTAAAAATGAAGTGAAAATATAGAGTGATGAGTGCCAAGGCGGTAGCCTGCTTATTGGCTTTGTGGCATTGCATGATAAAATCCCTCATGAACACTATATTATCCAAGTAGCATTTATGTGATCAGATGAGATAGGCACAAGCCAAGCAGGGAACTAAGAAGAAACAACCACAAGCAAAAACAACTTGAAGCAATTTTCTGTAGCTGTAGGGAACTGGAGAGGGCAGGAGCAGGCCGGTCAACCTTACATGCCGCCATCAGCGACAGGGGACGTTCTCAAAGAGAGCCTCATGTCTCAGACAGTACTACAAATATCTGTATTTTATCAAATCTAAGATAGCAATTTTTGTAAACTAGTATAAAAAAACTGCTGCTAATTAAATTCTAACATTTCACAGAGAATTTTATATTTAATGAAAGAGGTCTTTTGATGAACCTTGATTTATAGATCTTTTTGTGCATACATTAATCAAAAGCATAAGCACATTAAATGTAAGATATTAGAGTGATTTCCATTCATAGTCTGATCTGCTGAGTCACTTTTCAACTTAGAATCATCATTTATGGAAATAGCAGCCCCTATGCTATTAGGAAAGTTGATGATGCAGCATTTCATTGAAAAAAATAAAAGCATTCTTCTATTGTTTTTGAAATTTTCTTCAAAACTGTTGAAATGTAGCATATACGATATGATATATGTGACATACTCTCAAGTGGCTCAGGAATAGATAGAGGATAGATAGACAGATAGATAATAGAATAACCAAACAACTGTGGCATAGATTACCAATAGGTGAATCTGGGTAATGGATATTTGGGAGTTCTTTGACAATACTAGCCCCTTTTGTATATGTTTGAAACTATGCCTTTTGAATAACAGATAAGCTCAGATTTAGTAGGATTTGGGCAGTAGTATGGATCCAGAGTTTCATCATGTCTTTTTTTTTCCTTTTTTTTTTTTTTTTTTGAGAGGAAAAAATGGGGGAGGGGTAGAAGGAGAGGGAGAATCTTAAGCAGACTCCATGCCCACCACAGAGCCTGATACAGGGCTCATCTCACAACCCGGAGATGGTGACCCGAGTTAAAATCAAGAATCGAACACTTAACTGAGCCACAAAGGTGTCTCTCATCATATCTTATAAATAATGTAGAAAGCAATGAGGAAAGATAACAAAAACACACATGGACCACATCACCAACAAAATAATTAGTAAGATATGTCTAAGAACCTCAAAATATGTGTGGTTGTTGCCAAGCCACCAACAACTACTGAACAGATGTGAATCACCACTATATGGGCTGAGTGGGAGGATGAAAAAGGGGGGAGGGAAGAAATGATAAGGGCAATAGGAAGTAGAACCCAGAAATCACTAACAAATATTCAGGTCCCAAAGGCAACAAAAAAAATGGAGGGGATGGTGTATAGATCTGAGAACAATTAGTAAAACTGAAAGGAAATTTGTATTTTCTCTAACTGTGGATGACTAATAAAGCACAGTTACTAATAATTCAGGGCATAAAAAGTATGTGTTCTAATTACTTGAAGATCCAGAAATATCTAAAAAAAATATACTTCCTTTTAGAAATTCAAAATCTCACCTTAAAGAAACACTTCCAGGAAGACTTATCTATATTGATCAGGGCAAGAAAACTGAGATCAGTGGAGTATGAAGGACAGGAAAGAGAGGAATGTGTTAAATGATAACATCAAGAAATAAGTATGTAATGAATATATACCATTATTCGTGAGTATGTTTGAAATATATTTTTTAAAGATTTTTTATTTATTCATTTGAGAGAGAGCATGAGCAGGGGAGAGAGTCAGAGGGAGGGGGAGAAACAGACCCCCGCTGAGCAGAGTGCCGAACACAGGGCTTAATCCCAGGACCCCATCATGACCTGAGCCTAAGACAGATGCTTAACTGTCCCTGAAATACAGCATATTAAAAAATTTAAAAATAAGGAAAGTCCTCCATTCTCTGGAAATTCACCATCCAAGGTATTTTCAAGAGCAGATTAGATTTAGATAGTATGAGACCTCTATAGTTTCTTTCTTTCTTTTTTTTTTTTTTTTTAAGATTTTATTTGAGAAGGGAGAGAGTGTAAGCAGGGGAGCAGCTGAGGGAGAGGGAGAAACAGGCTTCCTGCTGAACAAGGAGCCAGACAGGGTCTCAATCCCAGGACCCTAAAATCATGACCTGAGCTGAAGGCAGATGCTTAACTGAGCCACCCAGGCGCCCTGACACCACTATATTTCAAATGTTTGGAGAAATGGGAGAATGCATTAAAAAATTGAAGACAAAAAAAAGATACTATGACAAAAATTCATGCAGATTTGTAGAAGAATGAAGAAGTGAAAACTCTGGGAATTTAAATATTCAGTGATTTCGGGGCCCCTGGGTGGCTCAGTTGGTTGAGTATCTGCCTTTGGCTCAGGACATGATCCTGGAGTCTTGGGATTGAGCCCCACATTGGGCTTCCTGCTCGGTGGGGAGTCTGCTTCTCCCTCTGCCCCTCACCCCACTCGTGCTCTCTCTCTCAAATAAATAAATAAAATCGTTAAAAAATAAAAATGGACATTCAGTGGTTTCAAAAGATCCTAAGGAGAGAATTAGTGAAAGGGTGAGAAAACTGAAGAATTTTGGTAATGAGTGCAGGCAAATGGAAAGAAAATATGAAAGAAAAGTCAAATGTTATAAAGGGTAAAAGGAAAAGGTTTAAAATCAATCTAATAGGAATTCTAGAAGAGGCAAGATGGCAGGGGTATTCAAATAATGCCTAGAAATTTTTCAAAATTGGTGGAAGATGTGAATCTTCAGATTGAAGTAGCATTACTAACCACAATTAGGATAAATGTATAGCCAGACACAGTATCATGAAAAAAACACCAAAGACAAGGAAGTAAATACCATTTGCTTTTATTTTTTGTTTTTTGTTTTTTTTCTTCCAAAATTTTATTTAAATTCTAGTTAGTTAACATATAGTGTAATATTGGTTTCAGGAATAGAATTTAGTGATTCATCACTTACATATAACACCAAGTGTTCATCATAACAAGTGCCGTCCATAGTGCCCATCACCTATCTAGCCCATTCCCTACCCTCCATTAACCCTCAGTTTGTACAATTTTCTTTTAAAAGGAATATCAGCTAGTCTGACAACTGAATACCAAGTGCAACTACAAGAGCAGGATATTGAAAAATATCTTCAAGACAATGAGAAAAGTTATTCCAAAACTAAAATTATGCAATTATTCAAGGAATCCATTAAGAATTAAGAAAATTGAAAAAAAATATCAGACAAAAATGAAACAAAACAAACCTTAGAGTTTAGTATCAATAGATTCTTATTAAGGAACAATGTTTCATTCAATTTAAGATTTAATTAATTTTAATATTATAATATGCACCAGGATTTTACTTTCATTATGAAAGAGAAAAGCTGCCTATTAAACTGTGACATAGAAACAATTGCAAAACTAAGTATGATTTAAGTATTAGAAAGTTGTATCTGGGTATAAAGAAATACAGTATTCTAAATAAAAAAATATCTCTGAAGGATGATTTGCGATAAAAGAAAGAATGGTGCCTATTTCAAAAATAAAATCTCTGTTACATAGCAGTATGCATATCCTATTATTCCATTTTTGATTTTACAATCAAAATCAGTCAGTTAAGCGTCTGCCTTTGACTCAGGTCATGATTCCAGGGTCCTGGGATTGAGCCCTGCATGGAGCCCTGCATTGGGCTTCCCGCTAAGCAGGGAACCTGCTTCTCCCTCTCCCTCTGCCTGACACTCCCCCCCCCGCTTGTGCTCTCTTTCTCTGTCAAATAAAATTTTTAAAGAAATTTAAAAAAATAAAGTGAAAGAGGACAGTTATAAATGATTAAAAATTTGGATGTATGTATAATGTTTTTTAAATTTTTATATGTGTGTATGTATGAATGTAATGTGTGTATATGTGTGTATATATATATGTATATTTGGTTTCTTGACAGAAAATATTTTATTATGGGTGCATGGGTGGCTCAACCAGTTAAGCGTGTGCCTTTGGCTCAGGTCATGATTCCGGACTCCTGGGATCAAGTCCCTGCTCAGCAGGGAATCTGCTTCTCCCTCTGCCTCTCACTGGGCTAATGCTCTCTCTTGCTCACTCTCTTTCTCAAATAAATAAAATTTTTTAAAAAAGAAAATATTTTATTACATTTATGGACCAATAAAATACTTATAAAATATTTTCAATATTTTATTTATTTTTCCCCAAAATATGCATTTAACTAAGGTGAAATAGCTTTTATCATTATTTACATCATACCTGATACCTTGAAGAAATTATGTCACCTTACCAACTGTGTCTTCACTCTTTCCCAAGTACCCCATAGAGAGGTCTTGAAAAAGAGATTTTAGTGACACACAGTCTAGAGAGTATTAGAAAAGAAATAAAAAGTTATATATGGTTATCTTTTTTATTTAACTATGCATTAAAGTAAGAACTTGCTTCACTGCTTATGTGTTTCATATGCAAACAAGTAAGACCAGAGCAGAAGTATGAAGCATCCAGAGGAGGTTCACCAATCAGTGATGACTTAGCCTAATATATCTAGCAGTAATAATTTTCATTTAACATGTAAAAATCTAACACAAATATCAAACTACATGGAATATTAGAACAACAGGGACAAATGGGTCAGTTTTAGGCAAATGAGGAAATAGGATCACATTGATTATAAGTTTTGTTACTGTTTCTGTACATTTACAAGCTGTTTCTTTTTCCTTGATAGCTTATCAACTTAAGAACAGTTATATTTTATCAATGAAGTTATATTTTAGAGTGAAATGTATGTTGGCTTTTACTTTTAACTTTGTGGCTAATCTCATGTATAAAAAGGATTTGTTTTAAATAGTATTTTACTTTTTATGAAAGGGACATTCATTTGTAATGTGAATAATTATATTTTTTAAAAAATTCTTCATTCAGGCTGAGATCTTGAGGTTGGTGGGGTTTTTAATAATACTTTCCTTAAAAGTCACTCAATAATCTCATTCACCTGCTGATGGAAAGATAACTGCATTGGGTCAATGGCGGAAGCAAATCACATCTGTTTTATCATATGATATTTCAATTGATTTGAAATAAAAAAGTATTACCTGGTATGGCTTTTAAGAAACCGTGACTTTTTTTGTGAGATATTATTGTCAATTTCCAAAATGCTAACCAGAAACTAATAAATCATATAATGGGATTTGGTGGCAAATCAATTAATCTTTCATTCCAAGTAGAGTGTTTTTTGCGTGTATAATTTTTCTTTACTTTTCTAAATTATTTTGTTTTAAATATATTTTTAGCAAGGTATATTATAGCACACAAAAATATATTTGTACACTTTTTCTTGAAGATTTTTTAAAAATTTATTTGAGAGAGAGAAGGATGGAGAGAGAGAAAAGGAGCAGAGGGAGAGTAAGAAGCAGACTCCCCACTGAGCTGGGAGCCGGATGCCAGGTTCCATCCCAGGACTCTGAGATCATGACCTGAGCTGAAGGCAGACACCCAAGTGACTGAGCCACCAAGGCGCAACTGTACACTTTTTCTTAACCCAGTATCTGAGTTTAATATGTCTAGGGCATTTTAACCCATTTACAAAATTGTGATAAATTATATTTTGGATTTTACATATCTCCTTTTATCGATTAATTACACCGTCTTGCCATATATCTTGTCATACATTTTAACATACCGACTATTACTTTGGTATTGTTTCTTCTTGTGTTAATGGATTAAAACAATATGCTTATCTTAATTGATGCCAAAGGCATTTGATAAATTTAAATGGAATTTCTGATGAAACAGTGGGAATTCAGTTAATCAGCATATAAATAATAGATATCATTAGAAGCCAAAAGCAGCAAATATTTATTGACAGACTTTAAAGACGAAGACCTTAACACTAAATTAAAGAAGAAAACAAGGGAATTCAGTATTATAATACTGTTTAGAATCATTTGGAAAGATCTATTTAAAGCTGGAAAATAATTTAAAAAAGAAATAGTTTGTTGTTAAAGAGCAAGTGTCACAGATGTGCATAAGGACAGGCAAACATGCCCTTTCTGGAGAGACTAGTACAGCCAGTAGTGGAGAGAATGTTGAAACACTCCATAATAAGCCCTCTTTGGAGGCCAGTGATCTAGAGTACCAGCTGGACCAGACCAAAGATGAGCTCTCTCTCTATCTCATAGGGAGTAGGCTTATGAAATATATATAACAGAGGTTTTCAGAAGTGCTTCAGGATTCATAAACATTTAATTAAAATTTAAAAATAATATATAATTATTTTAAACTGTATTTGAAAAATTAAACACACTAAAATATTTTTAATACCAAATTATGTAGCAGAGTCTTCAAATTTATTATAAAATTTCCTTACTGGTTAACCTGTGTTGCCTTGAATTTAGTATAATTTGTCTGCTACTATCTCATGACATATGCTCAGATTTGTATTCATTAGATATTTATTAGAAAGGTTGTAGTTCTCTACAGAAATTTTCCTAAAAATTATTTCTGCTTATATTCATTAATAGAAAATTGGGGCACCTTGGTGGCTTAGTCAGTTAAACATCTGCCTTTGGCTTTGGTCATGATCCTAGGGTCCTAGGATAGAGCCCTGTGTTCATAGGGCACCCTGCTCAGTGGGGACTCTGCTTCTCCCTCTCCCTGTCCCTCTGCCCCTCCCTCCACTTGTGCTCTCACTCTCAAATAAATAAATGAAATATTAAAAAAAAAACAATGCAAGTCATTATAAACATATAGCCCATGTGTGCAAAGCTCAAATCAAAGCATCCTGGGGTTGCTGGGGTATTTGCCTGTTAATGCTGCTTTCCAGCTTCCAGAATACTATACAGTAAATACTTGTGCTCAAGAAATATTTGTTAAAAAAAAGAATGAAATTTTGGGCAAGGCTTAGTTTCTCAAGTTATGAAGATATCTTCTTCTAGTTTAGTAGAGGTGCAGTAAGTGGATTCATAATGTGTTGAACTATGATGATATCAAAATATAGATGTTGTAAGTACTTGTCATGACATTTGGTGCCACTGGCATAACTTTATGTCTATAAATGGTGTGATTTTCATGGTGTACTAAATGATTAGAGAGAAATTTGGAGAAGGATGACTTAGTACAAAATTTAAAAAGAAATTGAAAATGGAAACTGGAAGTACAGCTTAAACAGCCTTAAGATAAAATGACAAGTCATAGTCTACTAGGATTAATTACTTCTTCAACTAGTTTAGATGTGTCTGATAATGCCATTCAAAATTAAAAACAACATATTAAAACTCACTTTTTACAAAAAGACAAGAAAGTAAAGATTATAAGAGTGTAATAATAGCTAATTGGTCTTTATTGTTGTGAATATGTTCCCAAGTCGTTACAGTACTCCAACTGAATTTAGAATTTACTTGGAGTTCAGAAGTGGAAAACAGGAATAAATGTAGAAACAAAACTCCAGTAGGAGTTAGAGAATTTATGATGAATTGTCAATCAGGGATTTTTAGATTTTGAGTTTTTTTCATTTTCATTATGTTGGTCTTTTTCTTTTTTTTTTTTTAAGATTTTATTTATTTATTTGAGAGAGAGAGACTGAGAGAGAGAGCACATGAGAGGGGGGAGGGTTGGGAGGGTCAGAGGGAGAAGCAGACTCCCTGCCGAGCAGGGATCCCGATGCGGGACTCGATCCAGGGACTCCAGGATCATGACCTGAGCCAAAGGCAGTCGCTTAACCAACTGAGCCACCCAGGTGCCCTGTTGGTCTTTTTCTTAGAAGAGATATGACGGGTCTTTAGGAGTAGCACTGAAGGGGCGATCATAGGCAAATGCAATCAACTCTGTGTGTGGACTTAGTGAGTACTGGGGCTTCAGTAAGTAGAGTGGCTCATTGCAATTTCCCATGCATAAAGGAAGCTTAGCTTTGCTTTTTGTGTACACACCAAAGAAGAATATAGAAGAACATGGGGAGGTAGACAGGCCCCAGTAAAGTGAATTCTATTGAGTTATTGTGTTGTGAGAGAAGATTTTTTTTTTTAATTAAAATAATATCACTAAAAGCAGTTCAGTATATTTTTAAAAGAAATACTATATTCATCATGTGGTACTTGGAAATTTCCAATGATAAAAGGAAAAAAATTCAGTTGATCTAAAGGTTCTCTACCTATTTTAAATGTATTTCGACTTATCTATACAGAGAATTTGCTCTCTTTCAGACAACTTAATATGATATCAGAGGCAAACATGACACACCCAACTGAAATGTTGATTCTTACATTAACTGTAGACGGCTATATTAGTAAGCACTTTTCTCAGTTTATCGTTGGTGCCTTGAGAACTTTTTGTATCTTTATATGACTTATAATTGAAGTCTTGTATTCCATGGAGGCAATTATGTTTCTTAATATCAAGTTTCCCTTTTTAAATTTTTAACAAAATCACTATCAAAGACATTAATGGGTTATTATCTTCTCTTTTCAAACTAGTTATGGGACTTTAATAGCTTCCACTTCTTTGACAGTATCATTTTTCCTCTCCCTGACAAGGAAAATAATCAACCAATTATTTGTGAAGGTATTTCTCTCTCTTTTTTTTCCAGTTTCCTATTTAGAATGTCCTCTAAATTTGAATAAAGGACAATCTTCAAATTTGAATTGGTTCTCAAAATCAATTTATTTCTCTGCTCCCCTCCTTTTATTATTGCTCCCATTCCCTAAGCTCAAGAGTTCTTTATAAATATTTTCATTTTAAACACTTCAAAAAATCAAGTTAAAGAGTGATACATCTGGGACAAGACACTTGACTCCCTTGGATATCTAAATTTTACTTTGAAATAACTCAATCAATATAAAAAGAGTCTATATCATCACTGCAGTCTATAGAAAAGTTCCATCTAGTTGTCTGAAAAAGTATTTTCCAAAAGAAAAGATGCAGGGTGAGTTGGGAAAAATGGAGCACAAACCAAATATATTTCATTGGGTACCAAAGGGAATTCCACTAGGATAAGTGAAATCTTCCCATCTTCTCTCAATATGCTCTCTAGAATGCTATCCACTTGCCTTCTATCAGAGCAGGAACCAGAGGTGAGGACAGGGTGCAGTGGGCTCAGGGGGTAGAAGTAAATCTTTCCACTGTCAGAACTTCTATCCTACTTCCCTGACTGTGGCAAATGGTCACCCCAGAATCTACATACAGCTTGTTATCCACCCCCACCCCCATGCTACATGGCCTTTTGTCCTGTCATTTCCCTCTGTCCCCTCTGTCATGCAAAACAGGGCTTCTTTCTTCTCCCTCAGCTCACACTTCCTGTGGATCAAAGCCTTCTGTCATGTAGTCTAAGAGCATATTCCATCTCCCCTTAGTAGCATTGCTGAGAGTTACTGTTTATTTGCATAATTATTTGATTAATGTCTGTCTCTTGGCATTAGAATAGAGCTTCATGAAGTTAAGGTTCTCATGTGCTTTTACTCACCACTTTATAGCCAACACAGGTTGGGTAGACAATGGACGATCAATAAATAATATGTTGAAGGAAGGAAAGGTAGAGGTAAGTTTGGAAATAACAGAGGGTGAATGCAGTATAGCAAACAACTTGAAACAGAATTAGAAACCACTGTCCCAAAGTCTACTAGTAATTTCTTGCCACAGGCAATTTTTTCGTTGTGCTATTCTTAAACTGCAGATTATTGCAAGTTTATTCATCCTCTGTTCCCACAGCTACCTCAGGTTTTAGTCTGCTAAATCCTATTCCTTTTCTTTGTGGAGTAAATAATCAGTAATTATTTTACTTTTTGTTTGTTTATTTTTTGCTTTTTGATCTTCATTATTGTGACCTGGCTGTTAGGTGAGGAGTATTTCTCATTTACATTCATGATCATCACAAACCTTTTTCCTAAATTAGTTCTATACTCCCCTGATAGAAATAATGCTGACAAAATGTAAAACCAGAGCAATAAATATTTTTGTAAACAGAATACCTATATTTTTAAAACCTGTGTTTATAAATATAGTTGTGTATGTAAATATGTAAACATATAAAATATTTTACAACATATAGGTATGAAATTAAGAGTAGTTATCTCTGGTAAATATTTTATTATTATAGATATCTAGTTTTTAAAAATTCCTATGATGTGATACTCATGTAATAATCAAAAAGTTTCATAAAAAAAGGGCAGACTAAATTTTGATGATGATCTCTTTTTCCTCTTATTGTTTTTCAACAAATTAATCCAAGTATCTAATTTGATACAAGTTTTTATTTATTTTTATTTTTTTATTTATTTTATTTTTTTTTAAACACTGCTATTTTTTTTTTTAAGATTTTTTTTATTTATTTGCGAGAGAGAGAATGAGAGAGAGAGAGAGCATGAGAGGGAGGAGGGTCAGAGGGAGAAGCAGACTCCCTGCTGAGCAGGGAGCCCGATGTGGGACTCGATCCCGGGACTCCAGGATCATGACCTGAACCGAAGGCAGTCGCTTAACCAACTGAGCCACCCAGGCGCCCTTGATACAAGTTTTTAAACATGACTTCAAATTATATCAATTTTGAAATTGATTTACTTACCCTGAAAATTAACTCACACTATTAAATTAAAATGCTTACATTATATCTTATTTTCTCCCAACCAGAGATTTAATTTACTATCTCTCCACTGTACATATGATTAGAGGAAAAAAGACACTGATATTCCCATGCATATATAATTTTTCTACTGACAATTCAAACATTAAAGGAGGTAAGACAGGAGGTTTTTCCATCCTCAGATTAGTCTGTTCACTGATGAAGCCATTCCATAAATTCATGCTAACTGGAACCTCCATTCCTCTGCCTTATCTAAAATTGGGAGGTCTTTTTTTTTTTTAAGATTTTATTTATTCATATGACAGAGAGGGGGAGAGAGAGAGTACAAGCAGGGGGAGCTGCAGAGAGAGGGTGAAGCAGGCTCCCCACTGAGCAGGGAGTCTGATTGGGGGTTCAATCTCAGGACCCTAGGATCATGACCTGAGCCAAAGGCAGATGCTTAAGCAAGTGAGCCACGCAGGTGCCCTAAAATAGGGAGGTCTTTTTCTGCATAGATTCTTGGAGCAATAGATTATTCATGCTTTGTTACATCATTCAGTGAATCTGCACCAGATCTTCTCTCTATAGCACTGGCATTAAGTAGACTTTATTAACTTTTGAACAGACATTCCATGTAGGGCTTGGGGATGGGGTGAGGTGGTTTGCATTTCTGCTTAAAAGATAGATTGCAATGAATAAAAATACCATGTGGTGAAAGCAAATGTCCTAAACTAGGTATTATAAATAACTAATCATTTTTTTCAACCAATAAAATGAAATTCCTACATTTCAGAGGGAAAATAAAAAAGAAAGGAAACTAAAGAAAAGAGAAAACACAAACGAGAACAAAAAGCAGATTCTAAAGCTAACCTTAGAAAATAGGAGTATTAAATTTTAATGACCATTAGAGAGATAGAAGAGAGTCTGGGGGAGTTGCAACATAGGTTTAGGGTTCAAATTGTATTATCCACATGGTCTGAAAAGCGCCAAATTGAAACATTTATCTAAGATTATCTGTGGGTAGTAATTCTCCACGACATACTTACATAATAAAAGTATAAAAATAAATGTTCGGGAGAGAGAAAAATCAAACACCAAATTCAGGAGTGTTTACCTTTAGCTGCCTGGGAGAGGAATATAATTGGTAATATATTGGTGATATTTTATTTCTTAATCCACTTAGAATGGCCATATTGTTTTTTGTTAGATTCTTTCAATCCTTTTATATATCTGGAGTGTCTTTTAATAATTTAAATTTTAAATAAAAATCTAAACAGTTTGTGTGGTGACACTCCAAATGCATCGAAAGACATTAAGAGAAAAGCTAATACTTTCCATAAAAATTTAAAATAATAGTTTGTCTTTTAATTAAAGAAAAAGTGACGGGGCACCTGGGTGGTTCAGTTGTTAAGCATCTGCCTTCAGCTCAGGTCATGATCCCAGGGTCCTGGGATCAAGCCCCGCGTTGGGCTCCCTGCTCAGCGAGAAGCTTCTTCTCCCTCTCCCACTCCCCCTGCTTGTGTTCCCTCTCTCGTTGTCTCTCTCTCTGTCAAATAAATAAATACAATCTTAAAAAAAATAATAAAAAATAAATAAAATGACAATCAAGCTAATCTTTGTGCCATATAAGGAAAAAAGGCTAATACTCATGAATTTATTTTATGTATTTTTTTATTTTTAATTTTATTTGTATTTAAATTCTGTTCATTTATTTTTTGAATTTGTAATACATTCACATGGTACAAAATTCAGAAAGTACAAAAAGAATAGTTATCTTAAAAGACTGTAAAATATATTAACTCTTTTATGGAACTTGCCATTAATGAATAGGAAAAAGAAATGAACAATATGCAAAAGAAGGTATAATGGCTAGTATACTCACGAAACTGGAGTACAGATTAGGTTTAAATAGGTAAACCTTTTGTCCTCTCCAGTGAATTTAGAAATATGACATCATAATAAATTACAAAAGTTAGAACAAATTCTTGATGTTCAGTTTAGTATTTAGTGTTTAGCACTGTGCATTCAGGAAGTGCCTGAAGTTATATTTAGCCTGGAACAATGACCCATAGTTGTGGCCCTATATAGTTCTCTTTGACCGCTGTCACATAGTCTGTCCCAAAAGAGAAGTATTCCTACCTTACATTGCTTCTTTGCTTCTCATTATTTGTTTGCAGGGTCTTTCAAGGTTTCTGGTCCTTTCCATTTTTACATTCCTAGAATTCGAAAACATACGTAAACATTACTCTGGTACTGCAGAAGCTACTCTGTCTGTTGCTTGAGGTTTTTCTTTTCCTACAGATTCTTGAATATTAGTGCACTATATCTTTCTGTGTTGAAGTTGCTTTCTTCATTCTTCCTTTTTCAAAATGTTCTTCTTTGCTCATATTTCTCTAGGTGCACAGTCTAAGAGACTACCTTCTCTGACTGCTTGAGCAGAGAGTGGCATGGGGAAAGCACAGTGGGTGAAAATGTGAGTGCTGGGGCCATTTTGCTACAGATGAGCTCTATCTGTGTCTTCATTTCTTCAAACATAAAAAGCATATAAATTGACACTTATAGTATGGTTTTGAGGATTAGGTTTGCCCATTTAAGAGTTAGCTAGTAATAATAGTAGTAATAGAAATTATAATGGTATTTCATATTGATATAATAAACTCTTTAGTGCCCCCTTCTAACTACTGTCTTCCCAATCACCTTGCATAAACTAGTTTTATGTTGCAAGGATTAGCCACTCATTGAATAGATTTCAGAGGCAGAATGGGGCTTCCACTGATTTCAAATAATTCCTATTCACATTGCATTCGAAAGAAATATTGTTTTCTCATTTTATTTTTATTTATTTATTTTTAAAGACATGCATTTATTTTAGAGAGAGAGAGAGCAAGGGGAGGGGCAGAGCAAGAGAAATTCAAGCAGATTCTGTGCTGAGTCCAGAGCCCCATGCAGGGCTCCATCTCATGACTCTGATCATGACCTGAGCCAAAACTGAGTCAGACACTTAACCCACTGAGCCACCCAGGTGCCCCTCTCATTTTAAATACAAAAAAAAAAATGACCTGTGCTAAAATCAAAACTTTGGAATTACATAATTGTATCCTTTTGTGGTTGATTATTTTTTTGGTATGTTAATAACTTAAGAGATATTTAAACATATTAGCATGGTGAAGATTTTGATTAATAGGGATGTCCCCAAGTTTTATAAAGTTTGGAAGGATCAAATATTAACATTTTTCATAACTACTATTTTGTGGAATATTTTTTAGCACATGTTTTTCCAGTTCACATAATATTAAGCCTATTTCTTAATTTTGTAAAAGTTCAGAAAATATTTAAACAATTAATATTGAAGGAATAGGAACCTATGTACAAATAGTCCACTTAAGGTCAAATGAAACAATAAGATTTAGAATATAGGAAAGTTAAATACACACACACATGCACACACATGTTTTTATTCTCCATTATGAACAGAACATACATTCTTATATTTTGTATGTTAGTATACAAGAAAATAACCAAACTTAATATTTGTATTATGAGTACCATTATAAATTCTAAATTTTAGCTTGTAGAACAACATAGTTTATGTTTTGAGACCAAAAAAAAAGATAAACTATGTCTGCCTTTTTCCTTAAGGCATCTTATAAGATCAAGATGTTTTTTTTCCATTTCCCCCTATTTTCTAATTCTTTGTGCTCAAATTACTTTTCTCATTAAAAGCAAATTAAATCATAACTCCTTCCAGGCAAAAACACATATACACATTAAAAAGCATGATTTGCATTACAATTATAATTCTTCCCACATTTAGTCAAAGAAAATGAGAGTTAAAGGATTTGCACACTGGATAATACTTGAAATCATAATTCAAAATATAAATCAATATACCCAGAGACTATTAAACATTCATTTTAAATATCAGCCCAAACTTTCAGGTAATTAAGCTACCATTTTATTACATGGCATGATGATAGAGACTTCTGCATTCTTTGTTTTTCTGGCAATAATAAAATGTCTTGACAACATATTTACTGAAAGTAATTGACAGCAGAAGAAAAGTAAAAAAAAAGCCTATTAAAATTAAAAAAAAAAACCTCTATCAACTTCAATAATCTTTCAAATAATAATTTTAAAAATGTTAAATACTGAATATGTTGTATATGTGATGCTCTATAGTTTTGAAAATATTTTTATGAGCATTAATTGATTTGATCAACCCAGGGACCATGTGTTAATAGCAATGTGACCATCATTATTTGTAGGAAGATGAGTAAACAGATAACTAATTGAACATTAATAGATATAATAAATAAGTAATAAGCTGTCTAATTAAAAAATTGCAAAAAATGCAGTGAAAATGAAGCTCAATAATTCTGAGACCAATTGTTTACCATGAGTCCTTTTAAAATGCATAATCTAAAGTCTACTTCATTTGAGGCTTAAAGTACTTGTAGATAAAAAAGGAATAGGCAATCTTGAACTTGAACCTAACCTCAATTTTTTTTTTTTTTTACTGGGTTAATATGTAGAGGATGCTTAAATATTCTGAGCCCATTATTAATATGTGTTTCAGATTTTAAATGATAAAAATCTAACTTCAGTTTTTTTAATCTTTATTTTTTAAAATATTTTATTTATTTATTTGACACAGAGAGAGAGAGAGCAAGCAAGGGGAATGGCAAAGGGAGAGGGAGAGGCAGGCTCCCCACTGAGCAGGGTGCCGGATGCAGGACTCGATCCCAAGACCCTGGGATCATGACCTGAGCCAAAAGCAGACGCTTAACCGACGGA
Organism: Mirounga leonina; assembly: GCF_011800145.1. NCBI lineage: Eukaryota > Metazoa > Chordata > Mammalia > Carnivora > Phocidae > Mirounga > Mirounga leonina. Next base: position 37,779,249 of record NW_023270305.1, read on the forward strand.
GCCACCCAGGAGCCCCTCAATCAGTTTTTAAATACATTTTTTAAAAAGGAGGTGAGATTTATCAGATTATGATATTTGGAATGCCAAGGGCATGAATGCTAATTTAAGATATAACTGGATTTAGATCTCAAGGACTCATCTACCCCAGGGTCTTTCTCTCTGCTCTTAATTTATCTTTCTATTGAAAATAAATTTCATTCCCAGAAAGACTCTTCTACATAAGAAATATAGTCATCACTAGCACTTTATTATAATAAAAATTATTTTTAAAAATGGAATACTGAAGTTCTCCCAATGATGCATGGAAAATCACAAGGAAAACTCTTCTTGCCCCTGCTTGGCTTGACCATCTTTGAAGCAGTCATTAGGCCATGGATGCTAATATTCTGATTGGCCAGCTTGAACCAAATCTCTTCTCCATGTTGTTGCTGTAGCAGGCATCTCTGTATGATTACTATCTCCTTAAGATTATGATAGTGGAAGAGGATGAATAATATCAGATCCATTGCTTGACAAATATTATACCAATACCACATTCTGCTGACTGGGAGCATTTACACATTTTTCTTTTTATGTATACATATATACATCTAAAACTCTACCTCCTAAATGCTATAATACTATGTACTGTCATCAAAAGAAGCTATCTTCATCAAAAGAAACTATCTTTATGTTTTTTAAGTTACTCAACTCAGTTTCAAATCTAGGCTGTCTGGGTGATGTCCATTCTCGTCAATCTTGCTTGTCAAGTAACTGCTAAGAGATAAATACCATCAACCCTGATACACCCCAATGTAACGAACAAAGTAAAAAAGAAAACTATTTATATAATAAATATAAAACACATATTTAGTAAAGGGAGGAGGAAAATCTTTGATGGATATGTATTTTAATTTACAAATTTGGGTTTGTAAGAAATTATCACATTATTTTCTATGAATCAAATTAATTTTTATTTCAAACCCCCATCACCCCTAAATGGTAGGAAATCTTCCCACAGTCAGTTATGCTTCTTACTAAAAGGTATGCGATGCATTGAGTGCCAAGACATTGGGGGTGAGGAATGGGGAAGAGCCAACCCCCAATGATTATTAAGGAAACATACAACCTTCTTTTCCTTTCCCTCCAAATATTATAAATATGTGTTCTATTTTTTATTCCCCAAATGGAGATTCTGTTACCATTTTTAAACAAGCAGTGCAAACTTAGATATTTTTGATAATTCACCCAGGATGCCAAAATCATAGGTAACTGAATCTATACACAGATTACTTTGTGAAACAAAAGGTGAGGAATTTATTTTTGGAAAACTTTCTCTACCTTTTCTTGAGACATATTTCTAAGAACTTTACTTCTTTTTTTCTTTAGAAATTTTATTTATTTGAGAGAGAGAGAGTGAGAAAGAGAGCACTAGATGGGGGAGGTTCATAGGGAGAAGCAGACTCCCTGCTGAGCGGGGAGCCTGATGCGGGGCTCCATCCTGGGATTCCAGGATCATGACCTGAGCCTGAAGGCAGACACCCAACCAACTGAGCCTTGAGAACTTTGCTTCTTTTTTTAAGTTTTTTTTTTTTTTTTAAAGATTTATTTATTTATTTGAGGCGGGGAGAGATAGTGGACGCAAGCGTGTGGAGGCCAGAGCAAGAGGGAGAGGAAGAATCTCCAGCAGACTCCCTCCTGAGCAAGGAGCCTGATACAGGGCTTGAACCCATGATCCTGGGATCATGATCCAAGCCAAAATTAAGAGAGTAGATGCACAATGGACTGAGCCACTCAGGTACCCCAGAACTTTACTTCTTTATTATATTTTGAAAGGAATATTTTAAGATAATAGGCTAATTTTCAAAGTAAGTATCAGAAGAATATGCGAACTTATAATTATTTTGAAAAAGAAAAACTTTAATAGTTGCTCATGTTAAGATATATATGGATTTTGGAACTTATACCTTAGTTTTACATTCCTTCTATTATTGCCCAATAATTCTGAACCCAGTCTAATTTTAGAATTTTGCAACATCAAAACCATAAATTATGTCTTCAGTTGGACAGAGGTTAGACCCTACTGTGTAGCCAGATGAGTTAAGTCAGCAAGCAGAAGTGTTAGTTCAATATGAATGTGCTACAAAACATAGTTTTTTCTTTAGAGTACCCTCTGATTTAGACACTGTTTACAGTGTCTAAAACAATATATTTTTTAAAGATTTCATTTATTTATTTGAGAGAGTGAGAGAGAGCACGAGTGAGGGGAGAGGGGTGGAGAGAGAAGCAGACTCCTTACTGAGCAGGAAGCCCAATGTGGGACTTGAGCCCAGGACACCGGGATCATGACCTGAGCTGAAGGCAGACGCTTAACCAACTGAGCCACCCAGGCACCCAACAATATTGCTTTTAAGAACAACTAATTAGAAATCAGATTCTATATTCTTATACTTGTTACCTAAATTGTGAATAATCAGAAACTTAATGTTAGTGGGAAGGGTTGTGTTTAACTCAATATGAACAGTCAAATTGTTATTTCTATATATATTCATTCATTATTCATTATTTTTTCTTTATGTGGAAGTCCTTGATGAACCTATTCATTATTTTTGCTTTATGTGGAAGTCCTTGATGAACACCTGCTCCTTGGAGAAATAAAGTGACATTATTCTCCATTCCACTCAAACATGTGCAGCTTCATTATGACCACTGAGGGGAATTTTTCAACTGTCAAGGGAATTTTTGCAGGTATTTAATAAAAATGCACATTAGCTTTTTGGCAGAGTCAAGGAATGGAAATACCTGGGGAGGATTTGTCGTGTGTGATTTATGGTTTCTCAAGTATGTTTTGTTGATGATAATGGGAATTACACATAATTAAATTAGTCTTGGGAAATGAGAAATTAAAGAAAGACAGATTCTTTTCTGTCTTATTTCTCAAAGTTTTTAAAAGGCTAAAGTGCAACTTGAATCTCCAAGAGGAGCAGATGGAATTTCTGTATATCTCAGACTGTTTGACAGTGAGCCATTTTTGATGGCATACTCTATTGAACAATCTTGGGAAATTTCAATATAGACTTGTATTATATTATATTAGAGTTTTAAATATCCTTACAAATTATCTGGCTGAACACATTTATTTTGTAGATGAGGAAATTGGGGCCCAGAAAGATCTCTAAATTTTCCTAAATTCTACTTAATGGTAGATAGAATAAGGAATTCATATTCATGTTCCAGGTCAGAGATTTTTTTCCCCAATACATTATGCTCAGTTTTATTAGTTAACTTCAGTGCCTTAAAATATTCAGTTATTGGCCAATAGTGAATTTAATAAAAATTAGCTTTAGTATCCAAGTAAGGATGACAAATGATGCAAAATATTGAAGACCCTATTGTCAAAGATTATAGCCTGCCTGTAGTCTAGGGAAAGGTGACCTTTACATTTTCAAACCTTGAAATAATTTCAGTAAGACACGTTACAGGTGAGATAAGACTAGAGAACACTTCCTGTAATGTTCATGCTCACTTGGGAAATAAGGGGATGGAATTTTAGCAGAACTCCAATATCAAGTAGAAGAGAAAAAGTGCTAAAAGGTATACAAAGAAACAATTTAAAGGGAACTGATTCCTCTAGACTCTGAATGATGTATCACCAACAAAAGCATTCATTCTTGTGAAATGGGGAGAATTCCTGCTCCTGCTGACTCTTAATGAGGGTTGACTTACCAATCTGTAGTTTCAGTACTAGGTAAATAAACTCTTTATAATTTATGTCTTTGTCCTAGAAAGAATTTGTGAGAAATCTACAATACAGAACCCTAAATCCTATGCCCCTGTGGCCACTGATCTATGTGGTGTCACTGAGATACAGCACTGAGGAGAGGTTAGGCATTTCAGTATTTTTATGAAGGTGAACAAGGACAAGAGAAAGGACATGCATTGATTTGCTTTTCTATTCTTTCTAATACAATGTGTAGTGAGGCCCAGAGACTACCAGAGGTATTTCTGTAATCTCTTGGTTCTGCCAATGATTTCATGGTACACCTTCCCATAAATCCACCTGGTGTCAATTCAATGGGAAATTGAGTCTCTCAAGGCCATTTTGGTTGACTTTTCCTCAAAAACCTCTGAAATACATCAACATTGGATATTACTTCAATTCACTGTTAAGCCATCTGTACACTAGGTCAATAAGCCAGTCACCTTGTTCTTTTTTTCAATTTCCAATCGTACTTACAATACACATTAACATGACTTGCTATATGTGCATCTACCACAATATCAGTGACAAAAATTCCCCAAATTTGCTATCATCCTTTATAAAGGCAAGTCCCGCGAATCCCACAGAAAATAGCCATTTCCTCAACTAAATCTGTCATTTATTTTCTCAAAGAGAAATTATTGTTTTGTATTAAAAAAAAAAAAAAGAAAACTTCCCTTTTTCTTCCCTTTTCTTTCATTATGTTTCCAGAAAGGTCCTTATCTGGATCTTTCATCAATGGGAAATTTCTTTAGCATATTTGTTTCCCTAAACCAAAGCATCTTAGATATCATGATTTCTAAAATTCTAGAACACAACACATTCTTAGTTCCACAGACCCTCAATTTAGAAAACACAAGCAAATCCTTAGCACCAAATGTGAATATCACAGCAATTGATGCTCTACTAAACCTTATACAATAGCATCAGCCTCAAAGCAAAGTTATTCCAAGAACCAATATTTAGTATAGTATACACAAATAATGCTCCTACTCTAGATATGATGTTATTTGGGGAGAAAAAGAGAAGAGAAAGATAAATTTTATATTTTCAGGCAATATATGCAAATTCTCCAAAGTCCCACTAATGACCATATTCTTCAAGATGTTAATTGTGACATTAAAATTTCCTTACACTAGGCAAATTTTGTAATAATTATACAATTTCTTTCTCTCTGAAATCAAATCTTGCACAATTTAGAAATTAGTAAAATGTCAGCAATAGTTTGCTGATCTTTCTTGAGTCCACTTTCTTCATTTATTTTTCAATCTTTAAATATCCCTTTTCGTGTCCATTTTGGGGAGCCCCTCTTCCATTAAATTAAAAGAAGGATCCCTATCACTCAGACATTTTCAGTCCTTGCTTTCTTCTTGGATCCAACATTGCTAATGAAAAGTCTGATATTGATCAGATTCTCCTGTCATATTATTTTCTTTATATGTTTTTATGATCTCTTTAACCTTGTTATTTTTGTTCCTTACAAAGTATTTATTTATTTATTTATTTGGTATATGTGTGTATCTTCCATCATCTCCAGCACATTTGCTTGAGTTATTTCTTTAATAATTTCCTCCCCTTTATTTTCTCTGTGGTCTCTTTCTAGAACACCTGATAGTTCATTATTAGACTTTTTATAATGATTTTTTACATCCTTTTTTTTTAAAGATTATTTATTTATTCATGAGAGACAGGGAGAGAGAGAGAGAGAGGCAGAGGGAGAAGCAGGCTCCCGGCCAAGCAGGGAGCCCAATGCGGGACTCGATCCCAGGACCCTGGGATCATGACCTGAGCAGAAAGCAGAGGCTTAACCGTCTGAGCCACCCAGGTGCCCATGATTTTTTACATCTTTAATCTTTTACTTAGGACTTTTTATCTCTCAGGCTTCAGTTCTTTACTTTTGGACTTTCCTGAATTTAATTTTCAACAATTTATTTATTTAAGTAGGAAATCACATTTTTAACTTACAATAATACCTCTTGTCTTAATTTTTAAAATTCCTTTTAGATCTCATTTTGGTCACGTTCAAGAGATGTGCTAATACATTTAGTCTTCCTTTATTTACCAATAAGAAAGTTTTATCTTATCTTTTCCACCTTTAGCCAATTCTTCTCTTTGTTTATCTAGGGTATTTGCTATAATTTTGGCTTTTCAGAAATATATGATGATTCATGTTTTTCCATTCATTCTTTAAAATGTGGAACAGGAAATCTGCCTTATATTTTAGCTGGAATTTTCATTTCGGTAGACAAAAATCCTGATTTTTTTTTTCTGTCTGAAAATCTGTGTTTTCATCTGCTTTAATCTTATTTTAAAACTGTTTCTTGTATTATCTTTATCTAACATGGATTTTAGGTTTCTTGTTTTGTCCTCTGTTTGTCTTTGTAGCTCTCTGTCTCTTTGTGTCTGGTACAGACACACTTGGCTCTTGTGTTTTACCTAGCCACCAAGTGTTTTCTTGCCATCTCACTGTGGTTCACGTGTTTAATTATGTCACAAACTTGTATTTATTGTTATGGAATAAGTGGATTTTATCTCTTAGACTCCTTTTGAGCCTCACCATGGTGAGTGGGTATTGTAGAATCTATCTTTCCATCATCTAAGTTACTATGACTAGTGAGTAGGGATTTCAGCTGTGAAAGTGGACCTGAACCAGATCTTCCCCTTGAATTTTTATTGAAACTCCCACAACAGAGCTCATTCCTTCTTAATGGGACATATTCTAGGGGATATAATTTTACTTTGAACTATTCTCAGGAAACAATCAGTTTGTTTTTCACAACTGAACTCATTATTACTTGAAATCTGTTCTCATTTGTGACTCTTTCGGAGAATATATAAGAAATTTTCTTTTTTTGGGTGGGGGTTGGTTCTAACGTCATTACCAGAAAGGTGTAAACAGTGTTTTAAGCAAGTAAGGCAAGAATTTCTTTTTGTGTTCCACCTTTGCCTTTTTCACACATATACCATTATTTCAGTGAATCTTAATTTATGTATATTTTTGCCATTAGCTCTGTTACTTAATTTATTATCAAAGTTATTACCTCTGGGTAATATACTCTTTCTGCTTTTCCTTTCTATCTTTGCTCCTGTATCTTTAGTTTTTATTTCCTTTCTTTGAAGAGCTAATGAGGGAGGAAAAAAATGGATTTTTGCCCTCATGAAAAAAAGTTTTCCATGATTTTCTAGATTTAGACATTTACCTGTTTTCCATTACTAGCTATAGCAACCAAATGAAGAGGCCATGGTTTTTACTTCTGGTACTTTCCGTGGGGAGGACCAGAGGTGAATAAGCACTTATTTCAGCACTCTAAGCCTAAGGTTTTCAACTCATTTAAAGGAAATAATAGCATTATCTACTTCATGGGGTTTGTGATTATGATTAAATGGTTCATGTATTGCAATATAATGCCTTATGATTTAAAAACATGAGGCCAGGGGCACTCAGTTGGTTAAGTGACTGCCTTCGGCTCAAGTCATGATCCTGGAGTGCCTGGATGAGTCCCATATCGGGCTCCCTGCTCGGCAGGGAGTCTGCTTCTCCCTCTGACCCTCCCCCCTCTCATGTGCTCTCTCTCTCATTCTCTCTCTCTCAAATAAATAAATAAAATCTTAAAAAAAAATAAAAGCATGAGGCCAGGGGTGCCTGGGTGGCTCTGGCGTTTAAGCATCTGCCTTTGGCTCAGGTCATAATCCCAGGGGCATGGGATGGAGTCCCACATCTAGGCCCCTTGCTTAGCAGGGAGCTTGTTTCTGCCCCTCCCTCTGCTCCTCTCCCCACTTCTTGCTTGTGCTCTCTGCTGTCTTTTGTGTTCTCAATCTCTCTCTCACTCAAATAAATAAATAAAAATATTTTTAAAAAAACATGAGGCCAATATGATTTTTTAAACTTACTCATTTTTGGATGGTAGGAACATGAGGATTTGCTATATCCTTATATTTATATTTTAAACTAAAAAATAATAGATGCATCAGAATCTCTGAGTAAAGGGTTTAAAATAATATTCAGTGTCTACATCTTAATATTTTTGTGTGTGGCATATTCTATTTCAGTCAGAAAATATAATTAAATAGTACTGATTACCTGTCTTATTATTCAGTAATATACCTCAGCTCAGTTGTACAGCACACCCCTTTTGAATATAGGTATGATTAAAACAAAAAGAATGCACCTATTTTTAAACAAAAGTTATCTGAATCAGTTTTCAAATCAAAAGCATTTTCCTAAAAAGGTAGTATCAACTATTTTATGGTATAGACAAAGGGAACATGAATTAAGAGTATATCTCTCTTAAAAATTAAAGAAAAAATAAAAAAAATTGAAATTATTTCAAATGGAATGCTAGATTTCACTTCATAACTAAAATTCCACTACCCACGGGTTTCATAAATTTTGTTCAGATTATTCTGGAGATAGCTAAAATGTGAGGCCTTAAATTCATTTCCCCCATATAGTATCTTTAGTATATTTTATAAGCATGTTTCTTTTCAACTGTGTATGAAATTATTTTATCAATTTTTCTTGTGTTGAATACAGTGGAAATAGAATATTATATTACAAAATGAGTCTTTAAGTGGGAAAGGGTAAGGGAAAATGTAATCTTTACCAGTTCTGCTAAGTTCATACAGGAAAATCTTAGACAATAAATAAAATTTTAGAGCTAAAGCCTCCTGATCTTCCAGTTCTTCTGAATCTCACTAACTTTAACTGAACAACCTACTAGTACAAAGCTCTGTGCAATGCTGCGTGACATAAAGGTTAGCATCTGTTACCCTCCCCTCACCTTTTCAGGAAGATTTTTATTATTCCCATGTAACGAAGGAAAACAGAGTAGTTTGGGTACTTAATCAAATTACCCAAGGAATTATAGTGCAAAGGTGTAAAGTGGAGAATGTCACCTCAAACCGTATTCTGTGATCCCAAGGTTAGTGCTGGTTTTATTATACCTTGATACTTCTAAATTTGTAATTCATGCTCAAGAGAGAGAAGTGACTTGCCCAACATGTATTTTAAAAAGGGCAGGTGAGATTCAAATAGGCACTTTCTCATTCCCAGGCCAAGTTTATCTCATTGTATATCAAACACCTGAGCCACCTACATGGCAACTGAGGCAGGGAAATGGTAAAGGAGGCTGGCATTGAAAATTAGCTACAGGAAATCACATTATACCTCTCTATGCTTTGAAATTAAGTGAAGTTTAAATGCTTGGTCACAAAGCCAAATATTTTCAGTTCTATACATTTTAGCTAGCCTGTTTGTGGTATTTTATTGCAACTATAATAGGAACTGTAACAGATGGGATGAAAAGTTGATAACCAAGGATGGCAGATCCAGTTATCCCTAAGGAAATGTGATTTAAAAAGCATCTTGATAAAGACAGGAAGACCAACTGAACTAAAACAGCTGCAATTGCAAAGCAAAGTAACAACTCAGATGTATCCTTTTTTTGATGTGCATTCTCTTGACAATATAACTGTCCACAGAAGGAACAGAAGGGAGTGTGTGTGTGTGTGTGTGTGTGTGTATTCATTCTGCAGACTTTAGGCAAAGTTTGCACAAAGGAGATCAACAGCAACAACTCTTCTTAAGAAACTGAATAGTGGGGCGCCTGGGTGGCTCAGTCGTTAAGCGTCTGCCTTCAGCTCAGGTCATGATCCTAGGGTCCTGGGATCGAGCCCCGCATCGGGCTCCCTGCTCAGCGGGAAGCCTGCTTCTCCCTCTCCCACTCCCCCTGCTTGTGCTCTCTCTCTCGCTGTGTCTCTCTCTGTCAAATAAATAAATAAAATCTTAAAAAAAAAAAAAAAAGAAAAAAGAAACTGAATAGTAAGGCTTTTTCATTGTTCTTCCTTCTTTAAGTCTCCCAGCCATACAGATAACATATTGGCTAGCTTTATTGTGAGCATATGGTTAAAGAGTGACTCTTCATGAGGATGAATTAATTTATGTCTGCACCTGGTAAGAACAGCTAGAGAATCTTCTGCTTAACAACAACAAAAAAAGTTGGCTAGATTAATGGAAATGGAAAATAATGTTCAACATTATTTTATAATACAAGACTTATTAATAGATATTAATCAGAACAGAAGCAAAATTTTAGCTACTTAAATATTGTGGGTAAAAAAACAAATAAAAACAACCCTTAAAACACTCTTTTCTTCATTGTCAGCCCTTTGCAGAATAAAATGGCCAAATACTGGCAAGGAAATTTGCCAGACTTCAAGGTCTGACTCCACCAGAGACACATCTATATCATTTTAATTGATGTCCTCCATAAACAGATAGCGGAGAATCATCTTTTCCCCCCATATGTTACTTTACAAGCTAATACAGCTGACCTTAGATCAGGCACACTATATCAGAATTTTGAGAGACAAGGGCAAATTTGCACAGTAATCTTGTCAGCAAACTACCCATAGGGGATCTGGGAGGTATGTTATCACTGAACTTCCAGATCCCTTATACATTAACTTGCTACTAAAGTTTGTCTTGTGATTAAAAAACCCAATAAAAGGTAGAGTGGCATTTTACTAGGTAATTATGGATGAAAATAGTTCTATTTCAAGGAATCTTAGCTGAGTCAACAATTGTCAGAAACTTTATATCCAAAAAATGTAATGTGAAATGGAAGGGGAGGCATAAAATGAATAGATAATATAAGAAAATGCTTTGCTCACATATTACCCAGGAGACAAGAAGTCTTGAAAAATTTTTATATATGTCTGAAATGTAGAAAATGCAAGGATATTTTACTCACTACTCTTAGAACCTCTTCAGTGTCACTCCCAAGTCAACATTTCAAATCTCTCTGTGGACTTACACTGTGGAATTTTTATATTTGCTGTTACCTTTGCTAGAATTATCTAAAAGTTAGAAGAAGTTGCTCTATATTGTAAAAGTAAAGAACATTGTAATTGAGAGCAATATTCTAAACTTTTCTTAGCTTTTGATGCTGAAGATGGATTCAGGGCTAGTGATTGAAAGTGATGGTCACATATGTCCCTAACAAAATGTGGTGATGACATTTTCATAATTCTTTTACTTTTATAACTATTACTTCAACCTAAAAACAAAACAAAACAAAACAAAACCCCCCCAAAACAAAAACAAAAAATAAGTGAACAAAACAAAACAAAAATTCTAAACTTCAGTTAATAGAACATTTGTTTCTTTACACAATGCTTTTTAAAAGCTTTTGTTTTTCACAGAAGGTATATTTGTGAATTATTTTCTAGTTTAATAACTTGTACACTAAACTTCCTTGGGATATTGTTTTTAGTTGATATATATTTTTAAATTTATTAAAAAGAAAGAAAATACACGCATTATGTCTTATCACTTGTTTTTGAGATCACTGAAGTCTATAAAATTGACAGTATTTATTATATACATTGAACATAGTAAGTACCTAAAAACATGCAATCATGACTTATGTTTGGTACATGAAGTAAAACTGATTCTACATATTCATTGAAAAAGTAATACCATAAAACATATATTACACAAATCATTGGATGTAGATGAACCAAGTAATAATAATGATAAGGACAATGATATAATAATATAATAGTTATAATTGTTCTGCTTCTCAGTAAAACTAGAAATCTGAACGTATTTTCTCTTTACAGATTCCCCCTAAAAGCCAAAGGGAATATATTAAAAATTAAGTGGCATACATTGCTGAAACCAGGTAAGCATGACTGTTTAATAAACATCAAGACTTTTCTACAATGTATTCTGCAGGAATGATGGGTTAAAAGTAAAAACAACACACCTATTGTGTTTGACATATAATGAAAAGAATAACACGAAATTAAGTGGAAGGAAACCCATTAAAATGGAAGGGTTTTATCTCAAATGCCTCAAAAGAGGGTTTTGTGCTCATGACTATCATGCTGTTACTATCAAAGTTGAAAATTTGAGGGAAATACAACATGAAAGCTCCTAGTGCTACACAGGTAATTGCATAATTATAGGGAGAAGAAGAGTTTTTAAAACATAAAGTTGATGGTTAAAAGAACTGCATGTCAGGAAAGGAGGAATGTGGTCACCAAAGGACTTAGGTCCAGCACACCACCATTCTTTATCCTAACACAATGACAGGTTTTAATTTATATCAGAGTAACCCAAGGTCTACTTCAAGATTTTTTCTGATGATCGATACAGATGGAGATGCCTTCTAAATTTCAAATGAGGAAGATAAGACACTATGTTCCTCAACAGGAGAGAATGACACCGGTACTGAAAGTTATCAAATGAGAAAGATGTTTTTGATGTTTTATTTCCATGAATAAGCTTCAAGCCTTTATAGATCTTCAATGTTATACCCTCTTTGTTCTTAAGAACAAATACTGTAACTTCCTTTATTTTCACATATAAATCTGACCTCTTCTGAAATGCATAGTTGACCCTTCCAATATATGCTATCAGTATACCTTTCAAGTAGACTCTTTAAAGTTTGATAACTTGTGACTGTAAAGTCTATTTTCCACCCACCCTGAAGATCTCTTTATGTGGGGTGGTTTTTATCACACTCTATAACTTATTAAACTAAAATAACTACAGACATAAAATCTCCATTCTTCATCTAAGCTGAAAGATTTTAATAGGGATGTTCAGAGACTGACAGAACCCATAACAACTCATAATTCTGGCAATTGTATTCATGTCCCTTAGAATAAGCAAAGAGAAAAATAGCATTAGAGATATGAATATGAATACACTAAGCAGTTAAATATTTTTGGAATAACTTGAAATTTTAGAACATATATATCTCCGTAAAACATTCTGCAAAGTATAAGCTAAATCTCTTGGAAATACTTAACTTCTGTTTGCAATTGAAATCTTGAGAATATTTATACTACATATGATACCAATTTAAAATAATTATGATGTAGGATAAGTGATTATCAGAATAGAAACCATAAAAAAATGAACTCACAAAACTTAAAGATATATTGAAAAAAATTTCCAAGAAATCATATGAAATAATTCAAACACTAAAAATAAATCTGAGAATAGCCAAAGGCAGAACTGGATATAGAGAAGGAACCCAAACTATAGGTACAGATACTAATAGTTATATATAAAATTTTTAAATTAAGAACTAAAGAATGAGAAAACCAAGTAGATGATGAAGTCAACACTGTCAGAGAAGGAATTGATCCTGAACTAAAACATAGGTGGGGAGGAGGAGAATTTTCATACACATATACTTGAGAAAAAAATACATGGCACAGGCAGACACATAGAAGATCACACAAGTCCCAGCAAAGAGTAAAAAATAAGTAAATAATAAGGCACTGAAATAAATGAGACAGATTATCTAATCCCTTTCTTTCCATCCCCCCAAGCCCCAAAATAATCTGGTGTGCAACAGACTTGTCTACAATATTAAATATTTTGAGGTTATTGTTTTAGCCCATTTGGGCTGCTATAGCAAAATACCACAGACAGGTTCTGACCCAAGATGGTGACATAGGAATTTTGAAAAACCATCTTCCCTTAAAGGCATATTGAGTCTATAGCTATACACACAGCAACTGTGTGTGAAAAAAATACAGAAACTAGCTGAGTAACTCCTACATATCAGGCACATGGGAATATACTCACCTCACCAGCTTTGAAATGGGTAGGAATGGCTGAGAAACACTCTTGCAATAAACCCCAACCCCAGCACAGAGTCATACAACCTTGAGAGAACTCCCAAATCCCAGCTTCTCCCTGAGAAATGAACTGTTTGGGCCCAACATCTAGTATTCGAATTTTTAAGACTGGGGATGGACCCCGAAACACCCAGGTCTGAAAGCCAATGGGGCTTATGTCTATGAGAATCACAAGACTATAGCAAACACGGAAGTAATTTTAAAGGGATCCTGAGAACTATTCCCCCGGGCTTAGCATAGAGTGAGCAGACAAAAAACTCCTAGATCCCAGTCTTATCCTTGTTGAGACCTATTTGCATAAAAAGCTACTGCCTGAGGATCAAGCTTGTAATTTAGCACCAAGGGTCTGACTGTGATCCACCCCAGAGACCTGGAAAGCTCCTGGACACCACCTCCACTTTCTCACCAAAGCTCCCCATAAATCTCCAATAACTCTTGGGAAGGAGTTTGTATATATGTTCGGTGCCCCAGCATTTAGGGCTGCCACCCAAGGTCTGTGGCCCTGGATTGCCTGGTTTTGATAGCCAAGGGGGCTTGCATTCATGAATACTATAGGACTGTAGCGAACAAAGAAGTAGTTACAAATGGGCACAGGAAAACAGTCCCCTTCTCACAGCTATACACCTGGGTCCAGCAGAGGGGGCGCAAACAAAAAAAGCCCTTCTCCCAATTTCTCCTTGGAAGAACCCAACTACATACTTTTACAGCTGCTATCTAGGGGTCTGCCATCCAATCAGGCTCCATTTGGTACTGAATGTGATCCTCCTATCTGGGACACTGACAGGTCTTGGCATATCCTTGAATTTTGGGAGACACTAAGAAAAAAGAAGGCAGCTTGGACAAGCACAAAAGTTTGAGAAACAACCATCAAGACTGGGAGAGATAGCTTTTATCTAAAGCACGGAAACAAACACAATCAAGGAAAATGAAGAGAAATATGTTCAAGACAAAAGAACAAGATCAAACTCCAGAAACAGACCTTAATGAAGTAGAGATAAGTGATTTAGCTGCTAAACAGTTCAAAATAATGGTCATAAAGATGCTCGTTGAGGTCAGGAGAACAATACCAGAACAAAGGAGAAATTTCAACAAAGAAATAGAAAATACAGGAAAATACCACACAGAAATCTCAGAGCTGAAGGATACAGTAACTGAAATGAAAAAGTCAATGGAGAGGTTCAAAAGAGAACTAGATTCAGAGGAAGAAAAGATCAGCAAATTCAAAGACAGGAAAGTGGAATTAATCCAATCAGAGGAACAAAAGAAAAAACAACTTAAAAGAGTGAAAAGTCCCTTAAGGGACTTAAGGGACAAAGAATTAAAAAGATTTAAAAAGAATTAAGAAGAGTAAAGATAACTTAAGGGACTTAAAGGGATACATCAAGCAGACCAGTACACACATAATAGGGTGCCCAGAAGGAGAGAAGAGAAAGGGACAGAAAGTTTATTCAAAGAGATAATGGCTGAAAATTTCCTAACCTAGGAAAAGAAATAGACACCCATCCAGGAAGGCCAGACTATCCAAATTTGATGAAACCAAACAGACCCACACAAAACCACATTGTAATTAAACTGTCAAAAGTTAAGACAAGGAGACAGTCTTAAGAGCTGTACGAGAAAAACAACTTGTTATGCACAAGGGAGTCCCCATAAGACTCTCCCCAGATTTTTTAGCAGAAAGTTTGCAGGCCAGAGAGAGTGGCATGATGTATTCAAAGTGCTGAAAGAAACAAACAAAAAACTGCAAACCAAGAATACTTTACCCAGTAAAGTTGTTTTAAAGAATTGAAGGAGAAATAAAAAGTTTTCCAGACAAACAAAAACTGCAGATGTTCATTACCAGAAGACCAGCCTTATAAGAAATATTAAAAGGAATTCCTCAAGCCAAAACAAAAGGGTGCCAAATGGTAACAGGAAAACATACAAGAGCAAAGATATATATTCTAATGTTATAGTGATGGTGGGTAAATCACTTATAAATCTAGTATGAAGGTTAAAAAATGAAAGTATTAAAAATAACTGTAATGACAATAATTTGTTAATGGATAACAACGTAAAAAGATGTATATTGCAACATTAAAATCAAAATGTGGGAGAAGATTAAAAATCTATAACATCAGTATGTGTTCAAAATTAAGTTCTTATCAGTTTCAAATAGTTTTATAAATATAAGATGTTGATGATAACCATAAAGCAAAAACACATAATAGATACACAGAGGATAAAGAGAAAGGAATCTAAGCATACCACGGCAGAAAATTGTCAAATCACAAGAGAAAAAAGAAGGAAAGAACAACGGAATTACAAAACACCCAAAAAACAATCAACCAAATGGTAATTGTAAGTCCATACCTATAAAGAAGTAGTTTAAATGTAAATAGACTAAGTTCTTCAATCAAAAGTCATTGAACGGCTGAATGGTTAAAAAAAGAAGGCCCAACTATGTACTGTCTCAGGAGGCTCACTTCAGCTTTAAGGAAACACACAAACTAAATAATGAAGGGATAAAAAAGCTATTTCATATAAATTGAAACCAAAAGAGAGAAAGAATAGCTATATAAGATTAGCTATACTTATATCAGACAAGATAGACTTAAGTGATAGACTGTAATAAGTAGTAAAAAGGTCATTACATAATGAAAAAAACAGTTCTAGTCAATGGGTTGTCCCCAGGATGGCAATTTCAAAATAATCCCTAAAGAAAGTTGGGGGTCACACGAGGTCAGGAGCCACTTTCTCTCAGCCTACCCAGCCCTTCCCCTTAGCTGGGAAGCACCGCCACCCCACAACCTAGTCCCACAGCCACAAGTGCACAGGATTCCTGGGGCCTCTGGGCTGACCTCTGGTACATGCTCTTGGGTCCCCCACCCATGGCCCCACATAAAAAAAATGGTATGGAAGACGTACCATTTTAAATATTTATGCAACCAAGATGGGAGTGACTAAATATATAAAGCATATATTAATACACCTAAAGGGTGAAAGCAACAGCAATATTAAAAAAGTAGGGAGCTTTAATACCCAACTCTCAGCAGTGGGAAGATCATCTAGACAAGAAAATCAGTAAGGAAACATTTGGCTTAAACTACACATTATACCAAATGAACTTAATGGACATTCACAGAACATTCTATCCAATAGCAAGAATACACATTCTTCTCAAATGCACATGAGTCTTCTCTGAGATAGATTATATGCTAGGCCACAAAACACGTTTAATAAATTTAAAAAGATTGAAACCGTATCAAACATCTTCTCTAAAAAAACAGTGGCATGTATGAAACTAAAAATCAATTACAAGAAGAAAACTGGAAAATTCACAAACTATGGTGAAACGGAGCACCTGGGTGGCACAGTCAGTTAAGCATCTGACTCTTGTTTTCCTCTCAGGTTGTGATCAGGGTCATGAGATCAAGCCCCACGTGGGCTCCATGCTCAGCAGGGAGCCTGCTCAAGATTCTCATGTTCCCTCTCCCTTTGCCCCTTCCCTGTATGCACTTGCTTTCTCTCTCTCTCCCCCTCAAAATAAATAAATCTTTAAAAAACTAAATAAGAAATTTTTTTAAAAATATGGAGATAAAACATTATGCTATTAATCAACCAAATAGTCATCAGAGAAATCAATAGGGAAATCAAAAAATATTTGGAACAAAGAAAATAGAAACACAACATACCAAAACATGGGATGCAGCAAAAGCAGTTTAAGAGGGAAGTTCACAGCAATAAGCTACATGAAAAGAAAAGAAAGACCTTAAAAACAAAAACAAAAACAAAAACAGAAACAAAAAAAAAAACCCACCACATAGCTTTATGCCTCCAGGAACTACAAAAAGAACAACATAAGCCCAAATTTAACAGGAAGGACAAAAAATCAGAATGGAAATAAATGAAATAGTGACTAAAAAGATAATAGAAAAATGGGTGAAACTAAGAACTGTTTTTTTTAAAGATAAAATAAGCTTTTAGGGAGACTTATCAAGTAAAAATAAGTAAGTAAAAATCGAGTAAAAAAATAAGGAGACTCAAATAAGCAAAACTGAAAATGGAAAAAGAAGCATTCCAACTGATACCACACAAATACAAAGAATCATGAGACTACTGTGAACAATTATGTGCCAACAATTTTCACAACCTAGAAGAAATGGATAGATTCCTAGAAATATATCCTAACAACACTGAATCATGAAGAAATAGAAAGCCAGAACAGACTAGTTAATAGTAAGGAGATTGAATCACTAATCAAAAACCTCCTGACAAACAAAAGTACAAGATGGGATGACTTCACTGTGAATTCCACCAAACACCTGAAGAAGAATTAATGCCAATCGTTCTCACACTCTTTCAAAAGATAGAAAAAGAAGGAACATTTCTAAACTGACTTTATGAGAACAGCACTACCTTGATACAAAACAAAATAGAATTAAGGACACTTCAAGGAAAGGAAATTATAGGCAAATATCCCTGATGGACATAGATGCAAAAATCCTCAACAAAATATTAACAAACTGATTTAAACAGTAGATTAAAAGATTATTCATCACAGTATTGGAATTCCTACCCTGGAGCAGTTAGGGAAGAAAAAGAAATAAAATATATCCAAATTAGAAATGACTATAACTCCCTAATTGTGGATGATATGATGCTATATATCAAAAACCCTAAAGCCCCACCAAAATATCATTAGAACTAATAAACTAATTCAGTAAATTTGCAGGATACAAAACCAACATACAGCAATCAACATACAACAATCAGTCGCATTTCTATACACTAACAACAATCAGAAAAAAGAAATTAAGAAAACAATCCCATTTACAAATGCATAAAATGGAATAAAATAATTAGGAATAAATTTAGTCTAGAAGGTAAAAGACCTGTATACTGAAAACTATAAGACACTGATGAAAGAAATTTAAAAAGACACACACACAAAATGAAAAGATATAAATAAATGGGAAAATACTCCATACTTATGGATTGAAAGAGTTAATACAGAAATTTCCATACTACCCAAAACAATCTATAGATTCAGTGCAATCCCTATCAAAATTCCAATGGCATTTTTTTATAGAAATAGAAAAGAATTTTAAAATTAGGGAATCACAAAAGACTCTGAAGAGCCAAAGCAACATTGAGAAAGACAAACAAAGCTAGAGAAATAATACTTCCCGATTTTAAATTATATTACAAAACTATAGTAATCAAAGCAGCATGGGTATTTACATAAAATAGATACATTTGTTAATGGAACAGATTAGAGAGCCTAGAAATAAACTCATGCACATATGGTCAATTAATTTACAGCAAAGGAACCAAGAATATACAAGGAGAGCATAGTCTTTTCAATAAATGGTGTTCAGAAAATTGGACAGCCACATGAAAAAGAATGAAACTGGACCCCATCCTACACCATACACCTATCTTACATCATACACAAAAATCAACTCAAAATGGATTAAATATTTGTTAAGACTTGTAACAGTAAAATTCCTAGAAGAAAACATAAGGAGGATGCTCTTGGACATTGGTATTGGCAATGATTTTTTGGATTTGACACCAAAGGCAAAGGTAACAAAGGTTTCTCTTCAGATCGCATAAATCTTTTGCCTTTAACAAAGGGAAAAATAAGCAAGTGGGATCATATCAAACTAAAAAGCTTCTGTACAGTAAAGGAAACCATCAACAAATGAAATGGCAACCTATGGAATGAGAGAAAATATTTGCCAATCTTTTATCTGGTAAGAGGTCAAAATCCAAAATATAAAAAGAGCCTACACAACTCAGTAGAAAAAAAAAATAGGTTAAAATATGGACAGAGGAACTGAATAGAGATTTTTCCAAAGAAGAGCTAGAGATGGCCATTAGATACATGAAAAGGTGCTCAACATCACCAGTCCTCAGGGAAATGCAAATCAGAACAACAATGAGATGTTATCTCAATACCTATTTGAATGATTATCATCAAAAAGACAAGAGATTATAAGTGTTGGGGAGGGTGTGGGGAAAAGGGAATACTTTTGCACTATTGCTGGGAATATATATTGGTACAGCCACTATGGAAAACAGAATGGAGTTTTTTTCAAAAAATTAAAAATAGAACTACCATTTGATTCAGTAATTCCACTTATGGTGTATATCCAGAAGAAATGAAAACAGAATGTCAAAAGATATCTACACTTGCATGTTCATTGCAGCATTATTTACAGTAGCTAAGATGTGAAAACAACTTGTCCATCAACTGATGAATGGAAAAGGATTTGTTATATATCTACACAATGAAATACTATTTAGCCCTGAGAAAGTAGGAAATCCTGCCATTTTTGACAACAGTGAAACTTGAGGGCATTATAGAAAGTGAAATAAGCCAGACAGACAATGACAAATACTGTATAGTATCACTTATATGTGGAATCTTAAAAACAAAACAAAACAAGTCATACTTAAAGAAACAGAGTAGGAGAGTGACTGCCAGGAGCGGAGGGTTGGGGGAAATAGGGACATTGTAGTAAAAGATTACAAACTATCAACTATAACATGCATAAGGTCTGAGGATCTAATATGTAACATAGTGACTATAGTTGGTAACCTGTACTGTGTAGTTGAAATTTACTAAGAATAGAACTGAAGGGGTGCCTGGGTGGCTCAGTCGTTAAGCGTCTGCCTTCGGCTCAGGTCATGATCCCAGGGTCCTGGGATCGAGCCCCACATCGGGCTCCCTGCTCATGGGAAGCCTGCTTCTCCCTCTCCCACTCCCCCTGCTTGTGTTCCTTCTCTCGCTGTGTCTCTCTCTGTCAAATAAATAAATAAAATCTTAAAAAAAAAAATAGAACTGAAATACTCTCATAGAAAAGATAAATATTTGGTATGATAGATGTATTAATTAACTACATACTAGAAATCCTTTGACAAATATACATATATCAAATATATCAAATCATCAGCATATATTTTAAATATCTTATAATTTTATTTTTAATTATACTCCAATAAAGCTGGGGAGAAAACACCACAAACTAGGTGACTTATTAAAATATATTAATTCCTCATGGTTCTGGAGACTGGAAGTGCAAGTTCAGGATGCCAGCATGTTTTGGTTCTGGTGAGAATCTTCTTCAAGTTTGCAGATTGCAAATTCCTCACTGTATTCACATGGTGGAAGGGGTTAGGGACCTCTGTGGGGTCTCTGATCGGTGCACTAATTCAGCAAAAGTTTTGGGTGGACACATTCACATGAAAGCAATGATGAAACAATTCAGGATTTGTTATTACAAAATAGAACTTTGTAACCTAAACATAGTAATGTTTATATATAAAAAAAGCAAAATAAAAGAGAAATATTCCTCCCATGTAGATTCTCTGTTTTAAAAATAGTTTTGCATTATAATGCACTTATAAAAAAGTAACCAAAACTTAATTACTTATCATAAAGGCAATACACTATTCTCCACTCATATAATAAATAATGTCCAGCATCTCAAGCTCTCTTTAGACATCAACCAGATCACGGTTCTATCTGTCTTTGTTGGAGAGTAATAGCATAGTAATTTTTATAGTAATTACTTCTTTCCTTAATAGTTTTACCACCTATGGTTATACCACCTGTTTGCATTTCAAAAATTAGTTTCCTTTTTTTTTTTCTACTTTGAACCTTAAGTAAATGGAATCATAAAGTACTCTTGTGTTTGTAAGATTTATATATATATTGCTTTGTTTGAATGTAGTTTATGTATTGTATTTCAATATTCCAAATGATACAATTTATCCATTTGCCTGTGTAAGCACAACTAAGAGTTGCTTTCTTTTATAGCTATAGTGAGTAATATGCTTTTGTAATTACTTCTGGTGAGCACAGGCACACATTTCTGTAGGGTAAGTAACAGGATAGGGTAGGTTACAGGATATAATATTGTTTCATTAGATGATTTCAATTCCCTGGTTAGTAAGAGAGTTGAGCAACTTTGTAGTCATTTTATTTAAGGAGTTACAGTTGTTGCTATTTCAAAGTCTATTCTAAATTAAATCCCTTGTCAATTTCAATGTACAAAACTGCATAATTTGTTAAATTCTGGAAGTTTGGCAGTTATAGTGAGAATGCACTTCTGACTCAAATTCCAGAGGTTCATTTAATTAGAAAATCAAGGGGATCCTACAGCATAGGTCATCCACGTGTTATCCAAATCTCTTTGCCTTCAGAAATATAATCAGTTTGCATCCCACCCACAGATTTTTGTAAATTTTTCAACATATTTTCTTTTGGCTTACTACTCTTTATGGTCTCAGCTGAGCCATTTTATTTGACTGAAATATTGATCCAAGAACAAAATATATCACTTTTTCAAAATCTTCAAAATATCTATTCCACAAAGCACTTGTGATCAGACTGACATTCTCAAGATTTATTAGGGAGGGGAATCATGGCAACACAAAGGACTGTTAAAGGTTTTTAAGGCATAGCCTTTAAAAAAAAAATGTCCATCAACAGTTCCAGACTATGTGGTAGCATTTGCCTTTCAATCCACCCTGAGCTCTATTTTGTTGTATGATTCTTTCTATTCTTTCCTTTTCTTTTTCCTTCATTTGTTCTCTACATTTTTTAGGATGATAAGAGCAAAATTTTTTCTGTGTATCATGCAGAGCATATTTCTTTCCTTATTCTGAAGCCACACATTAGGTGAAAAAGCTGTGGGAATTTTGCATGAGGGGCTCACTTTTTAATTCAAGCTATTTCTGAAGCATTTTTTCAAACAAAGGCTGTTTTATTCTTAAGAGGAATCTGTTAGTATTATTCCACATAGTTATTGTAGAAGACAAATATTCTAATATCAAATATTAGTAAATGCCATTCAGCTGTCTAAGAAAAGCATCCATAATCCCATTGGGATGTTACAGAAATGCTCAGGCATTAAAATGAATGAATGAATGAATGGATGGATGAATGAATGAATGAATGAATGAATGAATGACATGCAATACTGTAACTTTAAAAAAAACCTTAAAATGTAAAATACTTTAAATTAAAAAATGTTAAATACTTAAAATGATTAAAGGAAAACACATGATTTTAATAGATGTGAAAACAGATGGCATAAAATAAAAAAATAGAAAAATACTACAATTACTTTTAGTTTAAAAGTTAGGGTTTCACATCCTAGCAATATGGTTTTTTTTTAAATCCTACTCAAATGATTAGCCAGTATTTCATTTTATTTGAAAAACCAAGCTTTTTTCTGTTAAATAGGAACAAAATTGGAATAGCTGCTATCACTGCTATTATTTTTTTTGTATCATTCCAGTTTAACAACTGAACAATTAATAGTGATAAATATCTAAATGAAGGAGACAACTTACTGTTTTCAAGAGATTGTTATATTCAAGAGAGACAGGCAAACAACTGATTTATTATCCAGTGCTAAAAAATAATAATAATAATTATTATTATTTTTTAAGATTTTATTTATTTATTCATGAGAGACAGAGAGAGAGAGAGAGAAGCAGGCTCCCAAGGAGCAGGGAGCCCGGTGTGGGACTCGATCCCAGGACCCTGGGATCATGACCTGAGCTGAAGGCAGACGCTTAACCATCTGAGCCACCCAGGTGCCCTAATAATTATTTTTTTAAAGATTGTATTTATTTATTTGACAGAGAGAGACACAGCGAGAGAGGGAACACAAGCAGGGAGAGTGGGAGAGGGAGAAGCAGGCTTCCCGCTGAGCAGGGAGCCCAATGCGGGGCTTGATCCCAGGACCCTGGGATCCCCCCCTGAGCTGAAGGCAGACACTTAATGACTGAGCCACCCAGGCGCCCCAATATATATAAGCTTTTTTAAAAATTCTGGAATAGTTTTAAATTTACAGAGTTATTACAAAGATTAAGAATTTTCGTATACCCCACAACCTGTTCCCTATTATTGACATCTTATAACAATGTAGTACATTCATTGCAATTAATGAATATATATATGTGTGTATATATATATATATACATAATGATATAGTGATATGTTGTTATTAGCTATGGTCTATATATTATATATTCCTACATCCTCAGTATTTTCCTCATATCCTTTTTCTCTTCTAAAATCCCATCCAGGAATGCTTATTTTGGCAGCACATATACTCAAATCCTGTCCAAGATACCAAATTCCATTTAGTACTCATGTCCTCCTATGCTCCTCTATCTATATCTGCTTCCTGGGACTGCTGTATAACAAATTGCCACAAACTGGTGGCTTAAAAACAACAGAAATTTATTCTACCACCATTCTGGAGGCTAGAAGTATGAAATCAAGGTGTTGGCAGGGCTCTAGGGGAGAATCTGTTGGATGTCTTCCTCTTAGCTTTTATCGTTGCAGGCAATCCTTGGCATTCCTTAGCTGGTAGATATAACACTCCAATCTCTGCCTCCATTGTAACATGGCCTTTTCCTTGTATGTCTTTGTTCTCTTATGAGGACACCATTCATATTGGAGTTTTATCTAGTACAGTAAATTAGAGGCTTAGATTATTTCTTTCATAACATTCTTTGCTTTCAACATACGACTTTAATGTTATAAATTCCCTGTAAGTACTGTTCTGTGTTCTTAGTTCTAAGTACTAAGTTCTGTTTTTATTCCTTTCATAATACTTTTGAATTTCACTTGAGACTTTTCTTTGGCTCATGTGTTATTTAGAAACCTGTTGTTGAATCTCCAAATATTTGGACATTTTCTATCTGTATTTTATTGATTTATAGTTTAATTCTGTTGTGGTCTGAGAACATACTTTATTTGATATCTATTCTTCTAAATTTGTTAAAGTATATTATGTCCCAGAATGTGGTCTGACTTTCTGAACATTCCATGTGAGCTTAAGAAGAATTTGTTTTCTATTGTTGGATATAGTAGTCTATAGATATCAATTAGGTACAACAGATTAATAATGCTGTTCATGTCAAGTATATTCTACTAATTTGTCAATTACTGAAAGAGGACCATTGAAGTTCCAACTGTGTTTTATGTTTTTACTTCACCTATTTTGACACTCCTTCTAGGTATATACACATTTAGAATTATTATAACTTCTTGGAGAATTGATTCTTTCATCATTATGTAATATCAGTATCCCTGATAATCTTCCTGATCTGCAGTTGGCCTTGTCTAACATTATGCAGCTTTTTGGTTAATGATAGCATCATACATCTTTCTCCCCCCTTTACTTTGCACCTTTATGAGTGCTAACATTTAAAGTAGATTTGTACACAACATATAATTGGGCCTCTTTTGCTTTGTTTTCCCACTCAGACAATCTCTATCTTTTAATTGGCAAATTTAAATGATTTACATTTAAAATAATTATTGACGGGGCACCTGGGTGGCTCAGTCAGTTAAATGTTTACCTTCGGCTCAGGTCATGATCCCAGGGTCCTGGGATAGAGCCCCGCGTCAGGCTCCCTGCTCTGTGGGGAGCCAGCTTCTCCCTTTCCCTCTGCCTGCCACTCCTCCTGCTTGCACTCTCTCTTTCTTTGTCAAATAAATAAATAAAAATCTTTAAAAAATAAAAAAAAGATTGACATAACTGAATTAGTATCTAATAATGTTTCTATCAGTTAATTTGTCATTTTTTTAAATTTTTCTTATTTTATATCTTTTCTGCTGTTGAGTATTTTGTTTGGTCCCATTGGATCTCCTCCCTTAATATATCAATTATACTTATTTTTAAAAATTTTGTTAATGATTATCCTTTGCAGTACACTTTTTTAATTAATCTAGTTTATCTTTAAAGATTTATTTATTTATTTTAGAGAGAGAGAGCATGAGTGAGGGGAGGGGCAGAGGGAGAGGGAGAGAGAGAATCTCAGATAGACTCCCTGCTGAGCATAGAGCCAGGACCCTGAAATCATGACCTGAGCCAAAATCAAAAGTCAGACGCTTAACCAACTGAGCAAGCCAGGCATACTTCTACCTTATCTTTAAATAACACTATATCACTTTACAAGTAGTATAGTTACCTTATACAGGTAGTTCTCAATTTTTCCTACCCATTTCTTCAGTCATTACTATCATTCATTTCACTTATTCATATGTTACAATCACCCAGCACATTGATACTATTAACTCAAACAAGCAGTTATATATAGGTTAATTAAAAATAAAAAAATTTAGAAAGTTATTTTATTTCATTTATTCTCTCTCCTACACTCTTTCTTTCTTTATGTAGATCTGAGTTTTTAATCTATATCATTTTCCTTCTGCTTGAAAAAAGTCTTTTAACAGTTCTCATAGGAAGATGTAAGATGGGAGTAAGCTTTTTACATGTTGTGAGTTTTTTACAATAGAAGTGAGTACATTAATTTGTAAGCAGATAGTTTCCAGAATCTCTTTTTTTCCCTAAGAACTTGTTTCTTTAATTTATCTTAGTGTTTCTCTTTCTTGGCATATGTTTTCCCTATATGGTCTTTAATATTTATATATCTGTTTTAATTTAAGAAGGAATGTTGTGTTGGTTACTTTATACATTGGTATTTATTTTCTCTGCTATTGCAATATAAGTTTGTTTCACCAAAAAGTTTCCTTCACAAATTAGAATAATTTACTGGGACTCCATGGAAAGGCATGATGGCTCATGAGCTTTCATTAAATGAGAAGGCTGGCCTTATACTGATTCCTCTCAAGTGCTAGAATGAAAAAGATAATTATTCTAGAGGTGCCAATACCATACCAACAGTATTATTTTTTGAAGATAGTTAATTTTATTTATTTAAAGAAAAGCCTTTTGGTATTTGCCTAGATGATAAATGGCACTGTAATAAAGTTCTGTTGACAGAGTTTCAGTTAATAAAACTATTTTCATAACCTCCTCTCACTTCATACTCATATATCCAGTCCAAGTCTCTCTGAGGTTTTCTCTTCTCCAGTTCTTTCCTCTTCTGCTAGTATTCTGTACTTAAAAATATTCTGGTTTGAATAATCTGCTAACAAGCTTCTATCTCTTTTCTAACTTTTGGGAATGAGCTTATCTTTCCATCTGATCTTGTACCTCTGCTTTAAACTTCCCCAAATCTCCCACTCCCATTTCTACCCCATCTCATTTGCTTTGCTTTTAGGGATTTGCCCACATTTTTATTCCTTTCCTATCATATTTGAAGAAAATCAAGTTGAATAGATATGAAAGGATTTCACACTTTATATCTGAATATTCTTGTAATTCTTGACAGGAATTTAAGTGACATCCTTTGGCCATTCTGTATCTTTTAATGCAGTCATGTTGTATAGTCACAACAGAAATTACCAAGGCACATGGCTGGATTTGGGGAAAAAAATGACATTTGCTAGGGCATTGACTCTATGATATATAATGGTTTCATGTCTTCAAAAACATTAGCATTGAATGATATATTCTATCTCCTATTAAATTCTTATTTTTGGTACACATTTACTTTCCTCTACTTGTAGCTGCAAACTGAATAATATATGGTAGACTTGCATGCAGACATATATTACCTTTCCTCCTAGATTACAGGTTCTTGGGGCATTGGATCACATACTCTTCATATTTGCAAACCACAGAAGTAAAGTCTTTAATATAAAAAAAAATTCTAGGGGCGCCTGGGTGGCTCAGTTGGTTAAGCGACTGCTTTCGGCTCAGGTCATGATCCTGGAGTCCCGGGATCGAGTCCCACATCGGGCTCCCTGCTCGGCGGGGAGCCTGCTTCTCCCTCTGACCCTCCCCCCTCTCATGTGCTCTCTCTCTCTCTCATTCTCTCTGTCTCAAATAAATAGATAAAATCTTAAAAAAAAAATAAATTAAAAAAAATAAAAAAATAAAAAAAAATTCTAATGCAGATAACATTTCCAGTGGTGGTGAGCAAAACTGAAGAACTGGAAATAGCCCCTTTAAATCTCCACTCATGATTAATATTAAGTTCTTAACAAAAGATCTTCTGAACAAAGATTACTATGTGTAGTATACAAAGAAATGTTATTCTACTTCACAAATGTCTTATCTTCTTGCTGTCAGATTTTAAGCACCATTGATGCCCTTCCTCCCCAAACCCCTGCCCTCCTGTGTACCATCACTAATGCCAAGGGAAAGGTGGTTACATTTTCTGTGTTGCTTTTATACAGATCAATGTACTTGATGGTGGATGTGATATTCATGACTCTTGTTGGAATAATAAATAATGAATGGGTCAACCAAGAAATCAAAGAGGAAATAAAAAAATACATGGCGATAAATGAACATGGAAACAAAATGATCCAAAATCTTTGGGATGCAGCAAAAGTTGTTCTAAGAGGGACATTTGTAGCCATTCAAGGCCAGCTCAAGAAGCAAGAAAAAATTTCAAATAAACAACCTAACCTTACACCTAAGGGATCTAGAAAAAGAAGAACAAACAGAATCCCAAACCAATAGAAGAAAGGAAATAAAATGAAGATTAGAGCAGAAATAAAGGAAATGGAAACTAAAAAAAGAAAAAAGAAATGAAAACAGGAGCTGATTTTTTGAAAAGATCAACAAAATTGATAAGCTATTAGGCAGACTTATAAAAAAATGAGAGAGAATGAGAGAGAGAAAAGGAGAGCAAGGGGAAGAGAGAGAGAGAAAGGACTCAAAATCAGAAATGAAAGAGGAGATACAACAACCAACACCTCAGAAATACAAAGGATTATAAGAGAATGTTACAAAAAATTATATGCCAACCCCCATGTTTATTGCAGCATTATTTACAATAGCCAAATTATGGAAGTAGCCCAAGTGTCCACTGTTAGATGAATGGATAAAGAAAAGGCCATACACACACATACACACACCACCACCACCACCACCACAGAATATTACTCACCCGTAAAAAAGAATGAAATTTTGCCAAAGGCACGGATGGATCTAGAGAGTATGATACTAAGTGAAATACGTTAGTCAGAGAAATACCAATACTGTATGATTTCACTCATATGTGGAATTTAAGAAACAAAACAAATGATCACAGAAAAAAGAGACAAAAAAGCCAGACTTAAATATAGGGAACAAACTAGTGGTTATCAGATGGGAGACGGGTCAGGGGATGGATGAAATAGGTGAAGGTGTTAAAAATAAACTTCTCATGATGAGCACTGAGTATCGTATAGGATTGTTGAATCACTATATTGTACACTTGAAACTAATATAACGTACGTTAATTATACTGGAATTTAAAAAAACAAATTTTTTAAAAAGTTTCATATTCTATACTCATTCAAAACAGTGACTAAATCAGAAATAATTTTTAAATCTTTTCATCCACATGCCAGCCTCCTAAGAAAAGCTTAATTACACACATACATGCATATACACACAGACCTTCTTTCTTTTTGTCTGTTTGTCCAGAATTACTGAGTTACAGGGTGTGTATTTAATTTCACTGAGTACTTCCTGACCAATCAGTACTTAATATAAACCATAAAATTTATTGATTGAATTATTCTATCAATAGTTCTATCACTGGTAGCTTTGTATAATTTGAGCCTATTTTGCTAGATGTATACGTTCATGATCTCTTTGATTTATTATTACTTATACCAGTATTAATTTCTATATTTATTCCTTATGATGTTTTTCATCTCACAATTTTATTTCTTCTCTTAAAACTACTGCATTATTCTCTGTATTGTTGTTAATATTTGTCTTGTATTTTTGTATGAGTGTTTTTATTTTATTTACATGTATCTGTCTCTTAGATATTATGCTGTTGAATCTTTAAAAAACTCTAATTTGAGAATCTTTTTTTTATTCATTTATTGTAGTTACTGTTCTATTTCTACTATGTTTACATTTTAATATGAGACAAGAACAGAAGAAAAGTGTGCCATAATGCTAAGGGACTAAGGCATTGGTGGAAAACCTAAAAAAAATACACGTTTTTGCATGTGTAGAAAGGCTTTTACTTCTTTAGGTGTTTTTTTTTTTTTTTTTTTTGCTTTGCTTTTTCTCTATTGTGGCTTCCATATCTTGGAACTCAGTGCCTGTATAATCAAAATGATTGTGAAAGCATTGGCCCACCTTTTGCATGAAGTTGGTAACAGTGTGGGCCTCTAGTTTTAATGAAAGGAGACTCCAGATTATATATTTCCTAGCCCGGTTCTCCAGAAAAAAGCCATTCAAGGGTTAAGGCTAAATAACTGAAGTCTTTAGTGGTCTCTCAAAAACATACTGTTCTCAGGAATATGTGATAAAGGGATTTTTTCTGGTGTTATACAACAAATTACTACAAAGTATGCAGCTCAAAACAACCTGCATTTATTATCTCACAGTCTCCATGAGTAATGAGTCTGGACACAGCTAATCTGAGTCCTCTACTCAGGGTGTCCCAAGGCTGCATTCAAGGTTTTGATTGGGTTGCTTTCTCATCTGGAGTCCTGACTCAGGAGACCTCAGTCCAAGCCCATTCAGGTTGTCAGGCAGAATCTTTTCTTTGCAGATATTTGACTGGGGAATCCAGCATTTTTTTCTGGCTAGAGAGCATGCTCAGGTCCTAGAAGCTACCGCCAGGTCTTAGAGGCTTCCGTTAGTTCCTTGTAATGAGGCCTTTCTAACACAATACATATTTCAGCAAGCCAGCAAGGAGAATCTCTTTTTTCAGTCAGCTTAGTCAGAGTCTTATATAATATAACAAACAATCACTTGCAATCAAACAAGTGACACCTGAATGTCATGAAGATGACACTCCATCACCTTTGCCATATTCATGGTTAGAAGCAAGTTACAGGTCCCACCCACATTCAGTCGGAGGAATGATAGAGGGTGTGAACATGGAATTATCAAAGGTCTGTCCACCACAACCTGGTGGAATTCTAGTTATCAATCTTGTATCCTGACCATTTGTGTCTTTTCATGAGAAGTATAACATTTGCTGCATATCATCAGTTTGCAGCCCAGTGTATGCATAAAACATTATAATTCTATGGAAATGAAATCTCCAAGAGAAAGATGAATAATTTTTGACAAAATCACACCTAGAGTTTTCAAAATAAATAAAAATTTTCAAAAATTTCAGGTTTCAAAATTAGGGCAAGGTCATGTGGTTACAGTCAGCTATAAGCAGGGACTTCATACTGAGTACGGATCTATACATCTAGTACAATTGTTTTCAAGGAGGAATCCTGTTGGCAGGGAATTGAACTAATTTTAATGACTAAGGCAGTCTCAATTAGAGGATGCACAGTTTACATGTGGAAGCATTTGAATTGATGAGTGATGTATTGTTTACTAGTCAGATATCTTTGATTTTATATTCTTTTACATAGTGAGAGCTAAGGAACTGGAAGGGCACCAAGCCTTCAGTATACTATATATGTAGGATTCAAAATAATGAGTTTAAACATAATTTATTTGAGAAAGGTTGACATTTAATAAATAAACATAAAATAAGTGTCAAAAATAATATGTATATCCCTTACATTGAGATGAAGGAAAAACATTGGAATTATCACAAGTCTAAACACCAGGAAAGAAGTTTGAAGACCTGTTTTTGGAACACTTTGACTCAAAGAATTAGATTTGTCAGGAGGCAAAAGGAAAACCACAGTTAGCAGGTTTTTAAAAAAAAAAAGAAAGAAAGAAAAGAAAAGTCTTCAGAATTTGGTATGTGAACAAAAAGTAAAGTTCACACTTTGAAAAAAGAACATCAGAAACTCAGGAAGATATATAGGATCAACTTAAAAACAAATTTTGATCTCGTGGTCAAGACAAAAATCTGGGATAGAAAGGGAAAAGAGGATCCAACAAATTCTTTTAACCTACATGTGGTAGAAGAAGAAAGGAACCAAGTTAAGAAAGAGGTAAAATTTTTAAAACACAGATAAACTTTCATAAAGAAGGTAGATATACACCATGCAGAAATGAATTGTAACAGAAAGTTTCTGCTTCTATATGAAAGAATGTGGACATAGGAGTGTTTATAGTACTTTCATTATGAGAAAGCTTTATCAAGGCTTTGGATATTCATGTTCACAATTGTGTATCAGAGCCCATGCTAGACATACTCTTCCTTACAGCTTTAGGGTGCACACAATTGCATCCTCAATTCAGTATTTTGTTGCTGTGAATTCCAACTAGGAAAAGTTGGGAACTAAAAGTGTTAAAATTCTTCTGATAGATCATATTTAAAGGCTGAAAGAATTAAGAACCAAAGACAGAATTGCAAAAGTAGTAGCTAATGAAAAAAAAAATCAGATTTCTGCTAAAAATTAAAAAAAAGATAACTGTTTGAAATAAGCTGGGGATGACTACTATGGGGAATGCAAGGCTTTGGACTTTGGAGAGTAGATTGTGGAAAATGTGAGTCCTCTTCCAAGAGAGGCGGGGGTGGAGCGTGAGGGTATGAGATAAAAGAAGCTCTGGGGAGATAGTTTAATTCAATCTTGAAAGTAAAAGAAATGTAAAGATGAAAATGTAAAAATGTAAAATGTAAATGTAAAAAAACGGAAGGGGAGGGGTACCTGGGTGGCTCAGTCAGTTAAGCATCTGACTTGATTTTGGTTCAAGTCAGGATCTCAGGGTCGTGAGATCGAGCTCTGAGTAGGGCTCATGCTGGGGGTAGAGCCTGCTTAAGATTCTTTCTCTCTGTCTCTCTTCCTCCTTCTCTTAAAAAATTGGAAAGGGAAATTAAGCAGTTTTCATAGTTAGGATAATGCTTACAGAAAATGCTGGGAACTGACCTCATCATCACAAACTTCTACATTCTGTCATGGAAAGGCAATCTATATCAATGGTAAACACTCCCCTAGATATGGGAAACATAGTGTCATGCTTTTAGATATTTGATGAAACATGACTCCAAATTGGGCATTTAAGTTAAAAAACGATTGGGTACAGAAGAGAAACTAAACCTATTAAGACCTCTTTCTTTTCCCCCTCTTCTCTGCTTTCCCTTCCTCTTCCTCTACATTTCCTTCTCCTTCTCTTCTTCTTCCTCCTCCTTCTTTTCTTCTTTTTGTTCTTCTTCATTGTAGATCCCATTTTCCAAAAAAACATTCAAGGTATATCATTAGCAGACACAATACAGGTCTGATGGCAACATGCACTAAATTCTAATTCATATATTTTGCTCAGGAAAGGATATTTTGCATATATTGAAAACAACTGAAATTGTTTTGACTTGTTACTGGATTTTCCAATATAATATTTTTTACTAAGTTCATTAAATAAATTTCAGGTGATATTTCTTGGAATCCGTGATGGGACTTTAATACAAGCATGAGTATTATTAATGGCATAGGAACATTGATTTTGAACCCCTTAAGTAGGAATTGTGGTTAAATGGTTAATGTAATGTAAGTCATTGGTGGTTTTTTAAATAGTATTGTAGGAACTATGAAAAGTGTCATATCATATTATTAGTATTTATTTTAATATGAGTAATTTTTATAGGGAGAGACTAACATTATGGCCCTTGTGGGGAAAGATTTGCTAGAAGTAGAAAAATGAAATAAAAAAAAATGACATTAGTCCTAATTGACAATTTGAACATAGTCATGTTTGAGGGGTTAATCCATTGTCCTGAGTATTTTGGGGTTTAGCTGAGGGAGCTGATTTTTATATCCTTGATGAGCAGTTAATGGCCCATGACCGAAGATGGCCTTTATTCTAATACTATATGGGATTTTTCCTTATTGTTCTACTCAGTTTTGAGTGTTTTAATTGAGTTCTCTACTTCTCATTAGGGAACCTTCAAACAAAAACACAGATTTGAAAAAAAAAAAATTAAAAACTGTACTGAATCAACGATTTCCCTTAGTCCCTAATAGATCTTATTATTGTGTATTCCCATTAATTTCAGAGGTTGATTACCTCCCAGTTAATTTTTAAATAGAATAAGAACATCCATCATTGTTTTGACAAATTTTATTTTAAAAACTCTACTCTTATGCATAATAAACTGTAGGAAAAAAAATCCGTGTTCCTGGTCTATGCCAATGTAATAAATTAAAATATGATCACATAGGAATTTTTTTTCTCAACCCTTGAAAATAAAACTTGCACAAATATAATTTAGTCCATTGCATATTGTATATCCAATTCTTTTTTTTTAAATAGGTTTCCTCAATATTTACATTATTGACATTTAGGATTAGATATTTCTTTGTTGTAGAGGGCTGCCCTGTGCATTGTAGAATGCTTAGCAGCATTCCTAGCTTCTGCCCTTGATGAAAATAGCACTTCTTCCAGTTATGACAACTAAAAATGTCTGCAGAGATTGCAAATATTCCCTGAGGGACAGTATCATGCTCCTTCCTGTTGAGAATCTCTGCTTTAAATTGGTCATGTAAGTATCAGTTCTAAACTCATAACACATTTGAAATAATAGTGGAGGTGAGAGTTTCATAAGAAAAAAAAGTTTCATAAAAGAAATAGTTATTTGGTTTAGGATTAAAATGATTGGAATCTATGTATTTAAATTACTTCTCTAAATCCTTTTGAAATAATGAATAAAAAATATAGAAAAATCCATCTCAGCTCTGGGAAACAAGGAGTATCATTGTCTGTTAGTTAAAATCTTTTACAATTATTTTGTTGTTTTTGTTTTTATTTTAGTACAGATTACACTGAGCTCTCCTCTGTTTAGAAGGTAGATTAAACACATTTTTGACTTACTGTATGTGATATCTCTCTGAGTTGAATGTGAAAGTGATACTCAATAGAATTTCACCAACATCAGATAACATAAAGGCAGGAAATGGAAGATATCATGGGCCAGTGGGTGGCCATAAAAAGACAAATATTCACATTGTGAGGGGTTTCAAGATATGCAAAAAGCCAGCCCTTTAATAATTTACTCTTAGTTTATATTTGATGTAAAAAGCAAGCAAAGTAAGCAGAGAACTTTATCATATGACATCTAAATTTGAGCAATGTGCTAGATAGGGAGATAATTTGCCTCATCTCTCACACACACACATACACACACACACTCGAACTTACACAATAATGAAATTACCTGAGTGTTGATGGATCTTATACCACTCTCCCATGAACAGGTTGAATTCTTTCCTTGTAATTTTTTTAGAATTAGTCACATTAATTCTATATTTTCCCCTATTCTTTATATGGGATTGGTATCTTTAAATACAGACTGAAAACTATTACACAAGATTTATATTAGTTCCTGAAAATGCATAAACTTAGATCCTCACGGAAGGAAATTCAAAAAGAGAAAAATCACCAAAGAAAACTAAATCTAATTCAAAGTCATTCAAACTAATCTGAGGGATTGGAGAAAATATTCCCTTATGAAACTGACTTACTGTGAGAAAGAAGTCCAAAACTGGATAATAATTTTTAAAACTTCTAATTTGAATTTACTAATGAAATTTGAGATGACATGTCCTCTCTGAAATGGAATAATCTGAGATCAGAAAAGATTGTGTTTTCAGCTCACAGCATGACTTCAGTATCAGAAGGCATAATAACGAAAACAGCACATTGTGTCCTACAGAAATCCACATCAGTGAATTGTAGCATATTATAGGATAGTCTGGGCTAGTGTTTCTCATTTATCTCCATTCTCATATGCCTCCCTTTCAGAGCAAAGCCACCTCATAGGTAAGCAAGTGTGTGTTGATAGACTACAGCCCATCTTTTTCTCTTTGGTTACTTAAATTCTTAGGAATTGATACTAAGAGCTTACTTTCAGGATACAAGTTTTCACAAAGTGTTTGCATTTTACTGCATTTATATTGAGCACCTACTGTATTCAGACATTTTGCTAGGAGATGAGAATAGAGTAATCAACATAGCATACAAAGTCTTTGTTCTTGTGGGCTTACATCTCATTGGAAGAAACAAAGTAAAAAATAAATAAATGTAGATTGTTTATACCAATGTGGAAAGCTGAATAACTTCCTCCCTGCTTCCCAAAAGATGTCTGTCTGCTAATCCCTGGAACCTGTGACTATGTTACCATAAACTGTAAAAGGCAAGTTTCATTTATGACTAAAGTAAGGATTTTGAGATGGTGACATTATCCTATATTATAGAGATGTGTTCAATGTAATCACTGGATCTTTACAAGAGGGAAGCAGAAAGGTCAGATACACAGAGGTAGAAGGAAGTACCTCAAGAGAGAGAAGATATTACATTACAGGTGATGGGGGAAGAGGTCATGAGACAAGGAATGCAGTTAGCCTCAATTAGCTAGGTGGGAAGTGTAAGGCATGGATTCTCCCCTAGAGTCTCCAGAAGGAATGCAGGCCTGCTAACACCTTGATTTTAGTCCAGTGATATTTATTTCAGACTTCTGACCTCTGGAACTATAAGGTAATAAATTTATGCTGCTCTACGCCACTAAGTGATTTGTTATAATGATAATAGGAAACTAATGTAATCAGGTTTAAATGCTGTTAAGAAAAATTAAACATAGTAAAGAGTAGACAGTGGTAGCTATTTTAAATGGACACATAAGAAAGAACTTCCTGATAAAGTATTATTTGTACACAGGCATGAATGAAGTGAGGAAATGAAACAAGTAAATAGCCAGAACTGTGTTCCAGGTCAAGGAGGTATAAAGTCTCTGAGGCCAGAACATGGGTGGTTGTAGTCTAAAAAGAGCAAATTGCCAGTATCACGATAGTGAGGTGAACATCAGGGAATCTAGGAGATATGGTAGAGAAGGTGGGAGATCCAGATTGTTCAGATAATCTGTGGGCCATAACAAACTCTTGGCTTTATTTTATGTCTGATAAGAAAATACTGGGATGTTTTGAGAAGAACAATGACACATTATAAAAAGAATACCTCAGCTTCTCTGTAAAGAAGAAACTATTTCGTCCAAGAAGCCTGATGCAATTGTCTAGATGGGAAGTATAGAAACATGGTTGTTACCCATATAAAAGCACTTTTATTTATGCATTTGAACATATTTAACAAAGCAGGCTTAAACCTGACATTAATAAAGACAATATTTAATTTAGTAAATAGAGTGAAAAGTAAAAATTCTGTTTTGTTTATTTCTGTAGTGTTTGAAATATATCTTCCACATAGAGTGGGAAGTTCATCAACATATTAACTTTAATAAAAGAGTTGGTACATAAACAAAAACAAGAGAACATATCTAATATAAGCACCCACCTCATGTACAGTAATCCTATTGTCATGAAATATTTCTATTTTTAACAGAATTGAAAAGATACATAAAAATGTATAATTAAATTATTTACTGAGCATTGGAATGTCATAATCCTCTGAAAAATACCTTATTTGTTCTTGATGATTTATTTTTAAAAGAATATAGAGGCCCCATTCAAGATGAATATATGAGAAAAATATTTTGCCATATCCCACCTATACTTCTTTTAAATTTGTTTTAAAATGAACAAATACTTAGGGTGCCTAGGTGTCTCAGTTGGTTAAGCATCTGCCTTCAGCTCAGGTCATGATCCCAGGATCCTGGAATGGAGCCCCTCATCGCATCGGGCTCCCTGCTCTGCGGGGGGGGGGGGGTTTGCTTCTCCCTCTCCCTTTACCCCTCCCCCCCACTTGTGCTTGCATGCTCTCTCTCTCTCACTCTAAATAAAATCTTTTTTTTTTTTTTTTAAGATTTTGTTTATTTATTTGTCAGAGAGAGACACAGCGAGAGGGGAAACACAAGCAGGGGGAGCAGGAGAGGGAGAAGCAGGCTTCCCGCTGAGCAGGGAGCCCGTTGTGGGGCTCGATCCCAGGACCCTGGGATCATGACCTGAGCTGAAGGCAGACGCTTAACGAATGAGCCACCCAGGCGCCCCAATAAATAAAATCTTTTTAAAAAAGAGAAAATAAATAAAATAAACAAATATCTATCTATCAGTCATCTATAGAGCGCTCCTCAGGAGAGGATAACAGATCGGAAATGAAGGTAGTTTGTGCTGTAGGTAGAGAGGCATAAGCCCTTACCCACGGACCACAGAAAAATGGGGAGTCTGATGTGTATTATACTAGGCAAAAATTGGGACACTAATAAGGGTAATTATTCTTGTTAAAGAGTAAAATTTTGTCCCAGTTATGTTTTAGTTCCTAATACAAATCCAGAACAGAAAATATTCATCATCTAGGTAAAAGTCCTTCTGCAGAAACTATTTCTTCTCCAGTCTTTATATCATCCAGGACTTCCAGATTTATACATCATGACTGCAATGGATATCTCATA
Organism: Mirounga leonina; assembly: GCF_011800145.1. Lineage (NCBI taxonomy): Eukaryota > Metazoa > Chordata > Mammalia > Carnivora > Phocidae > Mirounga > Mirounga leonina. The sequence goes on from NW_023270305.1 coordinate 37,816,780, forward strand.
GGCCTCTAAAACTTAAAACTTGGTGTCATCAAAGATATCTTGATTTCTATCATAAACATGCTCTTTCTCAGGTCTTCAGTAATTCAGCACATGTCTCCATTATGCCCCCGGTTGTTTAGTTTAAAAAAGAGAAAAGTATTTTCTTTTAAATTGTAGTATAATTTGCTTTCTGTACCATACATATCAAAAATAATGCTTAATATATTTTGTATATGTATATATTCATGGATCCACCATCGATATCATGATAGAGAGCATAGCCCTGTGCTATTTCCCATCAAGGCAAACTCCCACCCAGGAGAAGTCACTATTCAAGTCTCTATTCTGACTTCAAATAGATTTGTTTTGCCTGATCTCAAATTTTAAGTAAATGAAAGCATACCATATGCATTGTTTTGTATCAGGCTTCTTTCCCTTAACATAATGTTTTTGAGACCTATCTCTGGTTTTACCTGTATAAATAGAATTCATTCTTTCCTATTACTATGGAATATTCCATCATGAGAATAATCCGTAGTTTGCTATTACACTTTTGTTGACTTTTAGTTTATACTATTATTAATAAAGTGTCCAGAAACATTATTTTATAGTTTTGAGGGAGACATAAGATCTCATTTCTTCTGGGCCTATACCTAGGCTTGATACGGCTGGGTCATACCACATTACATTTAGTTTTCATGTATTCTTAGGCAACTCTTGGATGAAACAGTTTTTCAGACTTTTCTTATTTTTGATGACCTTGAGAGTTTGTGGATTATGGGTCAAGTATTTTCTAGAATGTTTCTTAATTAATCTTTGTTTGATGTTTCTCATTATTAGACTAGTAGACTGGGAATATGTGGCTGGGGGAGGAAGATCACATAAGTGAAGTGATATTCTCATCATATAATACCAAGTGCATGTACTATCAACATGATTAATCACTGTTAATGTTAACCTTGCTGGCCTGTTTGAGGTAGTGTTTGTCCGACTTCTACATTGTAAATTGACCCTCCTTTTTTTTTTAAATTTTTTATTGTTATGTTAATCGCCATACATTACATCATTAGTTTTTGATGTAGTGTTCCATGATTCATTGTTTGTGCATAACACCCAGTGCTCCATGCAGAACGTGCCCTCTTTAATACCCATCACCAGGCTAACCCATCCTCCCACACCCCTGCCCTCTAGAACCCTCAGTTTGTTTTTCAGAGTCCATCATCTCTCATGGTTCGTCTCCCCCTCTGATTTCCCCCCCTTCATTCTTCCCCTCCTGCTATCTTCTTCTTCTTCTTTTTTTTTTTCTTAACATATATTGCACTATTTGTTTCAGAGGTACAGATCTGTGACTCAACAGTCTTGCACAATTCACAGCACTCACCATAGCACATACCCTCCCCAGTGTCTATCACCCAGCCACCCCATCCCTCCCACCCCCCCCCACTCCAGCAACCCTCAGTTTGTTTCCTGAGATTAAGAATTCCTCATATCAGTGAGGTCATATGATACATGTCTTTCTCTGATTGACTTATTTCTCTCAGCATAATACCCTCCAGTTCCATCCACGTTGTTGCAAATGGCAAGATCTCATTCTTTTTGATGGCTGCATAATATTCCATTGTATATATATACCACATCTTCTTTATCCATTCATCTGTCGATGGACATCGTGGCTCTTTCCACAGTTTGGCTATTGTGGACATTGCTGCTATAAACATCGGGGTACACGTACCCCTTTGGATCCCTACATTTGTATCTTTGGGGTAAATACCCAGTAGTGCAATTGCTGGATCATATGGTAGCTCTATTTTCAACTTTTTGAGGAATCTCCGTACTGTTTTCCAGAGTGGATGCACCAGCTTGCTTTCCCACCAACAGTGTAGGGACCCTCCTTCCTTTTTTCCATATTGTACCCATGGGAAGGAATTCACTGCACTCAGGCTGTACTTAAGGAGTAAGGATTTGTGCTTCCACACTTGGAAGGCAGAGTATTTACACAAATTATTTGTAATTCTTCTACATAGGAGATTTCTTTATTCTTCTCCATTTACTTATTTATTTAGTCATCGATTGGTATCCATATGGACTCATGGATATTTATTTTATATTTTGGTGTACAATCCAAGACTAATTAATTTATTTTGTTGTTCACATTTTCCAGTTTTGGAACAGCTCCTAATGGCACTCTTTCAGTTGAATCTGGTATCCCATTTAATACTCCATTTGTGTGTATGCATGTGTGTGTGTGTGTATTTAGTACTTTTTTTTTATTTTCTAGCATTACAAGCTGCCTAGGCTCATGTTATATATTTCCTGCTAAAGTCTTAGAGTCAGTCCTTTCTGCAAGGCATCTTGGCTCCATTTATTGGTATTAGTGGTATTAGAAACCAATATTTAGGTATTATATGTCTTACTGCTCCTAGGATTTTCTTAGTACTAGGCCCTATCAACTATCAAGGGCCTATAGGCCCTATAGGCTTATTACAGCCTATTTTTTTATACTCTTACAGATTCCACTAACATTAAAAATTACTTAAGTTGGTACCTATTTACCCCAATACTATTAGTGAATTTGTTTCATACATTTGTAATAATTATATTCATTTGTCACATTCTGAATTCCTTTCTGAAAATCCCAAGCTCCTAAATAACTTTTTTTAAATTGCATACACTATGATATTTGTACTATAAAGTTCTAGGAGTCTTAAAGTCTTCTATATGCCATTACAGTATAAGCAGTATAGATTCACTGCCCTAAAACTCCCCTACACTTTAAGTTTTCAACATCTGCTCACCCCCAAAGACTTGGCAACCACTTATCTGTATAGTATCTATATAGCTTTGCTTTTTCTAATCTGTCACATAATTGGAATCATACAATATGTGGCTTTTTCAGACTGTCAGTTTTACTTAGTATGCATTTGAGGTTCATCTGAGTCTTTTGGCAGCTTGATAGATTATTTTTTATTATCACTGAATACTATCCCATTGTATAGATGTACCACAGGGTTTTTTGTTTTTTTTTTAAGATTTATTTATTTGAGAGAGAGAGAGAAGAGAGGCAGAGAGAGACAGAAAAAAATCTCAAGCAGACTCCCCGCTGATCATGGAGCCCAAAGTGGGATTCAGTCCCACAAACCTGAGATCATGACCTGAGCCGAAACCAAGAGTCTGGCTCCTAACCAATTGAGCCACTCAGGCACCCTATATCCATTCACTTATTAAAGAACATTTTCATTGTCTTCAGTGTTTGATGAAAATGAATAAAGATGATATAAACATTCATGTGCATGCTTTGGGTGGCCATAATTTAAAAAAATTGGTTGGAGCATAATTGCTGGATAATATGGTAAGGCTATGTTTAGCTTTGTAAAAACAATGGTAACTTGTCTTCCAAAGTGGTTGTATCTTTTTCATTTCTACACACACAAAGAAGGATGAGAATTCCTGTTGCTTCATATCCTTGTCAGCAATTTGTATTCCCAGGTGTTTGGATTTTAGCCATTTTTATAAGTGTGTAATGCTATATCATTTTGTATTAATTTGCAGTTTCTTAATGACAAATGATGTTGAGCATCTTTTCATAAGCTTATTTGCCATCTGTATAATTTCTGTTCAGATATTTTCTTACTTTTAACTGGGCTGTTTTTTTCATATTGGTGAATTTTAGAGTTCTTTGTATAATTTGCATATAAGTCCTTTGTCAAATATGTGTTATGCAAATATTTTCCTATGGTCTAATTTTTTTTTCATTCTCTTAACAGTGCCTATTGCATAGTATAAAATTTAATTATAATAAAATCCAGTTATCACTTTATTCTTTCATGGATAATGCTATTTGTGTTGTATTTAAAAACTCACTACCAAATCTAGCAATATATTGATTTTCTCTAATGTTTTCTTTAAGAAGTTTTATGGTCCGCAGTGTGGTCTGTCTTGGTGACTGTTCCATGTGAGCTTGAGAATAATAATATTTTTTTTTGCTGTTGTTGGATGGAATATTTATAAAAGTATTAGACAAATTGATTATTTAAATCATTGTTACATAAATGAGCCATTTCAATTGGAGTACTTTTGACCTTTCTTCAAGCTCACTAACTTTTTCCTTGACCAGGTTAAGTCTACTGCTTAGCCCATGAATGGAATTCTTCATTTCTGTTATAATTTTTGTGTTTTCTAGCATTTCCTTTTGATTGTTTCCTAACATTTCCATCTTTCTGCATGTATTATCAATCTGTTATTGTATGTTGTCTCTTTTCCATTAGAACTTTTAACATGTTGGAGCACCTGGGTGGCTCAGTCATTAAGCGTCTGCCTTTGGCTCAGGTCATGATCCCAGTGTACTGGGATCGAGCCCGGCATCAGGCTCCCTGCTCAGCGGGGAGTCTGTTTCTCCCTCCTCCACTCCCTCTGCTTGTGTTCCCTCTCTCGCTGTCCCTCTTAGTGTCAAATAAATAAATAAAATCTTTAAAAAAAAAACTTTAAAAAAAGAACTTTTAACATGTTGATCACAGTTCTTTTATTTTGTTTTTGTTTTTTTTATTATGTTAGTTAGCCAGCATATAGTACATCATTAGTTTTTGATGTAGTGCCAACGATTTATGAGTTGCATATAACACCCAGTGCTCATCACAACATGTGCCCCCCTTAATACCCATCACCCAGCTACCCCATCCCCCAACCCCCCCTTCTGAAACCCTCAGTTGTTTCCTGGAATCCAGAGTCTCTCTTGGTTTGTCTCCCTCTCTGATTTCTTCCCATTCAGTTTTCCCCTCCCTTCCCCTGTGGTCCTCCATGCTATTCCTTATGTTCCACATATGAGTGAAACCATATGATAATTATCTTTCTCTGCTTGACTTATTTCACTTAGCATAATCCCCTCCAGTCCATGTCGATGCAAATGGTGGGTATTCACCCTTTCTGATGGCTGAGAAATATTCCATTGTATATATGAACCACATCTTCTTTATCTATTCATCTGTTGAATGACATCTTGGCTCCTTCCACAGTTTGGCTATTGTGGACATTGCTGCTGTGAACATTGGGGAGCAGGTGCCCCTTCTTTTCACTACATCTGATCACAGTTCTTTTAAATCCATATTTTATAGTGCTAACATCTGTGTCATGTCTGAGTCTGTTTCTGATGCCTGCTTATGTCTTCAGACTGTTCCTCTTCTTGTCTTTAGGTGTGCCTTATGTATTTTTGTAGGACAAGGTACATTGGGTAATATGATCTGAAATAAATAAATAATTATTATGAGGATTTATATTAATCTGTTTGATAGTCATATTTTGTTTAATGTTTGCTTCAGGAAAAATTGCCAAAAGCTTCAGATTTCTCTAGTGTTCTTGTTTTTGTTTGCCATTTTGATTTTGGGTTTCCCTAAGTGCTCCTCCTTAAAGACAGTCTTCCTGTTGCAGTGCTTTAATCTATAATCCACTGCTACTGTCCTGGGGCCCTTTTGTGTGGTGGTAAAGTGTGAGGGAGAGGAACCATTGTATGATCTTATGATTAAAACTCAGTCTCTTTATAGAACTGTGTCTGTGGGATGCAACCTTCACAAGTGTTTCTCCATTGGAATAGCCTTTTCTTACCTTAGATGAGATAGGTGGTCAGAGAGGGCCTGAGTGGGAGTAAAGCCCCTTCACATGTTGAGATGAAGCTATGGTAAAGTCTTCTCTCTTGAAGGGTAGTCCTTTGGTATGGAGAATGTCCTGGGTATATTTCATAATGATTGTCTTCCCCTTCTGCTGACAGAATATTGAGGGGCCCTTTTGTCTTAAAAACATGGAGGGGTCCCTGAAAGTAAACCCCACAAATGTGTGGGAGCCTCCTATGACTGTGGCTCCCAGGAGTTTCTCACTGCCACACTTCATCTAAATTACCATTTAATTTTTCCTACCAGCTCTCAGTTGTGTATCTCTGGGTGTATCTTCTTCTTCAGATTTCTGCAACCTCATTTCTCTGATAGATTAAAAAAAATCACTGATTTTTATTTTGTTCAGCTTTTTCTCATTGTAAGAACAAGACTGAGATTTTCCGAGGTTCTTACATTTCTGGGCTTAAACTGGCAGTCTATCATTCAGTTTTCATTTTCATTTCCCTGGTGTTAGTGATGTTGAACACTTTTCATATGTTTAGCCATTTGGCTCTGTGTGTGTGTGTGTGTGTGTGTGCAAAGAAAAAAAAATGCTACTCAAAGCTAGGGAGATAACATTTGCAATATATATTGATGAAAAGGGACTTGTTTCCAGAATAAAGAAACTCTATAAGTCAGAAAAAAAAGACAATTCAATGAAAAAGATGCTCTTGTTAGAATTCATTTCTCTTTCATCAAGATTTATTGACCATATATATGAAGGATCCCCTAAGTCTATCCACTTATCTTACTCTGTACTTTTTTTCATCATAATCCAAAATGCCATCACCTTTTATTTGAACACTGTAATTTCATCCAAATTTAATCTTTTCTTCCAAGCTCAATCTTCCAGTTTCCATCTTCCAGAGTTAGAGTGATTTTAAAAGCATAAATATCACTTAATTTCCCAAATTAAAACTCTACAGTGGTTTCCAATCACAAATAAGATAATATCCAAAGTTCCTACCATAGTCTCCAAAGCCCAGGATGGTGTCACTCACCACTTTAGTTTCTTACACTGTCTTCTCATGGATTGTGCTCTATTAATTCCGGCCTTCATTTTGTTTCTTATACATACTGAGAATATGCCTGCCTTACATTATTCCCTCTGCCTGAAATAATTTTTGTGTTTTGAGCTCTTCTTGTCATTTAGGTTTCAGCTTACATGTCATTTACTAAAAGAGATTTATTCTTACCACCTAATTTAACATAATCTTCCATATCAATTCAATGTTTATAGCTATAAGTAAGAGAAATTTTTCTTCAACTGGCTTAAATCATAAGAATGATAGATAATTTCACTTAATAGCAAGTCCTCAGGATTGGCTCTGGGTATAATTTCTGAAATGACTCAATGATGTCATCATAGACCCCATTTTTCCATCTTTTTGCTAAATAACTTTTATGGCTTCAGCTCAGTGAGTATTGAAGTGGGGAGCATGCAAAAGCCACTGGATAGGCAACTAATGATGGCAACCAACTGCAATTCCTTCTCTTATAATCGTTCTCTTTGATAGCCTCTTGTTCTGTATCTCAGCTTGGCATTTTACTAATTGATATTTTCCTGTTTATTATTAAGGGGAATTGCATTATGATAAAAATTACAGGCTCTAGAGTTCCTGCTTAAATTGAATTCCTTATTCCACTTCTTCCCAGCTGCTTGACTTAGGAAATTTACTTAACCCCTCTGTGTCTCAGTTTTTCATAATAAATAAGAATCATTATAATAGTTTCTATATCAAAGCATCATTGTAAGAATTAAATGAGTTAATGTATGCAAAATGCTCAAAACCGTACCTTTTTCATACATTGTATGAAGGTCTACTATTTTTTCAATATAATTTGCTGCTTTTGTAGCCTCTCCTTCCCCATTCATACACACACACGCACCAGAAAATAAGTTCTAACAGAACAAAGATTTTATATAACTTTGTGCAGAAGAGTTAATTTAGCATACCTAAGGCTACCATTCTTAGAAAGTCTGCTTGCAAGGTAGGCCCTTGTCTATATCTGCAAACTTGGGTTTCAGGAGGGTTCCCACGATTCCCTAACTGGTAAGAATGGCTCACTCACTGTAAACTGTACAAGCAATATGGTTTATGCTGAACACCTGTTTTCCTTCAGGGAGTCTGAAATGTTCATACATGTTAGGCAGAGATTGCCTGTGTAAGCTGCACCCAATAAAAACCTTTGTTACTGAATCTTTAATGAGCTTCCCTGGGAGAAAACATTTTGTATGTGTTGTCACAGCTCGTTACTGTAGGAATTTTAGTATGTTCCATGTGGCTCCACTGTAAAGAGGACTCTTTGTATCTTATGTCTGGTTTCCTTTGGCCTTCACCCTGTGCACCTCTTCCCTTTGATAAACTTTTTTTTTCCTTTTCTTGTAATAAATCATAGCCATGAGTACAACTACATACTGAGTATTGTGGACCTTCCTAGTGAATCCCCAGCCCTGAAGGCATCTTGGGGACCCTGACATAGCCTTGTTTACCAAAATCTAGAATTGTGTCTTAGAGTAGATTTTCAATGACAGTTGGAAAAAGTTTACAAAATAAAAAATAAATGAATAATTATAATTTATATGGTCACACAGGCTTAGGAGAAGATAAACTTTAGCAGAGAGGAAGCTCCTTTCCACCACAAAGATGATGTTCTTTGATGGCTCTGTACTTACCACAATTTATCATAAATAACTCAAATGTTGGAATAATGGGCCATGAGGAAATTGTGGGAAGGAACAAATTGTGACTATGAACAATATCATTATGTCCACCAGCTATTTTGGTCAATGCCTTAATCATCAGCATAAAATTGGTGTGGAATATAAATTCTGGAATGCTATGATAAAAAGGCTACGAATAAAATATAATAGGTATTATGGCTAAATCCGAGACATTATTTCCACCTCAGGTGGTTAGCCTGAGGTAAGTAGAGCGAGATAAGTAAGTTAAGTAGCAAGGCTTAGTTCATTTTAAATGCATGGAGTATAGGAAAAGAAACATCCTATATGTTATTCACATGCAAAAAAGCAGGGATTCTAGGGAGACATGTTGGAACAGTATCAGTGTTTCATGCTGGAGTCCTGCACAGGACTTAAACACTTTCAAGAGCAACCCACAAAATACTGTTTTGTATACTTTTTTTCCCTTTCTATTTCTATTCCCTAACATAATGCTTGGCAGATAGTAAGCGCTCCCTAGAAGAGAGTTTAGAATTGTGCCTACCATGTGGTAGGTAAGGTCATTTGACAGAGATTTCCAGGGGAAAGAACACAAGCAGGAATAGAAGTATTTTGAGGTCCTTAACATAACACTATTTCTATTTTACTCTGTATTCAAAGTACCTACTATAGTGTCTTGGACAAGAAAAAGGAAACCAGTAAATTCTTTTTGAAACAATTCTAAGTTGCCTAGTTTGGAAGATGTAGATGCAGCCATGCCATACTGGAAAGATTATTAGGCTGGGGTCAGAAGAGTCAATTCAAGTCCTGACACATTCAGATGATATTGATGAGTTATTTATTCTGTAACTTTCCTTTTTATCTGTAAATTGAAACTTATCATTGAGCATATATAAAAATTAAATGAAATAGTGTAACTTAGGAAAGCAATTTTACAAGCACTTTAGAAAGGCTTAGGCAGTATTATTAAAATCTAAGGATGCAGTAAAAATGAAAAAGTAATATTTTATCACATTATGCAAGGCCTGGAATGTTAGAGTTTATTTATTTATATAACAGCAATAGAATTTTTAGCAGTAGATTGGAATGATTTTTTTGTGTATGTGACTGAAATTAAAAACTTTGCTTTTCTGTGACCAAGTATTTTAAAGAGAGCCTAGAAAAAAAGTTGCAAGTTTATTGCAGAAATTTAGATAAGAGAGGTGCCTAGGTGACTCAGTCATTGTTAAGCGTCTGCCTTAGGCCCAGGTCATGATCTCAGGGTTCTGGGATCGAGCTCCACATCGGGCTCCCTGCTCAGCAGGGAGCCTGCTTCTCCCTCTCCCTCTGTCACTCCCCCTGCTTGTACTCTCTCTCTCTGTCAAATAAATGAATTTAAAAAACTTAAAAAATAAATTTAGGTAAGAAATAAGCATTGAGGGCGCCTGGGTGGCTCAGTTGGTTAAGCGACTGCCTTCGGCTCAGGTCATGATCCTGGAGTCCCAGGATCGAGTCCCACGTCGGGCTCCCTGCTCAGCAGGGAGTCTGCCTCTCTCTCTGACCCTCCCCCCTCTCATGCTCTCTATCTCATTCTCTCTCTCAAATAAATAAAATCTTTAAAAAAAAAAAAGAAAGAAGCATTGATGATGATTACAAGAGTGGAAATGTGAAGAAAATGATGAGAGTTTTAAGAATTTGTCTGGATTTCTTCCTAATTCCTATTAATTTAGTCTTTCATTTCCAACTAAATAATATCTTGCCTATTAATTTATAACCCACATTTAAATTCTTTAAATATTTTTTAAATTTAAATTTAAATTCTCTATTTTTATATTTAAAATTTGTGAAATTTCATCGCTTCTCAGTCTTTTGGCTAAGATCAAGTGTAAAATTTGTGAAATTTCTTCCACTATATAAATTCCCAGAAACAGTAACTATTTGGTTCTATACCACCTGTTTCTTTGAGTAATCTACAGTCCTTGGAAAGGACTTTTCAAAGAGTCACATTCAACAAAGAATTTTTGAAGGAAAAAAGAAATGAATAATTGAATAATTGAATCACTGATGTTCTAAATATTACCACAGGAAACTAATAGATAACAACCAAATTCTAGTACTTCAGAAATTAATAATTCATTATAAAGTTCAGCATTTTTAGTTTTAAGTATATTTTAACTTTTTTATTAGAAAAACTATATTTAAATTTTTGAGAAAAGAAAGTGCCCCATATTTTCTTAAAAGCATTTTTTAAGGTCATATGAAATGTGATTGTTTCTTACTATTGAACGTTGCTGTGGGGCACCTGGGTGGCTCAGTCGTTAAGCGTCTGCCTTCAGCTTAGGTCATGATCCCGGGGTCCTGGGATCAAGCCCTGCATAGGGCTTCCTGCTCAGTGGGAAGCCTGCTTCTCCCTCTCTCACTCCCCCTGCTTGTGTTCCTTCTTTCATTGTGTCTCTGTCAAATAAAAAAGTAAAATCTTTAAAAAAAAAAAAAAAGAAAGTTGCTGTTTTTTTTCTGCACATTCAACTGTTTGAGGAAACAAGACTGAAAATCAAATATGGTAACATTTTCTTTCACTTAATTCAAAAGGCCTCTGGAAAGTAATGAGATTTATTCTTTGAATTACTTTATAATTGTTCTTTAACTACGCTGTGATACTTGATAATGTCAAAATGATTTTGCTTTAGGGAAAGTGATTTTAGCCCTTGAAGAAAATTAATTACCTTTACCTAAATAAAGAGCATTTTATATATTTTATGTGAACTAAGGAAATATTTTTAAGGTTAATTAGTCTTCTGACAATTACAGAGAAACTTTGGAGAAAAAAATTGCTTATGTATTGAGGTCAGTTTTGCTTATGCTAATACACTGACACACAAGGAAAATAATCAGATTCTTTTAATCATACTTGAAGAAGAGGAATTACACTTATTCTCAGATATGAGGTGTAGGAGCAGTGTGACTTCAACTCCACTTTATGATCCAATTTGCTTTCTTTAAAATCTTTCGCCAGGAATTGTGCTAGTCAACTTAACAAATGCTTCATTTACTCTAGAAAATAATAAGTCTATTATTTTTCCTTGATGTTTTCATTTGTTAATGCTCTTCTTTATATTAGATTAAACTCTCTAAGACTTTGTAGATAGGCATATGGAGAAATATGTATAGGTATGTATCTTGAGAAGTATAGTTGGTTAGTAATCCATAGGAAAAGATGGAGAGGAATAACACCAACCTATTAATAGTGATTACTTCTCGGGGAAAGGAATGAGTGCAGGAGAAGTAAGGTGAATATATATGGGCTTCTACTATTTCATATTTTTCTTTTGATATTATTTCTTTCTCATTACTGTTCATGCTATTTGAGTAGTTAAGAATTTATATACCTTTTATGTTTATTTTTCATATACATTTGTAGAACAGTAAAAATAAAACCTCTTCTTCCTCAAACCCTCAAAAAAAGTGTCTATGACAAAGAAAGTACAGAGCAAGCACATAAATAATTACAGAAGAATCAAATACACAATTCTAGAATTTACAATATAGTCATTATGGTCATGAAACACTATAATGATCATATAATTTAAATCACTTAAAAATGTTTACCCATGTTTTTAAAAAAATAATTATTGAGTGTGTTCATGTGCTAGGCACCATGCTTGGTGCCTGAAACACCATAGTCAAAAGAACAGACCAAGTACTGAATGACAGAGCTTCCTTTCTAGTAGAGGAGGACATTACAGAGACATATGTAAGAACAAATCACTGGACAAGATAATTGCAGGCAGAGACGGATTCTATGAAAGAAATAAAAAGGATGATGAGAGGTATAGTGACAATTGACTGTTGGAGGTCAGAGGATAAGGGGAGTGCTTTGGAAAAATGATAACTCATGTAAGACTTGAATGATAAGATGAAATAAATGTAAAGAGTTAGAAGGCCGAGCATTCCAGGCTGAGGAGATAATAACCAAGTGTGTGTGTTATGAGACATAGTTCCAAGACATAGATATAAATAAAGTACAAATCATTTTGACTATTCCAGAAGAGGATTGAAGGTATGGAATATAAGGAAGCAAGGGAGAAGTTGCAAGAGAAGAAGTTGAAGTAAGAAAAAAATCATGTAAAATTTTGAAATCTGTGATAAAATTTAGATCTTATTCTGGTCACCGTAAAAAAAAAAAAACCAAAAAAAACTAGAGATTTTAAATTAAGACAGTGACATGAGTGCTTTACATTAAACAATTATTTTGGGACTTTCCAGAGAAGAGAGTATAGCTGGAAAATTGTGGACACGTCAGACCAGTTAGGAAGCATTGTTATTATGCATATGAAAGATAATAGCGGTAGCTGTGGACACAAAATGGGATTGATTTGAAATTAGGTTTAATCAAATGAAATTGTCATTTTTGAACTTCAAAACAGTTCACAAAACAACGATCAATAATTTTGTTATAATTAATACTGATATTTGGATGATCCACAAAAATAATAAGGGAAAGTGCGTAGTTAGTAAAGTTGTCAAGGGAAGTAATGAAACCAGGAACTACCTCTGGTTGCTGGCTTGATATCTAGGTAGTTGGTCTTAAGGTTAAGATTTGGATTAAATGGGTTAGAGTGTGAGAGGCCGGTAACTCTACTTGGACATGATAATTTGGGATGATTATTGCTTATTCAACTGAGATGTCAGATAGGCCATTACAGGATATTCTGGAATACAGTGAAGAACTTAAACTGTAGAATGATAAAATTTCAGTGCCTTTAACCTTGGACAATTGGGGAAAATTCTCACTCAACTTCACAACTTTTAGCAGATGATTCTCTCCCTTGCTTCAGTAGTGGCAATTGTTCCAAACTTATTTACATTTTATATTCTCCTTCATTTCTTAAAAAAATAAATCAATATTTCACATTCTTAAATGATTTCTTTTAAAACCATGAAATACCAGAAGCAGATACACTAACAGGTTAATTCATTTCCACATTTGCATTTCTTTCTTTTTTTTTCTTAAAGATTTTATTTATTTATTTGCCAAAGAGAGAGAGCACAAGCAGGGGGAGCAGGAGGCAGAGGGAGAAGCAGGCTCCCTGCTGAGCAAGGACACCCCCCCTGCCCCCACCATGCAGGACTCTATCCCAGGATCCTGGGATCATGACCTGAGCCACCCAGGGGTCCCTCCGTATTTGCATTTCTTATCAGATGCTTTTATCTACTTGAACTCTTACCCTCATCTTCCAGGTGATAGAATTACCTACTGTTATACTCAGTCACCTACAATAGCATGCTATATTTAAGAATGAAATTCTGGGGGCAGCTGGGTGGCTCAGTTGGTTGAGCATCCAACTCTTGATTTTGGCTAAGGTCATGATCTCAGGGTCCTGGCATCCAGCCCCAGGTCAAGCTTCACTCTGGGCATGGAGCCTCTGGGGATTCTCAATCTCTCTCTCTCTCTCTCTCTCTCTCTCTCTGCCTCTCCCCTACCCCCCCCCACTCATGCACAGTCTCTCTCCCTCTCTCAAAAAAAAAAAAAATTCTGTTCTGAAATATATCTTATATACTCATAACTTCAAATAATCCAAAATTATGTTTACAATTCTAACTCTGATCTTTTCTATAGGAGAAAAAATTGGATTTGGATAGTCTAGAAGACACATATTTGATTTATTAATACATAATCATCCAGTTGGGATTCTTTTTGAATATTTCAGACATTTGTAAATATTCTTGTGTGTTTTCTAGTTTCTAAATTTTTTTTAACTTTGTTAATATATGTGAAATTTGCTTGGTTCTGCATACATACTTTATTACTCTTAAACTGAAATAAGCTAATTATTTTCTCACATTTTGTATGCCTATGTTATTTACTGAATCAAATCACACATACAAAAAAATCACATTTATTACTTTATGACATCTTAAAATAGCAGTAACATTACTTACTACCTTATCTGGAAGTTTTGAAGACCTTCTGAAGGTGTTTGTGGAGAGCATTTACAATTTTCATATGTACCATGATTGTAAAGAAGCTCTTTGCTATCTATGTAAAATAGGGGTAAATACAGAAACAAATTTTTCCAGGTTTTAAAGTCAATCACTGATACTTTATAATCAATCACTGTCAATCACTTTTTGTTTGATAATTTCATTTCAGTCTTCCATCTTTGTTCAAGGAGATTTGAGTTTTCTCATTTTGGATTATAAAATGGGTGTCATATGCATCCTTTTGTGTATTCTATTCATGACATACATATTAGTTTTACACACACACACAAATAGCTGCATTTGTAAAAGACAGAAATATGTCACAAATATTTTCTATGTGCAACAACTCCTAATTTTGATGTGTTTGTCAAAAAGATGTTCATGACCTTTATGAGAACATTCTAAAACTTTTTTAATAGAAATTAAAACTATTTTATGGATGGGATATTTCGATATAATAAAAATACAACGTGTATACACATGTATGTGTATATATATTTGATATATGACTGTTAGCATTGTAGGCTAATGGGGAAAGATAAACTATTCAAAATATAATTCTGCCCAAATTAGTTATACATACGAAGTAATATGGAATTGGATCAGTAATTCCTTCTTTATGCCATATACAAAAATAGGTATATATATATATCAGGGGTGGGGGGTGGACAATTGGTAATGTTTGATAATTTCTTTGTTGTAAATACACCATGGCCTATTTCAGACTATCTAAGTAGCATTACTGAATGTGGAATTTGGAAAATATACATCTATTGTCTCTTTCAAAATGGTGCCATGTAGCTCTGACATACTGCTAGGTTATATAATATAACCTAGAAAATTTTTCATGTGTCTATATAGGGAGATATATACCTGAAAGTCCATGACAGCATTGTTATCTAGCAAAATGTGGCATACTCATACAATGTAATGCTATATAAGAGTGGGGAAAAAAAGAACCTAAACTGTGTGTTATCAACAAGGATAATCCTTATAAACAGCATTTTTAAAATAAGCAAGAAGCATAAAATTTCAAAGAACACAAAAGAAATTATAAAAATTTTTAAACACATCAATATTATATATTGCTTGGAGGTATCATGTATATTAGGAGTATAAAAAAATATATGTGAGCAATTCATCAGATTTACTGTTGTTTGTATTTTTTAGAGATACAAAGGAAGTAACACAATTAGGTTTTCAAGGCAACTAGATATTTATGAGGTGAAGTGTACATAGGTAGGATTGTATTATTTTATGTCTTTTTCCACAGTTATCTCTCTCTATATATATATGATATGTAGATATATATAATATATATAGAAATAGATATAACCATAGACAAAATATATATAAAATTAGATTTTATTTAAAAATAATTGTATTTAAATTTAAATTTAAAAAATAATTATATATAATAATTATAATTATTTTTAAATAAAATCTTATTTAGATATATAGATTTACATACACATAGCACACATAGGCACAAATACATTAGATAATCTCTTCTTCTGTATGCAAGTGTCTGTAAAATAACAAGAAATTCAGTGCTATGTTTATCTGTAAAAATACTAGAATTCTTCTTACTTAATGTTCTGAAAATGCTAGCCAGTACATGTTAAGAAGGTATTGGAATAAGGTGTGTCAATGTTGATATATGAGAAAATATAATATCACTGTCTATAGCTAATATGATTGTAAAGCTCAGGTCCCAAAAAAGAAAGAATATTCAAAGGCTGATGATGGTGATATCTCTTTAAATGTAAGGTAACCAGTATAAAATTCCAGTTGAAGTATTAGAATTATTTAATTCCTGTCTATTGAAAATTATTAAAGTTCTGGAAGAATTAAATGTTTGAGATAGCCAGGAGGTACATAATTTTTTTTTAGGAAATACTAGCTCTTTCAGATAGTTAGTTTTTAACATGCTTCAGTTATCAAAACAGAATGGTATTGTCACAGAAATAAACACATTAATCAAAAAGAAGTATGTAGATGGGTTTTGTGATAAAGCTTGTATTTCAGATCATTAAAGGAAAAAAAAGATGAATTGTTCATTAAATTGTTTTGCGAAAGATATGAATCAGACTTCAACCTTCTAAATTGCATATAGAAGAAAGTTTTATGTTTAAGAAAGAATGTATAGAATCTGTGGTCAGGTTGTCCCCCGGATTCAGCCTGAGAATCTCCCAACAATTACTCTTTGCATTCATTCCAAGCATATAGCAATCATGAATGGGTTGCACTACCAACAATCAAAAACATATAGACAGTTATGTGGATCTGTGCCCCCACCAAAAAACAAAAAAGTGACAATTATGTTTGAAGTATAGGGCAAATTGAATTAGAGTTATATGGAGGGCACCCAGATTCCTATCTTCTGGAGTCCCTTGTGGATAGGATAGGAGCCAAACTCCATGTAAACTTGGGACTTGATTGAAGCTCTGTGCTCAGGGACAGAAGATGAAGGGGTTTAAAAAAGGAATGTGCTCTCCGCCAAATACTGTAGCTGTTGCTGAGCACCTTTGGGGGGTATCCCAAAGCAGAAAGCTATTCATCCAGGACCTGGCCTAATAAGACTGTGGGCTTAGGTATCTCTTGAAGGTTGAGACCTTTTATCACCAATCTGAGATCTCTTTATGAACTGATAAGCCTAAAGGATCATATGAGAGGAACTTAAAATTACAGCGGTAATAAGAAGGAATAATCCTATTCAAGATAGTTAGCAAACACCTTTCAAAACACATGTGAAAAATTTATCTCATGAAAATAGTTAAAAAAAAAAAAACTCTTTAAGTTAGAGAATTCATACCCCAACAAATAGAAATAAGAGAGGAACCTGAAGAGGATTTTATGATTATTATATTTTAAATTCAAGTGAGAGATAAATGACAGCATTATAGTTAAAAAACAAGATCAATAGAATATATGAAAAAATATATGAAGAGAAAACCAATAATAAAAAAGATAATGTTTGTGCTTCAAGACAGAATGAGAAGAAAGAGATGAAAAGTTAAAAAATAAATAAAACAGCATGAAAATTAGAGTGAAATATCCAGAATTAAGTAATAGAAGATTTGGTGGGAAGAAACATTTTCAGAGTAATGGCTGCAAAATTTGCTGGATTGGAGAAAGATGTGCACTCAATTGAACACATAAAAGGAAACCAATTTAAATACCAACAAATGCATAACCAGAATATGGTGGTGATGTAAAATATCATGGATAAAGAAAAAAGCTTAAAAGCATCCAGAGAAAAAAGACAGATAATCAGTGAAAGAAATGAGCATAACAGCAAGCTTCTTGCAGTGATTACAAATATCAGGGTTAATCGAGTAAAAATTCCTTAGTCTGAGACACAGTAACGGCAAATCCTGAAATCTAAACCCATATCCAGTAGCATTCAAAAGAGAAATGTTGATACAGTTTGAAATAGTATCACTCTCAGCAATGACTCCAAATGGTGTCAGCAAGAATGGCAAGAATGAGAAGAGAACCAAGGAGAAAATGATGGGAAGAAAGAAGCAATAATGAGCTACATAATTGCAAAGAAATAGGTTATTAAATCCATTTGGTAATGAATCTGAGAGTTATTATTTTCCTGTTGTAAAAACAAAACCAATATTTTAGCTTTTAATAACATGAAAGACAGAATAGTTAAGAAAGGAGAGCGATTGTCAAAGAAGTTGATACGTTAATTTGGTTCATTTGGCAAGAGGACAGAGATACTGAGTAAATTTAGAATGTTTGAAAAAAACATAAGCACGTTCAAAATTTATGGTTAAATTGTAAGAGAAAGTAAATGCATTCTTTAATTTCTAAACAGATAATGTAAAAAAAAAAAGAAAACTTTCTTAATCCTACACACAGTGTGATATTAAAAAAAACAAGCAAACAGGGAATAAACACAAAGGGTATTGATATTAGAAGCCCAATAGTAGAGCCTGAAATCACTATCAAAATCATAACATTTGTGGAGCTATAACTTTATTCAATTAAAGAAAATATCAAATGATAATAAAAATGTATGCCTGAACATTTGAAAAGATAACACCACAAGGTACAGTTTTTACAACAACCAATAAAAATTAAAATATTGAATTAGTAATCAAAACTACCCTGATCAAAAATAACAGATCTAGATTATTTATAGCAAGTTTTACCATAAATTTTAGAAAGTTAATGACTTTTATTTGAATTGTTTCTGAGTACTGGAAAAGGGAAAGCTACCTGTCTTATTTTATGAAAATAGTGTAATGTTGATGTAAAAAAATGAATAAGGACAGTTTAATAAAAGAAAACTAAAAGAAAAGTTCAAATATAAATGTTAGGTCTCCCCTCACATTTGTGGAGCTCCAGGCCAGAGTACAAATGGAAGTGAACATGATAGGTAGGTAGGTAGGTAGATAGATATTTGAAAACTACAAAACAAAATTAAAACTAAAATAATACGTAGTCTTTGTTCCTTTCCTGACAAACATACCTATATAAGGATCTGGATGTGGCATATTGAAATTTAGAATTCAGTGATTCATTCAAATTCCAGGTGTAGATATGTTATTCCAAGGAGAGCTAGATCCTGTTTCCTGGCTCATGACCTATCCCTTGTTTTTCTACCAGTATTTCTATACTACACTGTGAGTGGATTCTTATATACTGTGGATAACATCCAAGCTTGCATGCCAAACTCTGTCTACAGCTCCTCAAAACAGTTGTCTCTTGTATGTGTCTCTGACCCAGGGAAGAATACATACCTATAGAGTAGTTCAGCCTCAACAGGAAAGACATGGGAAAAGGCTCTCTTAAGTCTGGTAGCAGGGACAAGGCCATTGAAGAAGGCCATTCAGGGATCCTGTGCATCTAGATATGGTTTGAGGGGTTGTGGGCTTTATTTGGGCACATTCCCTTGATCCTCTGACTGTTCTACCATTGTGAAAGGAGCATAATTTATTTTGGGTCTAAGGGTGTTTGATAAATGCTGATACAAATAACCTTAATAAAATACTTAGTAAATTAAATTTAAAATAATAATACATCATGACCAAGCAGGATTTAAGATAGAACGTGTGCTTGTATAATCCATATATTTACAGATTAAAGAAGTAAGCCATCTCAAAAGATGTGAAAATGCATGAAAAATTAAATTCTTTCATGATTGAAAAGATATATTTTTTTTTAAATTGGAAATTGAAGAGTACTCTATCAACTTGTTAATTATTTATATACATAAGAAACATCAAACAATGCTAAACTGTGACATTTCCACTAAGGATACCTCCTTTTGCCCACATTTTTCAAAATTGTACTTTGGCCTTTGTTAATTAAATAAGAAAAGGAAGAAAATTGAAATCATTTGCAGATTTATTTGCAATTATGTATGCAGAAAATGCAAAATAATCTGTAGACTATTGAAATTGGTAACTTAACTCATCAAGTTTTTGGAAAAGAAAGCAACATAAAAATCAATAAAGCCATATTATATAAGCAGTAATTAAATTTAAAAAAAAGATATAATTTTAAAAGTATTTAACCAAGGGGCACCTGGGTGGCTCAGTCAGTTAAGTGTCTGCCTTCAGCTCAGGTCATGATCCCAGCGTCCTGGAATCGAGCCCCATATGAGGCTCCCTGCTCTGCAGGAAGCCTGCTTCTCCCTCTCCCACTCCCCCTGCTTGTGTTCCCTCTTTCACTGTGTCTCTCTCTGTCAAATAAATAAATAAAATGTTAAAAAAAAAAGTATATAACCCAAACAGCCACAAGATCTAAATTACCTGGGGAAATCTAGTAAAGGATATTCAAGAGTTCTATGAAGAACATAAATAAAAGTCTCTGAATTCATGGGAAGATGTATCATGGTCATTGAGAGTAAGAATTATAGGGAAATTAATTTCTAAGTATATAGAGAGCACCCCCCTCAAAAAAAGCTAAAGGTTTATCAATGTTATAAATGGCAAGAAAAGGGAAAAAATAGGAAATAAAGCAAAGAAAATGGATGGATAATAGACAGCCTGGTGTTCCTTCCCCCACCAAATTTATCTCTAAATATAAAGTATTTCTCATCAACAATCCAATAGGGTTTCCAAAATTCAGATGCAAAAGAAAGCATGCCAAAGTAGCCAAGGCATATTGTAGGGAAAAAAAAAAAAAAAGGATGAGGAACTTCTCTCTCCTAAGATATCAAATTTTTCTTTTTTCTTTTTTTTTAAGATTTTATTTATTTATTTCAGACAGAGGGAGAGCCAGGGAGAGCAACAGCCACGGGAGGGGCAGAGGGAAAAGCAGACTTCCCTCTGAGCAGGGACTCTGATGCAATGTGGGGCTGGATCCCAGGATCCTGGGATCATGACCTGAGCCAAAGGCAGACGCTTAATCAACTGAGCCACCCAGGCACCCCTAAGATATCAAATTTTAAAAAATTAACAAAATGATTGTTTATTTTTACTTAAATAATAACTGAAAGAAAGCTCATGTTATTATAGTAATTGTTAGATTAAATAGGGACTAAAGCAAAGGGTGATGCTGAAATTAAAATAAATTGCTTGAAAATGATATATGCTAAAGAAGAAATCATAAAAGAAATTATTTAGAAAATACTGCTGTTAAATGCTAATTCTAAGTAGTACAGTGTAGATAACACAGAATCTAAAAAAAACTATAATTTAAAATATCAAAAATCAATAGATGAATTATAAAAAAATTGTCACAGAAAACAGAATAAGCTCAAAGAAAATAAAAGGCATAATATAATAAAAATGAAAGAAAAAATAAATGATAATGCTAAAATAAAATAAGAAAAAGGAGATACAATATGTTACTTTCCAAAAATTATTAACTTGGAGAAATTTTCACAAGATTGATCAAGATAACATCTTTAACAAGAAATAAGTTGTTTTCAAAATAGCTGTGGCCAGGGTCATGATCTAATGTTTAAGCATTTTCTTTAAAATAAAAACAAAGACAAAGATGATTGTTATCATCATGTTTATTCAACATTTTATAAGAAGGTATAGTTAGCAATTGGAAAATTGCTAGGAAAATTAAATAAATGGTATGAAAATTTGAAAAAAGGAAACTAAACTCTTACTGGGAAAGGATAACATGTTTGTCTATAAAGACAATCCAAGGGGTGGGGGCTCATTCTGTTGGGCCTCCAACTCTTGATTTCAGGCTCAGTTCCTCACCTCAGGGTCTTGAGATCAAGCTCCTCAGTCAAGAGTCTGGGCTCAGTGTGGAGTCTGCTTGAGATTCTCTGTCTCCCTCTCCCTCTGCCCCTCCTCCCACTCATGCTGTCTCTATCTCTCTATCTCTGAAATAAGTAATTTTTTTTTTTATTTTTTATTTATTTATTTGACAGAGAGAGAGACAGTGAGAGACGAAACACAAGCAGGGGGAGTGGGAGAGGGAGAAGCAGGCTTCCCGCGGAGCAGGGAGCCCGATGCGGGGCTCAATCCCAGGACCCCGGGATCATGATCTGAGCTGAAGGCAGCCACTTAAGGACTGAGCCACCAAGGCGCCCCTAAATAAGTAAAATCTTTAAAAAAAGGAAAATCCAAAACCTATGGGAAAATATAATTAATAAAAAAATCTAGCACAGGTGACAGGTATCAAATTTGTTTCTTCACATTAGCAAGTACTTATATTTAAAAATATGACTATTAGATTCTAATTCATAACAGGAAATACATCTTTAGAGAATATTTTTATTTTTTAAGTTTTTATTTAAATGTCAGTTAACATACAGTATAATATTAGTTTCAGGTGTACAACATAGTGTTTCAACACTCATACAACACCTGGTGCTCACCACAAGTGCCCTCCTTAATCCCCATCACCTATTTAACCCATCTCCCCACCCACCTCCCCTCTGGTAACCATGAGTTTGTTCTCTATAGTTAAGAGTCTGTTTCTTATTTTACCTCTCTCTCTCTTTTTCCCCTTTGCTCATTTGTGTTGTTTCTTAAATTCCACATATGACTGAAATCATACTGGTATTTTTCTTTCTCTGTCTGACTCATTTTGCTTAGCATAATACTCTCTAGCTCCATCCATGTCATTATAAATGGCAAGATTTCATTATTTTTATGGCTGAATATTCTATTATATAGATATATAATGTTATATATATACACATCAATATGTACTGATATATATGTACCATATATGTATGTACCATATATATGTATATATGTGTGTGTATATGTGTGTGTGTATGTACATACATACACACACCACATCTTCTTTACCCATTCATCAGTTGATGGATACTTGGTCCGTCTCCATTAATTTGGCTATTGTAGATAATGCTACTGTAAACATTAGGGTGCATTTATCCTTTGAATTAGTATTTTTGTATACTTTGGGTAAATACCTAATAGTGCAATTGCTGAATTGTAAGGTAGTTCTATTTTGAAGTTTTTGAGGAACCTCCATACTGTTTTAGAGAGTGGCTGCACCAATTTGCATTCCTACCAACAGTGCACATGGGCTCTCCTTTCTCCACATTCTTGCTATCACCTGTTGTTTCTTATGTTATGTAGTAAATTACTTAATGAAGAAAATTATAAAAAATATTAGAAAACTTTCAAATAATACATAATACAGAGTTATATTGTCATACAGAGAGTTGGTATAATAAAGATATTTATACTCTATAATTTCTTCTATAGATTTGATGAACTGTAAATCAAAATCTAAAAGGAAATTATTTGAGGGTTTTGGTGCATTATTCAACTTTTATATGTAAAAGACTATCAATTGTTAGGAAAAGTGATTGTGAAACTATCTTAAGTAAGATATGGTGGCACTGAATCAGAGATAGACAAATACAGAATATAGAGCTCCAAAACAGAGGTTGAAAAGTATTCTGAGGCAGCAGTGGCAATCGAAAACAATGAGAAATGGGTAGTCTATCTCCAAATGGAAAATTGCTGCACCATATAAAGTCAATTCTAAGTGGACAAGACTTAAATATGAATGGTAAAATTCATATTTTTTCAAAACCCTTTAGAGTAATGTCTTGGAAATGTGTAAGTAATTGTGAGATAGAGAAAGGCTTTTTAAAAATAAAACATAAACACATGGGGCACCTGGGTGGCTCAGTAGTTAAGCATCTGCCTTCGGCTCAGGTCATGATCGCAGGGTCCTGGGATTGAGCCTCGCATTGGGCTCCCTGCTTGGCGGGAAGCTTGCTTCTCCCTCTCCTACTCCCTCTGCTTGTGTTTCTGCTCTCACTGTCTCTCTCTCTGTCAAACAAATAAATAAAATCTTTAAAAAATAAATAAATAAAACAGAAACACAAAAGCAATATAGGAAATCATCGATAAATTTGATGGCCATCAGAATAAGAACTTCTGTTTTTTGAAAGAAATCCTTAGGGGATTAAAAGATGTGTAGTAAGTCCCCTGAACTTACTTACCATGTATAACTGAAACATAGTGCCCTTTGACCCTCACCTTCCCATTATATCCTTCCCCCAGCTCTTGGCAACCACTAATCTAGTCTCTGCTTCTATGAGTTTGATGATTTTAGATTTCACATAGAAGTGAGATCATACTGGATTTGTCTTGTCTGGCTCACTTCACTTTGCATAATGTCCTCAGGTCTATTCATGTTGTTGAGAATGGCAGAATTTCCTGACTTTTTAAACCTTTTTGATTTAATGGGAATTCCCTTCCTATTGTGTGTGTGTGTGTGTAATATTTATTCATGACAAAAGAAAAAGGATTAAAGGATCTGTATCCAAAATATAAGAATCCCAATGATAAAATTAAAAATTAAATTTGAATAATTGGCAGATGTAATAAAATATGCATCAGTAATATTAAGGGGCTTTATAATAATACAATAAAATATACTGTACTCTCACTCCATTCACAAATTTTAAATGTTGAAAACATGAAGTGTTAGGAAGGAAGCAATGAAAGGGAAAAATCTTAAACACTGCAGCGTGAAGTATAAATTCATACAGTACTTTTGGAAAATTATTTGGTGTTACGTAATGAAGTTGATAACCCAGCAGTACCTATAAAGTATGTTATAAACAATGGTTGTTCGATAGTAGAGGTAAGTGAAATCAAGGGACAAGACAATAAAGGAAAGTATAGTCTCCTTGCATGACTTCACTCATGGGGTTAAAATTATGAGAGCATGATTTCAAGTGTGGATAAAATCCCTACGTTCCGGGTTTTGACCAGCAACAACGCTAACTGGGAGCCCAGTTTTAAATGTCAGAGATGTACTCTGACTCATGGGCTGAGTAGGAGCCACATGGAAAATCAATCCCTATTTTCAAGTATGCTAGAGAAGTCTGACCTTTGAAATGAGGGTAATTAGACAATTGAGTTGCATATATAATTCTTGCAAGTTTATCCCACAAAATACTCAAAAAATGTATTTCTACCGCCATTCTACCTACCACCTTTTCTTTTGCATGTTTGACAGTTTTTTCTTGAGTAAAGAGTATGGTTATTTTCACATGTAATAATGTGTAATATTGTAAAATTCGCATTGTTTGCTCCCCTAGTCTTGCTTAATTTGAGAGTTATAATTAGCTTCAATTTTCTTGAACAGAGTGAATGCAAAGTGTATTGGATTTTAATTTAAAATGCTATTTCATAGTTGATTTAAGTAGTAAAATGTAATACACAAATTTCACTTTTAGTCAAATGACTCTGAAGTATTTTTTGAAGTGCATAATTAAAATATTCAAATGTGTACTGATAAGCCACTTTCAGAAGCTCTGGAGTACTCCTAAAAGTGACTTGGAAAAAACCCAAAACCAAACTTCCTCTGTTCTTGTCTTCCACAACACCTGGTCGACACTTTGAATAATTTTTTGAAGTACTTCACAATAAGACACTTTTCACTAGTTATTAACATAACTCAGCAGAATGAGTCTAGTTTGCATTTTATAGGCATTTAGAAGTGGGACATATTTTCAAATGACTACACCTCATTACCTTTAATAAGGCAGCCTTGTGCTACTTCACAACCTTCATTGGCACATGTGATTTAATAAATGTGTTTATCTTATGCACATAATCATTGCTATCTCATCGTAATAAAACCTTTTAAGCCCTTGACTTTTCTTCAGAACAGCCTATTCTTGAAAAATAAATAACTTTTAATTTGTCCTATTTATGTTCTGCATTTTCTTAAAGAGCTGAGATTCCCTGTAAGATACTGTTTTGTCATCTAAGCTACCTAGCCAGAGCTGAAAAAGGCAAACATGTATTTTACTTTGTCACATGGTAAGAGTAACATTGAAAGATAGTTGTTACATTTCTCCTCTTGTCTCAGGAATGTATTGTTTGCTATGCTCTATTCTGTGTTGCCTCAGTAAACTCTTCCACAATGTACATTAGTTGTAATGATTTTTCACTCTGTGGTTTATACCTTACTCTGTGGATTGAAGTTTCTCTTATATATCTGTAGAAGCTTGCAAATCATTTTCCTTTTTCCTGATGCCAACACAATTTGAAAAACCCAAATTTCCATTTATTAATGTGAATGACATCAATCTCTTTACTGTTAAATGTGATATGAACATTTTCCTCTTCGAGAACAGCTAAGAGCACACTTGGTATATTGCGGAACTTTATTTATTCCATAAACACAGTATGCATACCAGCCCTAATTCAGACTCTCACCATTTCCTCTTAATGTACTACAAAAATCCAGAAGAAGACTAAAACTCACAGGACAATCCCACCTTCTACTCCTTCCCTGCAAAATGGAAACATTTGATTTAAAATGAAGTTTAGATCAAACATGAAAATACTTAAAGGAAAAAAATATATACATACAGTTGACATAATGAGTTTAAAACTCTTTTTTTTTTTTAGTTTAAAACTCAACATTTATGGCCTAGTTGTATATTTTTACCAATAAATAAAATGTTTAAATATCATCTGTGCATTATCATCTGTGAGTCTTTATCACTTGACTCTAGGTTCATAAATTAGAGCTAGCACTCAAATGCAATACTTTTCAAATTGTGGTCAGTGGTCAGTTTGAATGAATCTCCTGAGATCTTTGTTAAAAATGCAAACTACTTGGGGCGCCTGGGTGGCTCAGATGGTTAAGCGTCTGCCTTTGGCTCAGGTCATGATCCCAGGGTCCTGGGATTGAGTCCCACATCGGGCTCCCCACTCAGCGGGGAGCCTGCTTCTCCCTCTGACCCTCTCCCCTCTCATGCTGTTTCTCTCTCACTCGCTCTCTAAAAAATAAATAAAATCTTTAAAAAAAAAAATGCAAACTACTTGGATGCTCTCCAGGCCTACAAAATAAGGTATCTGGAAGGAATACTCATTAACCAACTAGCTTGGTCATACCAATGTGCAGTGATGTCTGAGAACTATGCTCCATGGATTCTGCCTTGTTCTTTTTCTCAATGATGTATCCTTTTGTCTGTATTCTAGAAAATATTTTGGAGGGATGTGAGTGACTGAGAATGAATGGGAAGCTTGAATCCTAAAAGAAAAAGGCCATAGTAGGGGCAGAGGGAGAGAGAGACAGGTGACCATGACATCCTGGCAACAATGTTTTTTCATGTATTCCATCTACTGGAAGTGTCAGGGAGCCCAACAATGGGTCTCAGATAAGAATCTATCTTGGACCAACAGTCTTCACTGGATGAAAGCTGCAGGATCAGAATAAGAGCCATGTATATCAGCCTCTCATCCAACTGCAAATCTGAGATTTGATTCTGAGATTTGATCTGAGATTTCTATTCAAGTGAATAGAAAGTAGGGTAGAAAAAAAATAGTAATAACACCAATCAAAAACATGAAGTGAAGGCGTTCTCTATTTCTGACATATTTGAAGATATGTTAGAAACATCAGCACAAGTAAGCAAGTAAATAGGACAGGACACACTTGAAAAGTAAAATACAGCAGAGCAAAGAAAAGAATGCTATGCTGAAAACTGCCAGGACAGTCAGACTTCCGAAAATTATTTCTATAGAAGCTGAACCATATAATATTCTCTCTCTGATACATGAATCAATGAGTGCTGGGAAAGGAGCTGAAAGGCCTTTTGAATACATGTGCGTAACACTCCTTTTCTTCAGTGAGTCTCATGGAAATGCCCCCCTAATTATGAGTGTTGGGGCTTAGGAAGAAAGACAACCAAACGTTGACCCTAAAATTGCAATGGCTATTAGCACCCTACGGTGCAGACAGGGCATGATGGAGCCATGGATTAGTGCTTCTGATGCAGACAGCACATCCATACTGGGTCTCTCAAAGGGAGAGCAAGCACAACAAACAGGTGTAGAGGCTTCTAAATGGGGAAATGGAAAAAATAGCTATAACTGAAAAGATTGGAACCACCTTGAAGAATCACCAGAAGCGAATATCTTTTGATGCTACATAAGGAAATAGGAAAGCATTTTTGGAAAGTGTACTTTCTGTGTTTTTAAAGATTTTTAAAGTCCCTTTATGTTTTAACCTGGAACAACTTACAGAAAAAAAGAAAAACAACAACACCTAAGATGTTTTAAAAAATGTGACATGAAGATGTAGCACAGGATCATTAGAATTTTATATCATGATAAAGAATGAGCATTTTTCAAATGTGAAAAAGAATTTGATAAGAAAGAAATGAAAAGAGGAAGGGTAAGTGTGCAGATTTTTTTTTTAATTTTAAGGAATATGTTTTTATTTATTTAGTGGCCATTTTGTTTTCTTACTATCAGAGTTACTCCTTCTCTTTAGTCTTTGAATTGGGCGTTCTTTTTCTTTTTTGATTTCTAATTGCTTTTTTGATGTAAATTATTTTACATTTTTGGAGGTTCTTTGTCACAAGTGTTTTCTGAATGTTTATATTTGCTTTTTACATGTGTTCATTTTATTTATGTTATAAGAGATCCAGTGGAAAATGCTTCTCTCCTATCTCTGTTCCTGAATGATTCAGTCTCTTTTCAGAGCAACCACTGTTGCTAAATTCTTAAGTATCTTGAAAGGTACACAATATGTTTACATAATAAAATCCTATGTGCTGATGTGTGTATATGTGCATGTTTATGTGTATCTGGGTCTATGTCTATATTTATATGTACTTTCAATTACCACAGCACAAATTAGTGTACTCCTGAACTTGCTTTTTAAAATTCATTTATATTTTTCAGATTTGTTCCATATCAACAAATCAATACATTTTAAGAACAACATAATACCCCTTTAAAAGAATACACCAGGACTCATTTAACTAGTCTTTTACTGGGAGACATTGAAGTCATTTCCAATCTTTTGATATTGTAAATGATGCTGAGATAGTAGCTGTATCAATGTAAGACATTTTGCACATTTATGAATGCATTAAAAGGATACATTTGTGAGTGCATCTATAATATCAACTCCTAGAAGTGGAGTTGCTGAGTTAAAGAGCACTGAGTTGTTTGCCAAATTGTTCTGAAATGGCTTTGGTATTGTATAATCTCACTAATAATAGACTGTTTATGCCCTCATACCTTTGCATTCAGTATGGTAGTTTTCTTTTTTTAATTTTTTTATTATGTTATGTTAATCGCCGTACATTACATCGTTAGTTTTTGATGTAGTGTTCCATGATTCATTGTTTGCATATAACACCCAGTGCTCCATGCAGTACGTGCCCCCTTTAATACCCATCACCAGGCTAACCCATCCCCCCTCTCCCCTCTAGAACCCTCAGTTTTTTTCTCAGAGTCCATAATCAGTGTGGTAGTTTTGATGTCTGCTATTCTGAGAGAGAACTACTATCTCATTGTATGTTGTTCTTTTGTTCTTCTTATTTTGAGTGCGTTTAAGCAAGAATTATTTTTTTCTTCTTCTTTGTCTAGACTGTTAAAATTAAGTAGAAATTGGGATGCCTGGGTGGCTCAGTCAATTAAGCATCTGCCTTCGGCTCAAGTCATGATCCCAGGATCCAGGTATTGAGTCCCTGTCAGGTTCCTCGCTCAGCGGGAAGCCTGCTTCTCCCTCTGCCTGCCACTCCCCCTGCTTGTGCTCTCTCTCTCTCTGACAAATAAATAAAATCTATAAAATTAAGTAGAAATGGCAAATATTTTGTAGTTTCTTATTTATCTTTTAATTTTTATTATTACTTATTATGTTTTATCCTGTATATTTTTTCCCTTAATCTCAAACCAAACAAGTGGCTGGTTGCTTCTCTAGCTCAAAATGTTCTGCACAAAATAAATTCTCCCCCAAAGCCCTACTCCTTAAGTGGTAATTTTACCCTAATCACTCTCATAACTTTATAATCAGTATTTTATCTGATATAAAGAATATGTAAAATAAGAGTGTCTTAAAAGGGTAATTTAATTATTGATGAAAATTTTTTTCTCATTAATTGAATAATTTTGAAAATTTTCAAATTCACAGTGAAGTTGAAAGAGCAGTACAGTAACTACCCAAAACCATTCTTCCAGATGCTAACTTTTCACATTTTGTCACCCTTTCCATATCTATCTGTACTTATGTTTATACCAATGTCTGTCTGTCCACATCTACTTTTTTGCTAGTTTATCATCCAGAAATTCTGAAGGTATCATGACAGTCCATCTCTAAATGTGCCCCCAAACAATGACATTCTTCTACAAAAGTATATCACCATGCAGTATCTAAGAAAATCAGTATTATTTCAAACTATCATCTAAAATATGATACATATTCACATTTTGCTAAAGAATCTCAAAATATCTTTCATGGTTTTCTTTATTTAATCCAGGATCCATTTAATGTTCACACAGTACATTTGATAATATGTCTATTATGTCTTATCTCTCAAAATCAAGGAATATCTCATTGCTTCACATCTTTTGAGAAGTTCAGACTGTTTTGTTTTTGTTTCTGTGTTTTGTTTTTTCAGAACATACAACTCAGGATTCAGCTGACTGTTTCCACTTGATTAGATTGAGGGCAGTAATTCCCAGCAAGAGTACTATAGAAACTATGGGCTCCTTCCACTGCATTACATTACAAAGGCAATGCCAAACTTGACCACTTAGTTAAGATTGTGCCACCAAATCTCTCCATTGTAAATACACATTTCTTCTTTATAATTGAGATGTAATCTGTGCAGTGATGCTTTAAGATGCTGTGAATATCATTTTCCAATGTTTGCTCTTTAGTCTTAGTATCCATTGGTGAAATTGTCTTATATAGTTATTACATGGGTTATTCCAAAAAGGAGATTCAGTTTTTTTTTTTTTTTTTTTTTTTTAAAGATTTTATTTATTTATTTGAGAGAGAGAATGAGATAGAGAGAGAGAGCATGAGAGGGGGGAGGGTCAGAGAGAGAGGCAGACTCCCTGATGAGCAGGGAGCCCAATGCGGGACTCGATCCTGGGACTCCAGGATCATGACCTGAGCCGAAGGCAGTCGCTTAACCAACTGAGCCACCCAGGCGCCCAGGAGATTAAGTTTTAATGAACTAAAAATGCCTTTATGTATACAATTCACGTAACAGAAGAGATAATGTTGGGATGACATCTGTATCATTCATAATGATAAATCATAATGAAATTTAAAGCCTTTATATAAAAACTCATTTAAGGACATGACCAACAAAATTCCCATTCAATAGATGCATTTATTTTTGAAGCCCACAGCTGTTTTAAGGGTTTTAATGTTTATTCTGTTTCATAGATTTATTCTTTTACTTTAAAAATAGATTTGCAATCACTGTGCAAAAACTAAGTTACAGAATCAAGTG
Source organism: Mirounga leonina (assembly GCF_011800145.1). Taxonomy (NCBI): domain Eukaryota; kingdom Metazoa; phylum Chordata; class Mammalia; order Carnivora; family Phocidae; genus Mirounga; species Mirounga leonina. The sequence goes on from NW_023270305.1 coordinate 37,847,741, forward strand.
CAATATTCTCTTGGGATTAAATTTTATTGAGATAATTCACAGCATAGATAATGCTGATGTGTATAATCAATAATTTCCAGCCATAATCAGAGTATCCAGAGAGGATAATACTGATGAGTATAATCAGTAATTTCCAGCCATAATCAGAGGGGCAGCAAGAGAGTCATGAGGATTTTCCCAGGGATGGGCAGCACTGATAAATGCTCTGAAAAAGGAGAATAGCTTTAGGGCAACAGAATATGAAGGTGTGGCAACAGAAGATGAAGAAAGGGGAATGGATCAATATCTGAATGTGGATACAACATATACACAGCCATGTATCTTTGGGATGTGGATAATCTTTGCAGTTCTACAACTGAATAAGCAGAGACACTATGACTTGAGTACATCATTCACTTCTAAGACATTGATTTATTCCATTTTGCTAAAATTGAATGACCAGTACATAATTCTTAGCTGGATCTTTTCTTGTTAACAAATTGAAATACTTTGGTTAGTAACTAGCCATGTGAAAAGCTCATAAATATTAATGCAATGTTCTGAAATGTTCCGTTTATTGTCCATGAATAGTTGTGAAAGATAGTAAAAGAACTTGATTGAAAATAAGCCTTAAACTTCTGTAATAAAGATACACTTCATTGGAAATTTTCCTGTAATGTCACAGTTTTATCTTTTGTTATTCTTTTTCATCAGTAATATAGAGAATTGCAGTGAGGGGACTGAGAAATAAAGGCCTGAGACTACCAAGCATAGCAAAATTCATTGCTTACATGAGGTTTAATGATCCTTACGTTTGTTAAGTATTTGAGTCTGTGTACAGTTCTTTAAAATATTCAATTGAAATATGATACTTTAGATTCACAGAGCAAAGAATTCATCTTAAATGTGGGAAAAATTTGTAGTTGTTGACATAGAGTTGTATTTTAAATGTCCAGAATTTTGTTTTTGGGCTAAAATTCTAGAAAGTAGTAATTAGGGGAATAGTATAGTAAGAATCAATGTTTTAAAGGAAAAATATGTTTGAGAAGGTTAATATGGATCAGTCACACTTTATTATGATTTTAGTTTTCCCCTAAACTTAACTAGTCTGTGCCTTATTGTGAAAATGGAAAGTTTGGGGGCACCTGGGTGGCTGTGTTCCTCAATGATCTTGGGTGAACCTGGAGGATATTACGGTAAATAAAATAAACCAGAAAGACAAATATTTTATGATCTCACTTACGTGTGGAATTTTAAAGAGACAAACTCAAAGAAGAAGAGAGTAAAATAGTGGTTGCCAGAAATTTATGGGAGGGGTGGAGTGAGGAAAATGGGAAGATGTTGGTCAAAGGATACAAATTTTCAGTTATTAGATGAATAACTTCTGGTGATCTAACGTTCATGCAGATTCTTGCCAGTTTTCTAGTCATGCTTAATATAATGCCAGTGGCCTTGGCTGTGTCAGGATTATGGAATATTTTGTCAGAAAGTACTGACAAAGACCACTGGATGTCCAAACCCTTTATCATATTTAAATTGCAGTGTGAAAGCAGAGTCAAACGGAAATGGCATAAATAGAGTCTGGGGGAAAAAAGTGTATAATAGACCAAGGACAAATAAGTCTGGAGGAGTGACTTGAGAATAATGTAAGTGTTTTTGTGTCTTCTAGAGTACGATTTACACAACTGCACTGTAAATCATGTAAATGGGTAATTTAACATAAAAATATACCCATATCAATTCAACTGCACTTGGCATGGCAGACTCAAGTTTTCCCTTGGGGACCCAACAGAAATCCCTAACATACTTTGACATTTCTGATGGGGAATTCTGGCTCCTCTCACCTTTTCTTTGGACTGTAGAGATCTTGTGCTTTCCTTCTATCTTTTGTAAGTCAAAACAAATTGTGGAAATTTAAGATGGAAAGTAGAGTTTAGTAGGCTTTCCTTTACTCTCTACATACAGAGCTATTTAATATTATAAAGCAATTTTACTGATCAAACTTACAATTTAAGGATCCTATGTAACAGTCTTACAATTTGTATTTCAGTATGTAGAGGGTATATGTTTGTGTTAAAAGTAGGTAATCTATCCCAGATTATTTTTATAAAATGTAACTCAGTTTTTCTTTATATATTGGGTTAAGTAAGCCTTGGCAAGATGAAACATTTCTTTCAAGAATTTTGCCATAAAATGAAGGTGTGGATTTTTTAGAGTAGGCTTCCATTAGTGAAACCGAAAGGAGGCAGTATTAGATAACCCTTTTGCTAGTCCTTCTAAAAGATATTCATGTTTTGGGTGCCTGGGTGGCTCAGTTGTTTAAGCGACTGCTTTCGGCTCAGATCATGATCCTGGAGTCCCTGGATGGAGTCCCGCATCGGGCTCCCTGCTCGGCAGGGAGCCTGCTTCTCCCTCTGACCCTCCCCCCCTCATGTGCTCTCTCTCTCTCATTCTCTCTGTCTCAAATAAATAAAATCTTTAAAAAAAAAAGATGTTCATGTTTTGTGTGTTGTGAGTCACCTTCTCTAAGACAAAGACTCAGGCTTGTGAATACACTCATGCTGAAGGTATATGTGAATAACAGCTGTGGACATTTTTTTGCATGATTATCACTACTACTTTGGGTTCATCAGGAGGAAAGGGAAATGGTCTACATTAGTGAGCTTTAGAACACTGTCCACATATTTAATTTTAGTAAAACTGGGAGGCCATAAGGCATAACAGTTTTAGCCTCTTTTACTAGGGTGTGTTGCCATGATATCTTCTTTCAACTCTGTACATGGTGTGTGTAGTATCATTTGTAGAAATGTACAGAAAGGAATTGGAAACCCATGGACAGGTGGCTGTCGAAATTACCTATGTTGAAGCTGACCACTGGTCATTTGACAAGACTATTTAATATACTGATCAGTGCTGTTAATGATTCAAATATTCTCAGAGAGGTGCCATGCAGGCAGTGGGGCATACAATCCTAACTCTCCATGTTTTCATTTAAGAAGTAGAAGAGAAACAGGACATTTTGTGTATACCTGGAATTTACTACATTGACAGAAATTCTCAATTAGAAAATAGAAATCAGATCTTATCTTCTTCCCCTCCAGGGGAAAAAAAAAGGTGCTTATATTTCTTTAGTTTGAAGAAATGGTGGCATCACATTTGGGAAAGCATGATATTAGCAGTGTGGTCAAGACCAAAATATGTTGATCTGTGTACTTCTATTAGTGACGCATGAAGTGATTTTACATATAAAATCAGAAAATGATTGACATTTCACTTTTTCTGAGACAAAGAGGTATAGAATTCTCAAGGAAAGAATACCATAAATGATTATCCTCTTTGCAGGTAAATGAGAGGAAAATTATAAAGTCCAATTGGTGGTATCCTGGCACTCAGGATGGGCATGGACATTTTGGTTTCTTACACATGATTGAGGAGTTAGAAAAGAAAATCTTGGAATCAACCCCTTAAAAAATGTGAATCAAAATTTCCCAGTAGTGCTAATAAGAAGACTACTGCATCTCTGCTTAATATCCTTTCTTTGTGGCTTTTTTCTTTTTTAAAAGATTTTATTTATTTATCTATTTGAGGGAGATCAGAGGGAGAGGGATAAGAAGACTCTGTGCTGAGCATGGAGCCTGGGTTGGGGCTCAATTCCATGACCCTGAGATCATGACCTGAGCCAAAACCAAGAGTCAGACGCTCAATCAACTGAGCCACCCAGGTGCTCCTCTTTTTGGCTTTTTTAAACTCCAAGTTTTAGGGGCACCTGGGTGGCTCAGTTGGTTAAGTGACTGCCTTCGGCTCAGGTCATGATCCTGGAGTCCCAGGATTGAGTCCCGTGTCGGGCTCCCTGCTCGGCAGGGAGTCTGCTTCTCCCTCTGACCCTCCTCCCTCTCATGCTGTCTCTCATTCTCTCTGTCTCAAATAAATAAATAAAATCTTAAAAAAAAAATCATTAAAAAAAATATATATATATAAAAAAAAAAAGCTCCAAGTTTTAGAATCTCTTTATCTACTAGTGTTCTAAACTTTCACAGTGATTATCCTGGTGTAGCTCTTATGTTCATTCACAGTAAGCCGTGTACTTGGGAGACGTTATCAGTCTGACTACTAATGATTATCAGTTTTGAAAAATTTTTTCATGTTTATTATTTATTTTCTTCTCTAACTTCAGCCCATCTGTTTGCTCTCACTCTCTTTCTGCAACTACTTTTATTTGAACTAGATTGAACTTGTAATTTTCATATATCTTCTCACTTTTTCTCTGTGTATTCTTTAATTATAATTTCTGAGAGACTTCTCTTCCAAAAAGTTCTGTAGATTTTAAAATTTAAGTTGTCATGATATTTTCAAATAACTTTTCATTGATTTTCTGATTTCACTGTTATCAGTATGTTAAATCAATTCTCTCCTTTGTATTATCATTTACTTTTGTTTTCCCTCAAATAACACTAAAAAAAATGGAAACAGTACATGGATCATAACTTAAAGGAAGCAGCATTATTATTTTATCTTTACTTTTCATTGATAATTTGAAGTTGTTGCTCAACTTCTAATTCTCTCTACTTACAACCTCCCACCATGTCACTATCCACATCTGTAAAACCTAGAATCACTTCGCTGGTCACCCATGCAGATTGACTCCTGCCTCTACTGGAAGTTTTTATTGCATGTCTTCTGCCTAGGATTTGTCTTTATGCATCCTTCTATTCTGTTGTTCGGTAAAGTTGTGGCTATTTAAGAAAAAACAACATGATTATCTACTCTAAAATTATCTTTGCATCATTGTTTCTGAAAGCAGATATTGGGATTGCATAGTATTAAGAATGATATTCAGAATACCATTTTTCAAACATTATAGCATAAACTTGAATTATAACTATTGTTTTACTGCCAATATTTTTTCTGCATTTTACTATTTTTAAATTTTATTTATTTAACTTGTATTGGTGCAGAGATTCTGTGATACAGCATCATTTCTCCATGTTTGGCAGAGTATAAATTTGTTTTTAAACAAACAGAAATCCCTCAACTAGAAATTTTACTTGCACTCCAAACCTAACGATTATGACATAAATCCACTTTTTTTTTTTTAAGATTTTTATTTATTTATTTGACAGAGACACAGTGAGAGATGGGAACACAAGCAGGGGGAGCGGGAGAGGGAGAAGCAGGCTTCCCGTGGAGCAGGGAGCCCTGTGTGGGGCTCAATCCCAGGACCCTGGGATCATGACCTGAGCCGAAGGCAGACGCTTAACAACTGAGCCACCCAGGTGCCCATAAATCCACTTCTTAATAGGAACTGTTAACAAATTTACTCATATTTTTTTCTTATTAATTTTGTTATGGATCCATAGAAATTATCAGCAAAACAACCCATAAAAACTTAAATCATACCTGTAACCTTGAAGGACTAGGAAAAAATGGCATTATCATTGCTAAAAATCATCCCATGTCACAACTGGAATTATTATAGAAAGTGCACTACTTTTTTTTCCTACTCTTAAACATTTGTCAAAACTTATAGTTCTTGCATATACAAAAGAAGAAGTACAATCATATTAAAACATGGAGAAATATAATTAAGCACATCACATTCAGGCTCTTTAGGCATGCATACTAACTATTATTAGTATGCATACCTAACCAGTCTGAAGAGAAAAACATGCCTAAACAGTCTGAAGAGAAAAAAAAAAAAAAAACCCTCCTGCGGCATATATACAAACTAAACAAAATTATTTACTTAGAAGATGTTATCATAAGCAATGATCTTGAAACTTCTGAACTCTATTTTATCACTGTTATTGCCATTTTCAAACCAAGCTTATCTCTAATTAATTCACACAATTACTGAAAGTGTGAGTATTTTAAACATCTAGTTAGAATTGAAACATTCTATTCAGAGAAAGGGAAAGATTGGGTTCTTATTGGCAAAGAATAGTTCTTTATCACTGACACTGAAAACTTCGTAAGGCTTTATAGATAGCTCTCTGTTTATGATTATATGCGTCTTTGTCTAAGGGTGGTAAGCCAGTGAGGAAGCAGTCAGACAAAGAAAGCTCCCCGCTTTCCCTGCCTGACCTCTTCTGTGGAATTTTGCCTCCTTTTATTTCTTTGCAGTTTACTAGTTCGTAAGTTATTAAGACACATGAAAATCCAATTCTATGTCCTTATTCATGGATTTAAATATTGAAAGAATATTCCATGTAGTGAAAGGGATATGTGTTTATAATCATGAATTGTTTGAATTGTTGGTGACTTTCACATCCAGTTGTTTTCTTACTCCTTTTTTTTTTAATAATCAGTCACATAATCCTAGCTCCACATTATGTCATCATAAAAGATATATGTTTGATAGTTTTTTTATTTTCTGACTAAACACAAAACCAGAAAGTAAGGAGTATTCCTCAGTAAAGAGAGATTTCTGCTCTTTCAAAAGATGGTCCTTTACTATATCATATTTAATATCTGGGGTGCGAATGGAGGTATGGCAAGGAGGCTGGTTGACTGTTTGAATTTGGGAGGTAGCATGATTGTGTTCCTATTGCTTCCTCATTTTATTCAGCACAAAATAGCATTTCTTCATGTTTTGTCATGGCATTTGAACATCTCCTAAACTATGCCAAATATATATTTGATATCTTTCTCAGCCAGCAAAGACATCTTTGTGTGTCAGGAAAAATATAAATTCAGTTAGCAAATGGCTTTCAGAATAGTTCGCTTTAATAAGAAATCATCATTATTAAAATTATAATATTTGGACTAAAGTAAAAAGTATCTGCATTTTAAAGATACTCAGTATATATTTTGAGATATGCCCTTTGAGCAACTTAATTAAAATAATGGAAATAATCTTTACAAGTACTATCAGATGATGAAGAAACTCTATGTGCTGTCCTTTTTTACTATATCTTTTTCCTCATTTTAAAAGTGTGAGTACCGGGGCGCCTGGGTGGCTCAGTCGTTAAGCGTCTGCCTTCGGCTCAGGTCATGATCCCAGGGTCCTGGGATCAAGCCCCGCATTGGGCTCCCTGCTCGGCAGGAAGCCTGCTTCTCCCTCTCCCACTCCCCCTGCTTGTGTTCCCTATCTAGGTGTGGGTCTCTGTCTGTCAAATAAATAAATAAAATCTTTAAAAAAATAAAAAATAAAATAAATAAATAAAAGTGTGAGTACCTTTTCTCTGCAGATCAATTGTGCATCCATGTGAATTTAAAATATTCATATATTTCTTCTTCATTTGCACAAAATATAGGAGAGACATATACTGTGTTCATATAAAAATAACCTAAGATTAATGTCAACACTGAAACTACAAAATGGAGAAATGATAACTATTTTCTGTAAATAAATATTATCCCGTAGGCATTTTAATTTACATGCTAACACTCTTTCTGCTTTACACATATTTGATACTCCAGCAGCATTAACATCAAACATCTATTAAATCCACATAATGGTTCACAATATAATCTTCAATTAAATGGAAATTTACCCCCACTGTAATGTAGTTCTACAGATAAAGAATACACAAACATTCATCAAACTCACTGATGTCACAGATTTATCACTCTTATGCTAGGAACTGTTTTGTATTCTCTATAAGGTTTAATCTGCCTGTAAAGCAAAATATTTACTGTGCATCTATCTGTAACTCCTCTTACAAGTTGTGTGCCAGTGAAATTATGGAATGAAAAATAATGCCAATTGATGATGATTTTTTTCCCCAATAAAACATTATGTTTCCTTTCCAAATACACAAAAACATAATACTTTCCATCAATTTTGTGACCAGTGGCCAAATTCTCAAAAAATATATATAATGAGTTATGTAATCATAGTTATGGTTGTTCTACAAATTTAAAGTGTATTAAATTTTGTATTACAAAAAGAGATCCTTAGGTTGCCTGGGTGGCTCAGTCAGTTAAGTGTCTGCCTTAGGCTCAGGTTATGATCCCAGGGTCCTGGGATCAAGTCCCCTATTGGGCTCCCTGCTCAGCAGGAGCCTGCTTCTCCCTCTGCCAGCCTCTCCCTCTGCTTGTGCTCTCATTCTCTCTCTCTCTGACAAATAAATAAATAAATCTTAAAAAAAAGTTACAAAAAGAGTTCTTTTTTCGTAAAAATATAAAAATTTCACATTCTTTCCCCTTTTTTGAGAGATTTTTTTTAAAAAGATTTATTTATTTATTGGGGGGGGGGAGAGTACCAGCAGGAGGGACAGTGGGAGGGCGAGAGAGAATCTCAAGCAAACTCCATGGTGAGCCTGACACGGGGCTTGATCTCACAACCCTGAGATCATGACCTGAGCTGAAACCAAGAGTCAGATGTTTAGCTGACTGTGACACCCAGGTGCCCCAAGAGAAGATTTTTTAATTAAAACAGTCACACAGATTTAATTCCCCAAGCCCAAGATTCATAGCCTAGTTTCCACAGAATCATTTTAATACATGCATTTATCAAGTATCCTAATTTATAATGCTTACATTGATACTTACATCTCTAGTTTCCTCTATATTGAGCCAGATTTTTAAAAATTGGAAAAATGCACAGGAATAACAATGAAAAACAAAAACTTAAAGAAGAAAAATGATCTAGTTATCCATTTTAAACACCTAGAAAACTAGTCGAAGTTATGACATATGGACAATAGGCAACACAGGAATCTTATCCCTGAGAGAGGGGAAACGCAAAGTGGGCCTAGTAATTTCATCTAATTACTGTCTAGAAGCAATTCGCAGGCAACAATGCAGGAAGGGAAAACTCAGAGGGAAAGTATCTGTGATGGTTAATTTCATGTGTCAACTTAAGTTAGGGTATCTAATTTTTGGTCAAACACTAATCAAGTTATTTCTGTGAAGATGTTTTGTAGATGTGATTAACATTTAGAATTAATTGACTTTAAGTAAAGAAAAACTCCCTAATATGGGTGGGTCTCCTAATACTACGTTGGAAGCCTTAGGAACAAATGCTGAAGTATCCTGAAGAAAAAAGAATTCTGCCTTAAGGCTAACATAGATATGCTGCCTGAGTACCTGGCCTTCTCTGTGCTATGGTTTCAGACTTCTCAGCCATCATAATCTTATAGGCCAATTTATTAAAATGAATCAAGAAGGTAGATAAAAACACAAATATGATGAGGAGAGAAATCAGAGATAAGGAAGATATATAAAAAAAGTTTTGGAGTTGAAAAACAGGTATCTTAGATTAAAAGATGTAATAAATGAAGTTATGACTTTGCAAAATATCAATTAAGTTAAAGACATACAAATAGGAACTACCCAAAATGAAGCAAAAAGAAGGAAATTATAGAAAAAAATGGAGAGGAACAATGACATGTGGGACAATATCAATAAAATATGTGTAACTGGAGTCACAAATAAAGGAATAGGGTATAAAAGAATATTTGAAGAAAAAAAATGGCCAAATGTTTTCCAAATATGTTAAAAATACAAATCAACACATCTTAGCTGAATGAACCCAAGCAGAACTACATAAAGAAAATCACACCAATACAGTTTAATAGAAATGCATATATCCAGTAACAAAAAGAAAAATATTACAGCAATGCAAAATCAAAATATTTTATATATAAGAAATGAATGAGATTGATAGCTGACTTACCCGAATATATGCAAGTTAGAGAAAATGAAAAGCATCTTTAAAGCACTGAAAGAAAAACGAAAAGGCTGTCAACTTGGAATTCCATACACAATAAAAATATCTTTCAAAAATGAAAGTAAAATAAAGTCTTTTTCTGACAAACAAAAGCTGAGAATAATCATTACTTACATAACTTGTCTCTAAAAATACTAAGGAAAGTTCTTTAAGCAAAGTAAAAATTATACCAGATGGAATTGTGAATCTACGTAAAGAATGGAGGGCCAGCAATGGGAAATATTTAACTAAATATAAGAAAACAAATTTTACATTTTTTTTTAATTTTTGAAAAAAATCTCTTCAGAAGTTCATGGAAGAGTTATGAGTTATCCACAGAAATGGCAGAAATGTAAATCTGATATCTTGATTAAAATCAAGATATTCTTGATTTCTCTTCCCAAAAACAATGAAAAACTTCACATTGACATAAAGATATTCGTATAAATCAATGGAGGAAAATACAGACTCCAGAAGCAAGGCCACAAACATCCAGTCAATTGTTTTTAGCAAATATATACCTTGATATTTAAATTGGAAAGCAATATTCTTTCATCAAATAATGCTGGGGGGAAATAGACATTCTTATCCTCCCCCCCAAAATTAAATTTGATGACCACACTACACAGGAAAATTAAAATAGATAATAGACCTAAATGAAGGCCAAAATTATAAATCTTTTATAAGAAAAAAGGAGGAAATCTTTGTGGCTTTGTGATAGACATAAATTTATTAGTTAAGACAGGACAAAAATCTCTGAACTATTAAAGAGCAAAATTTGACAAAATGGGTTTTCCCAAAAATAAAAGTGCTCTTCAAACAATACATTTAAGAAAAAGATGGCGAGAATATATTTGTAATGCATATATATGATAAAGGATTTATGTCCAAATTGTATAGAAGACTTTTATGATTCAATAATAACACAAAAAACCTGATCCAAAAATGGGTAAAATGTTTGAATAGAGTTCTGAGTTCTGCAAAGTAGATCTACAAATGGCAAATGAGCACATTGAAAAAAAAAATGCTCAATCATCATAGTCCACTAGGGCAATGGAAAATTAAACTGCAATAACATCCCATTACACACCGACTAGAACAACTAAAATTAAAAAGATTGACAAGACCATTGTAATTTTGTTTGAGTCATCTCTTTTTCTTGGTTTGTCTAGCTTAAGTTTTGCCAATTTTGTTTATCTTTTCATAAAACAAACTCTTAGTTTTTGGTTTTTTCCATTGTCATTTTAGACTCTATTTCATTTATTTCTACTCTGGTCTTTATTATTTCCTTGCTTCTGCTAACTTTGGGTGTAGTTTATTCTTTTTCTAGTTCTTTAGTTCCTTCTAGTTCCTTAGTTATTTGAAATGTTTCTTGACGTAGGCATTTATCCCTATAAACTTTTAGAGCTGCTTTTGCTGCATCCCATAGGCTTCGGTATATCACATTTCCTTTTTCTTTTTCTTACAACATATTTTGTTTTGCTTTGTTTTTCTAAGTGTCATTTGGTAATGCTTAGTATTTTTTTCTTTGCTTTTCAGGTTTATTGAGATTCAATTGACATATAACCTGTTGAGGATACTTTTTGAGTTCTCTATTGATGTCTATTTTTTTTTAATTTTATTTTATTATGTTATGTTAATCACCATACATTATACCATTAGTTTTTGTTGTAGTGTTCCATGATTCATTGTTTGCATATAACACCCAGTGCTCCATTCAGTACATGCCCTCTTTAATACCCATCACCAGGCTAACCCATCCCCCCACCCCTCTCCCCTCTAGAACCCTCAGTTTGTTTCTCAGAGTCCATAGTCTCTCATGTTCATCTCCCCCTCCGATTCCCCCCACCTTCATTTTTCCCTTCCTCCTATCTTCATTTTTCTTTTTTTAACATATAATGTATTATTTGTTTCAGAGGTACAGGTCTCTGATTCAGCAGTCCTACACAATTCACAGTGCTCACCATAGCACATAGCCTCCCCAATGTCTATCACCCAGCCACCCCATCCCTCCAACCCCCTACCCCTTCAGCAACCCTCAGTTTGTTTCCTGAGATTAAGAATTCCTCATATCAGTGAGATTATATGATACTTGTCTTTCTCTGATGACTTACTTCGCTCAGCATAATACCCTCCAGTTCCATCCATGTCATTGCAAATGGCAAGATTTCATTCCTTTTGATGGCTGCATAATATTCCATTGTATATATATACCACATCTTCTTTATCCATTCATCTGTTGATGGACATCGTGGCTCTTTCCATAGTTTGGCTATTGTGGACATTGCTGCTATAAACATTGGGGTGCACATACCCCTTCAGATCCCTACATTTGTATCTTTGGGGTAAATACCCAGTAGTGCAATTGCTGGGTCATAGGGTAGCTCTATTTTCAACTTTTTGAGGAACCTCCATACTGTTTTCCAGAGTGGCTGCACTAGCTTGCATTCCCACCAACAGTGTAGGAGGGTTCCCGTTTCGGCCCATCCTTGCCAACATCTGTTGCTTCCTAACATGTTAATTGTAGCCATTTTGACTGGTGTGAGGCGGTATCTCACTGAGGTTTTGATTTGGATTTCGCTGATGCCAAGCGATGTTGAGCACTTTTTCATGTGTCTGTTGGCCGATTGGATGTCTTCTTTGGAAAAATGTCTGTTCATGTCTTCTACCCATTTCTTGATTGGATCATTTGTTCTTTGGGTGTTGAGTTTCAGAAGTTCTTTATAGATTTTGGATACTAGCCCTTTATCTGATACATCATTTGCAAATATCTTCTCCCACTCTGTCGGTTGTCTTTTGGTTTTGTTGACTGTTTCTTTTGCCGTGCAAAAGCTTTTTATCTTGATGAGGTCCCAATAGTTCATTTTTGCCCTTGCTTCCCTTGCCTTTGGCGATGTTTCTAGGAAGAAGTTGCTGCGGCTGAGGTTGAAGAGGTTGCTGCCTGTGTTCTCCTTTAGGATGTTGATGGACTCCTGTCTCACATTTAGGTCTTTCAACAGTTTGAGTCTATTTTTGTGTGTGGTGTAAGGAAATGGTCCAGTTTCATTCTTCTGCTTGTGACTGTCCAGTTTTCCCAACACCATTTGTTGAAGAGACTGTCTTTTTTCCACTGGACATTCTTACCTGCTTTGTTGAAGATTCGTTGACCATAGAGTTGAGGGTCCATTTCTGGGCTCTCTGTTCTGTTCCATTGATCTATGTGTCTGTTTTGTGCCAGTACCATACTGTCTTGATGATTACAGCTTTGTGATAGATCTTGAAGTCGGGAATTGTGATGCCACCAGCTTTGCTTTTCTTTTTCAACATCCTCTGGTTATTCGGGGTCTTTTCTGGTTCCATACAAATTTTAGGATTATTTGTTCCATTTCTTTGAAAAAGGTGGATGGTATTTTGATAGGGATTGCATTCAGTGTGTAGATTGCTCTAGGTAGCATTGACATCTTCACAATATTTGTTCTTCCAATCCATGAGCATGGAAAGTTTTTCCATTTCTTTGTGTCTTCCTCAATTTCTTTCATGAGTATTTTATAGTTTTTCTGAGTACAGATCCTTTGCCTCTTTGGTTAGATTTATTCCTAGGTATCTTATGATTTTGGGTGCAATTGTAAATGGGATCGACTCCTTAATTTCTCTTTCTTCTGTCTTGTTGTGGGTGTATAGGAATGCCACTGATTTCTGTGCATTGATTTTGTATCCTGCCACTTTACTGAATTCCTATATGAGTTCTAGGAGTTTTGGGGTGGCGTCTTTGGGGTTTTCCACATAAAGTATCATATCATCTGCAGAGAATGAGAGTTTCACATCCTTTTTGCCGATTCGGATGCCTTTTATTTCTTTTTGTTGTCTGAATGCTGTGGTTAGGACTTCTAATACTATGTTGAATAGCAGTGGTGATAGTGGACATCCCTGCCGTGTTCCTGACCTTAGGGGAATAACCTCTCAGATTTTCCCTATTGAGACTGATATTCGCTGTGGGTTTTTCATAGATGGCTTTTATGATATTGAGGAATGTACTCTCTATGTCTATACTCTGAAGAGTTCTGATAAAGAAAGGATGCAGTACTTTGTCAAATGCTTTTTCTGCTTTTATTGAGAGGATCATATGGTTCTTGTTCTTTCTTTTATTAATGTATTGTATCATATTGATTGATTTGCGGATGTTGAACCAACCTTGCAGCCCAGGGATAAATCCCACTTGGTCGTGGTAAATAATCCTTTTAATGTACTGTTGGATCCTATTGGCTAGTATTTGGGGAGAATTTTTGCATCCATATTCATCAAGGATATTGGTCTGTAATTCTTTTTCGTGGGTTCTTTGTCTGATTTGGGGATCAAGGTAATGCTGGCCTCATAAAATCAGTTTGGAAGTTCTCCTTCCATTTCTATTTTTTGGAACAGTTTCAGAAGAATAGGTTATAAATTCTTCTTTAAATTTTTGGTAGAATTCCCCTGGGAAGCCATTTGGCCCTGGGCTTTTGTTTGTTGGGAGATTTTTGATGACTGCTTCAATTTCCTTAGTAGTTATAGGTCTGTTCAGGTTTTCTATTTCTTCCTGGTTCAGTTTTGGTAGTTTATCCATCTCTAGAATGCATCCATTTCTTCCAGATTACCTAATTTGTTGGCATATAGTTGCTCATACTATGTTCTTATAATTGTTTGTATTTCTTTGGTGTTGGTTGTGATCTCTCCTCTTTCATTCATGGTTTTATTTATTTGGGTCCTGTCTCTTTTCTTTTTGATAAGTCTGGTCAAGGGTTTATCAATCTTGTTAATGCTTTCAAAGAACCAGCTCCTAGTTTTGTTGATCTGTTCTACTGTTCTTTCAGTTTCTATTTCATTGATTTCTGCTTTGATCTTTATTATTTCTCTTATCTTGCTGGGTTTAGGCTTTATTTGCTGTTCTTTCTCCAGCTGCTCTAAGTGTAGGGTTAGGTTGTGTATTTGAGACCTTCCTTGTTTCTTGAGAAAGGCTTGTATTGCTATATACTTTCCTCTTAGGACCACCTTTGCTGCATCCCAAAGATTTTGAAAAGTTGTGTTTTCATTTTAATTTGTTTCCATAAATTTTTTTAATTGTTCTTTAATTTCCTGGTTGACCCATTCATTCTTTTTTTTTTTTAAGATTTATTTATTTATTTGACAGAGACTCAATGAGAGGGAACACAAGTAGGGGGAGTGGGAGAGGGAGAAGCAGGCTTCCCACGGAGCAGGGAGCCTTATGTGGGGCTCGATACCAGGACCCTGAGATCATGCCCTGAGCCGAAGGCAGACGCCCAACGACTGAGCCACCCAGGTGCCCCGACCCATTCATTCTTTAATAGGATGCTCTTTAGGCTTCATGTATTTGAGTTCTTTCCAACTTTCCTCTTGTGATTGAGTTCTAGTTTCAAAGCATTGTGGTCCTAATATATGCAGGGAATGATCCCAATCTTTTGGTACTGGTTGAGACCTGATTTGTGACCTAGGATGTGATCTATTCTGGAGAATGTTCCATGGGCACTAGAAAAGAATGTTTATTCTGTTTCTTTGGGGTGGAATCTTCTGAGTATAACTGTGAAGTCCATTTGGTCCAGTGTGTCATTTAAAGTCTTTATTTCCTTGTTGATCTTTTGCTTAGGTGATCTGTCCATTTCAGTGAGGGGGATGTTATAGTCCCCTACTATTATTATATTGTTGTTGATGTGTTTCTTTGCTTTTGTTATTAATTGGCTTATATAATTGGATGCTCCCATGTTAGGGGCATAGATATTTACAGTTGTTAGATCTTCTTATTGGATAGACCCTGTAAGTGTGACATAATGTCCTTCCTCATCTCTTATTATAGTCTTTGGTTTAAAATCTAGTTTGTCTGATATAAGGATTGCCACCCCAGCTTTCTTTTGATGTCCATTAGCATGTTAAATTGTTTTCCACCCCCTCACTTTCAATCTGGGGGTGTCTTTGGGTGTAAAATGAATCTCTTGCAGACAGCATATCGATGGGTCTTGTTTTTTTTTAATCCAATCTGATAGCCTGTGTCTTTTGATTGGGGCACTTAACCCTTTTACATTCAGGGTCACTACTTAAAGATATGAATTTAGTGCTATTGTATTGCCTGTAAGGTGACTGTTCCTGTATCTTCTCTGTGTTCCTTTCTGGTCTGTGTTACTTTTAGGCTCTCTCTTTGCTTAGAGGACCTCTTTCAATATTTCTTGTAGGGCAAGTTTCGTGTTTGCAAATTCTTTTAGTTTTTGTTTGTCCTGGAAGCTTTTTATCTCTCCTTCTATTTTCAATGACAGGCTAGCTGGAGATAGTATTCTTGGCTGCATATTTTTCTCGTTTAGTGCTCTGAATATATCATGCCAGTCCTTTCTGGCCTGCCAGGTCTCTGTGGATAGGTCTGTTGCCAATCTAATGTTTCTACCATTGTAGGTTACAGACCTCTTGTCCCGAGCTGCTTTCAGGATTTTTTCTTTGTCTCTGAGACTCGTAAGTTTTACTATTAGATGTCAGGGTGTTGACCTATTTTTATTGATTTTGAGGTGGACTCTCTGTGCCTCCTGGATTTTGATGCATGTTTCCTTCCCCAAATTAGAGAAGTTCTCTGCTATAACTTGCTCCAATATACCTTCTGCCCCTCTCTCTCTTTCTTCTCTTCTGGGATCGCAATTATTCTAATATTGTTTCATTTTATTGTATCACTTATCTCTCGAATTCTGCCCTCGTGATCCAGTCGTTGTTTATCTCTCTCTTTCTCAGCTTCTTTATTCTCCATCATTTGGTCTTCTATATCACTAATTCTTTCTTCTGCCTCATTTAACCTAGCCATTAGAGCCTCCATTTTTTATTGCACCTCATTAATATCCTTTTTTATTTCAACTTGGTTAGATTTTAGTTCTTTAATTTCTCCAGAAAGGGTTTTGTTAGTATTTTCCATGCTTTTTTCAGGCCCAGCTAGTATCTTTAAAATCGTCATTCTGAACTCTAGTTCCAACATCTTACTAATGTCCATATTGATTAGGTCCCTGGCAGTTGGTACTGCCTCTTGTTCTTTTTTTTGAGGTGATTTTTTCTGTCTTGTCATTTTGTCCAGAGGAGAATAGATGCATGAGAGAACAAAATGCTAACAGGGTAACAATGACCCCAGAAAAATATACACTAAACAAATCAGAAGAGATCTTCCAGAAAGTGGTCACTTTTCTGTCCAGAGTGTTGCTGCTATTCTTTTCTTCGATCTCCTGTTGAGTTCATAGGTGTTCAGAATGGTTTCATCCCTATCTAGCTGAATTCCTGAGACCAGACGAAATTTAGGTCTCCTACTCCTCTGTGATCTTGCTCCTCCTCCTCACTATTGATTTCTTCCTTGGCCCTTAGGTTGTTTTGAAACATGTTGTTTAATTTCTACATATTTGTGAATTTTACAACTTTCCTCCTGAAACTGATTCTGAGTTTCATAAAATTATGATCTAACTGTAGTCAGAAAAAATACTTGATATGATTTTCACTTTCTTAAATTTCTTTAGGTTTAATTTATGCCCCAGAACATGATCTATTTGGGGAATGTTCTCTGTGCACTAGAAAAGGATGTGTATTCTGCTTGTTCTATTGGATGGAATGCTCTGTAGAACTTTGTCAGGATCATTTGGTCAAAATGTTTTTCAAGCCACTGTTTCCTCATTGATTTTCTGTCTGGATGATCTAGCCAATGTTGAAAGTGAATACCTACATCTCCTACTATTATTGTATTTCTATTTCTTTCTTCAATTCTATTAACACTTACTTTAAATAAGTAGATGTTCAAATATTGTTTGCATATATATTTATAATTGTTACATATCCTTCTGATAAATTCACCCCTGTATGACTATACAGTGACATTCTTTGTCTTTTGTGACCAATCTTGACTATAAATCTATTTTATCTGCTCTAAGTATAGCTTCTCATGCTCTCTTGATAACTATTGTGTGAGATATCTTTTTCCATCCCTTTACTTTCAACCTATATATGTCCTTAAAGTTAAAGAGACAATATGACTCTTTTGTAGCTATTGTATTGTTAAACCTTGTGTTTTCTATTCAGCTACTCTGTATCTTCTTCTTTTTTTTTTTTTTTTTTTTTTTTTTTGAGAGACAGAGAAAGAAATAGCACATGCATTGGGTGGAGGGAGTGGGAGGGAGAGAGGGAAGAGAGAATCTTAAGCAGGTCTCACACCCACTGCCTGGAGCCTGACCTGGGGCTGGATCTCAGACCCTGAGATCATGAGCTGAGCAGAAACCTTTAACCAACTGAGTCAGGAAGGCACCCCTGTGTGTTTTGATTGGATAATTTAATCCATCTATGTTAATTATTGATACTGCCATTTTGTTAATGGTCATTTTTAAAATATTTTTTGACTGTTTTATATTTCTTTTGTTTATTTCTTCCTCTCTTGATGTCTTCCTTTACTATTTATTTTTTGGGAGTGGTATGCTTTAATTTATTTCTCTTTCTCTTTTGTGTATTTATTGGCCTTTTTTTTTTTTTTGTAGTTACTGTCAAAGTGACATAAAATGTCTTACAGATATAACAGCCTTTTTTAAAAACTGATGAGAACTTATCTTCAATTGTATACAAAATATTTACACTTTTACTTCTCTTCCTCCCACATTTTATGCTATTAAAGGCACACTTCACATCTTTTTATATTGTGCATCCATTAACAAATTATTGTAGCTATAGTTATTTTTAATACTGTACTTTTAACTCTTATTTTTTATTTTATTTTTTTAAGATTTTACTTATATTTGAGAGGGAAAGTGAAGGGCAGAAGGAGAAGAAGACTCCCTGCTAAGCAGGGAGCCCAATTCAGGACTCAGTCCCAGGACCCTGGGATCATGACCTGAGCTAAAGGGAGACCCTTAACTGACTGAGCCACCCTTATAACTTTTATAATAGAGATTTATGCATCTCCATTGCAGTATTAAGGCATTCTAAATTTGACTATATACTTACCTTCCCTGTGAGTTTTATACTTTTATATGTTTTCATGTTGCTACAGAGTGTCCTTTCATTTCAATTTGAAGAACTCCTTTTAGCATTTCATATAAGGCCGGTCTAGTGGTGATGAACTCTCTTAGCTTTTGTTTGTCAGGGAATGTCTTGATCTCACCTTTATTTCTGAAGGTCAAATTTCCTGGTATAGGATTCACTGTTGTCAGGTTTTTGGTGGGTTTTTTTGTTTTTGTTTTCCTTTTGCCACTTAGAATATATCATCCCACTATCTCCTGGCTAGAAAGCTTTCTGAAAAGAAATCCAATAGCCTTATATGGCATGAGGGGATTCCTTTGTTTGTGACAAGTTGGTTTTTCTCTAGCTGCTTCTAAATTCTCTCTTTATCTTCAATTTTTAACATTTTGACTATAATATTTTTTGGAGTAAACTTCTTCAGGATGATCTTTCTTGGGGTTCTTTGAACTGTCTGTACATGATTCCCATATCTTTCCCCATGTTTCAGTAAGTTTTCAACTGTTATTTCTTTAAGTAAACTTTCTGTCCCTTTCTCTTTCTCTGGGGACTCCCATGATGTCAGTGTTTATTTGCTTGATGGTTCCAAAATTCATGTAGGTTTTCTTCACTCTTTTTCATTCTTTTAAAAATTTTGTTCCTCTTACTGATAATTTCAAATAATCTGTCTTTGAGTTTTCACATCCTTTCTTTTGTACGATCAAGTCTGCTGTTGAAGATCCTCATTGAATTTTTCAGTTCTGTGACTGTATTGTTCTGCTCCAGGATTTCTGTTTGGTTCTTTTTTATGGTTTCTATTTATTTATTAAACTTCTCATTTTGATCATGCATTGTTTCCCTGATTTTCTCTAGTTATTTTTCTATATTCTCTTGCACTTCATTGAGTTTCTTTAAGGTGATTATTTTGTCTTGTTTAGGTAATTTTTAGATTTCTTTGTGGTCAGTTACTAAAGCTTTATTAGTTTTCTTTGGTGCCATGATATTTGCCTGACTTTGTGATTCATGTACCCTAGCATTGATGTCTCCACATTTGAAGGATCAGACATTTCTTCCAGTCGTTACAGTCATGCTGGACTGGAGTTAAGCCATGAAGCTACTTCTTGGTCTGCAGTGGGGTCCACAGTTGACAGGGCTGTTACCAGAGATCTGGGAAGGTGTGGAACTTGTCTGATTCCTGGGTGGGTGGGACTGCTTTTATGACCTTGTTCAGTCATGTAGTGCTTAGATAAATGTCTGTCTTAGATAAGTGTCTGTGTCAAGGTCCATAGTTGGATCTGCAGACAATGGGTCTGTCACCAGGTGTGTAGATGGGTATAGATCTCCTCAGGGACCCAACTCCTGCTCTGTCACTGGGTGGATCCTGGGGCAGGCAAGACTGGACTCAGACAGTGGCTTAGAGGAGCTGGAACCAAGTCCCAGTGCTGCTTCAGGTCCATGGCCAGGATTGAGGTTTGTAGACCTGTCTCTGGAGCATGGAGGAACATGTCTCTAACCAGCTCATGGGTGGGCAGTACTGCTCCCTGACCATAGCTGGGAGGAGTTAGAGTAAGTTATAGGGTTCTACCAAGATATGTAGTCAGACTGTGGTTGGCAGGCTTATCTCCAGGAATGTGAACACACCCATCTTCTGGTAAGTCTCTGGGTAGGCAGAAGTAATTGCCCATGGATCATGGCTGGGAGATGTTGGAGTTGAATCACATGACCATTTCGGGACCTTTTGTGGGACCAAGGTTGGCTGGTCTGCTTCCAGGGGCGCTCATGGGCCTGTCTCCCTGCAGGACCCAGGACCAACAAGGCTGCTTGTGGACTGCAGCTGGGAGGGTCTGGAGTCAAGTAAATGGCTATTTCAGGATCTCTGGGATGCAGACATGAGTGTCTCCTGCCAGGTCTCTGGGCCAGCAAGACTATTCACAGACTACAGCTCAGAGGGGCTAGAACCCAGTTACAAGGCTGTTAACAAAATGTACTAGAATTGAGTTTCTAGGTCTTGCCTCCAGAGACTCTCAGACTGTGGCCAAGTGGGGTTACAGACCTGGGTCACAGGCCATTTAAGTATCCATAGCCAAGACCAAAGTTGATGGGTCTATTATTTGAGGCATGTGTGGGCAGGATTCCTCCGAGGTCTTTTGGTGTATACTGCTAGTGGCAGGACCAAGGCCAAACAGGGCTATAGCTGAGTTCATAGGAGTCATAGTTATTTTGGGGTCTATAGGTGGGACCATGGTCAGTGAGTGAGTCAGCCACCTGGGCACAACCTGCCTTCTCAAAAAGACCCTCCTTGCTCTTGGACTCCCCTGGAATTTCACATTCTCTTACTTGGAACCAAAAGCTTCTGAAAAGGCACTTTTGTCTATAGATGGCTACCAAATTACTGTTGTTGAGTGGGGAATACAATCAAGAGACCTCCTATTCTGCCATCTTGCTGACACCACCTTCACTGCAGATTTCAGCTTTCACTGATGAAAGTTCCTGATGTTGGTTTGTATGATGTTTGAATAGGTACTTTTGATAAGTTTGAATGTCTTTCCTCAGCGGTTTGACATTTTAATCACTAATATCAGGAATAAACATAAAGTAACAAAGAAATAGAGTAAGATGTATCTTTATTATTAAAAAAAAAAATGTTCTGGCTGTAACACTGTATTCAAGAGACCGTAAAGTTTCTTAGAGAAATGAACAGGCTGTTATGCTCATTAAAAGCTCTTAATTAATTTGCTTCCTTCAGGTGACATCCTTGCACACTGATTTAGGACACTGCACAAATGACAAAGATGCTGTTGGAACACTGGGGAGGTTGTTTAATGAATGTCCAACCAAATAAAGTACTGTATGAATCACTTAATTGGATGAGGTACTTAAACAACTAAGTAATTTTTTTGATCTTTTTGTCATCAGGTACAGAGGTGACTTTTTTTAAAGCAGTTAACATTTCCCTTAGTATTTGTCCCAGGACTCTTTTTTACTTTTTTCACTCATAATTTGGATTTTTTTAAAAAGATTTTATTTATTTATTTGAGAGAGAGAATAAGAGAGAGAGAACATGAGAGGGGGGAGGGTCAGAGGGAGAAGCAAACTCCCTGCTGAGCAAGGAGCCCAATGCGAACTCGGTCCTGGGACTCCAGGATCATGACCTGAGCAGAAGGCTGTCGCTTAATCAGTTGAGCCACCCAGGCACCCTGGATTTTTTTTTTTTTTTTAAGCAAGAGAAACAAATGGTCTGACATTTGTAGTTTCCTTCTCCAGTGTGTTCAGTATGTTTGTTTGTTTGTTTGGGGTAGGCTTTAGTTTTTGGGTTGGCACTTTCTCTGCTCCATTGTATCTATCAATTCTGTCTTATATGCTCTTTATTTTCCAGAAACTCATTAGTATTTCTTTTTTCTATTGCCCTTCCTTGTGAATTTATTTTTCTTGTTTATATCTTTTCTTCCATTTCAATAGACTTTGGAGTGAAATGGGAGGTAGATCATCCTTTCCTTTATTTATTACAATAATTATTGATTGTGATCTATTTCATGTCAGATGTTCCTCTAAATGCTGGAGATGTAATAGTGAACAAAACAAATTCCCTGATTTAACTGTCCTTATAATCAGATGTGTGTGTGTGTGAGAGAGAGAGAGATGGAGAGAGAGATACTAGGTAGATAAATCTATAATATTTCCAACACTGTATAATGGTGTTACAAAGAAAAATAAAACTGATAGAGATTGAAAGGCGGGAGGTGTTATTTCCAATAAGATCATCAGGCTTTCTGATCAGAACTATTTTCTTAGGTACTAAAATGAAGTTAGAAACCAGCAAAGTAATATCTCAGTGCCCATCTTTCCAGATGAAGAAAAGTAGATGTTTGATTCTGCTACTTGATCAAAGTTAAGGGACTAATAATACTATGCAGCACAAGAAAAATACAATAGAGATTAAAAATATCTATGAAACAAGGATATAGTGGGTAATTTGACCTAAAGGAATCCTGTGTTTAAAAACTAAAACAACCTTGAACTGTAAATACAAGGTAGTAAGACTGAGGGGCAGAAATGTGTGTGTGTGTGTGTGTGCGTGTGCACACGTGTGTTTTTAATGTCTTGATTGCTCCCAGAGACAATAAATACAGCAGACTAGTGGCAATGCATTAATTCATTAAAGCAAGAATTCAAATAAGATACATTAAAAAAAAAAACACATCTAGATCATATGTAATCTTATTTTGTCAGCAGTATAAAATATTTTCACTTCAATGTTTCCTTAAAGTCTCCAATACTTAGCTCTATCAACATTCCTGTGGAGGCAATTTGTCTTTGAAAAAGATAATCCAAGAGATGCTTTACCCTTTGTTTGTTACATATTCAAATGACATTTTCCCTTGAAAGTAAATAGTTTGCTCAGCATTAGCACTATTCACAGATCACCTTAACATAGGCTATTCAGGGCATTGGGGATGCAGTGATCATTGTATCGCTCACCAACATTGGTCAATACATACTTCTAGAATATCTTGATTATTTCAATTAATAAAAAGCAGCACCTAAAAGGCAGATATATAACATAAAATAGTGAAGCATATCTGAGAAAGTTCACGTTTGTAATATCATCTTATGTCATAACAGAATGAAAGTAATTAAAGCTGAATCGTCTATTGCAAAAAAAATTACATGGATAATAAATTATACTTATTGAGAAAGAATTCTTGAATTAACTGTGAATCAAAGCAGGTGCCAAAAATAACTGGGTTCAAATATGAATCAAGAATTTCACCAGTATTGGGGCACCTGGGTGGCTCAGATGGTTAAGCATGTGCCTTCGGCTCAGGTCATGATCCCGGAATGCTGGGATCGAGCCCCACATCGGGCTCCCTGCTCGGCGGGAAACCTGCTTCTCCCTCTCCCACTCCCCCTGCTTGTGTTCCCTCTCTCGCTGTGTCTCTCTCTGTCAAATAAGTAAATAAAATCTTAAAAAAAAAAAAAAAAGAATTTCACCAGTATTTAAAATTTTCAGGTTAACTTCTGGAACATCATATTCAATAAAATAATTTCGTCCAACTGATAATATTTACACATTTTGCAAAAAAAGAAGCAGCACTGGTGGAATTTTAATTACCTACTTTACTTCTTATAATTTGAGTATAAATTTCTATATTAATAAGAATTAACATTAACTTTGTTTTTGTGGAAATCAACTTCATATTGAAATGTCAAGACTTTTTTTTTTTTATTGTTTGCCTTCCCTGGATATAACTTGTGGCATTTCCCAAGTAACTGATAGCCCTAGTAATTGCTAATACAGTTACTCCTAGAAAATTTAGGTAATTGTTTTCAGATGTTTATTTTAATGGCCTTTTTCATCTTAAAAGTACCAGTAATATATCTCACAAAGTATTATCTTTTTTCTTGACTTCCTGGATTAATATATAACGACTTTATTATACCTCTAGGTAGAGCAATTAAGATTAAACTTTTCTTTTTTCTCCTAAGTAGATATTATTAAATGCTATACAGGTATTTTTATTTTATTTTATTTTAATATATTATGTAGGTCACCATTCATTACACTAAGAGTTTTTGATGTACTGTTCCATGATTCATCGTTTGTGTATAACACCCAGTGCTCCATTCAGTACATGCCCTCCTTAATACTCATCACCAGGCTAACCATCCTCCTCTAAAATCCTCCCTTCTAAAATCCTTAGTTTGTTTCTCAGAGTCCATAGTCTCTCATGGTTCCTCTCCCCCTCCGGTTCCCCCCACCTTCATTTTTCCCTTCCTGCTATCTTCTTCTTCTTCTTTTTTTTTTTTTTACATATAATGTATTATTTCTTTCAGAGGTACAGGTCTGTGATTCATCAGTCTTACACAATTGACAGTGTTCACCATAGCACATACCTTCCCCAATGTCTACCACCCATCCACCCCATCCCTCCCACCCCCCACCACTCTAGCAACCGTCAGTCTGTTTCCTGAGATTAAGAATTCCTCCTATCAGTGAGATCATATGATACTTGTCTTTCCCTGATTGACTTATTTCACATAGGGTAATACCCTCCAATTCCATCCATGTCATTGCAAATGGCAAGATTTTGGGGTTTTTTGATGGCTGCATAATATTCCATTGATATATATACCACATCTTTATCCATTCATCTGTTGATTGACATCTAAGCTCTTTCTATAGTTTGGCTATTGTGGACATTGCTGCTATAAACATTGGGGTGCATGTACCCATTCAGATCCCTACATTTGCATCTTTGTGGTAAATACACAGTAGTGCAATTGCAGGGTCATAGGATAGCTCTATTTTCAACTTTTTGAGGAACCTCCGTACTGTTTTCCAGAGTGGCTGCACCAGCTTGCATTCCCCCCAACAGTGTAGGGGGGTTCCCATTTCGGCACATCCTTGCCAACATCTGTCACTTCCTAACTTGTTAATTTTAGCTATTCTGAATGGTGTGAGGAGGTATCTCATTGAGGTTTTGATTTGGATTTCCCTGATACCGAGCAATGTGGAGCACTTTTTCATGTGTCTGTTGGTCATTTGGATGTCGTCTTGGCAGAAATGTCTGTTCATTTCTTCTGCCCATTTCTTGATTGGATCATTTGTTCTTTGGGTGTTGAGTTTAAGAAGTTCTTCATAGATTTTGAATACTAGCCCTTTATCTGATATGTCATTTGCAAATATCTTCTCCCATTCTGTCGGTTGTCTTTGGTTTTGTTGACTGTTTCCTTTGCTGTGCAAAAACTTTATATCTTGATGAAGTCCCAATGGTTCATTTTTGCCCTTGCTTCCCTTGCCTTTGGCAATGTTTCTAGGAAGAAGTTGCTGCAGCTGAGGTCGAAGAGGTTGCTGCCTGTGTTCTCCTTTAGAATTTTGAGGGACTCCTCTCTCACATTTAGGTCTTTCAACTATTTTGAATCTATTTTTGTGTGTGGTGTAAGGAAATGGTCCAGTTTCTTTCTTCTGCACACGGCTGTCCAATTTTCCCAAGACCATTTGTTGAAGAGACTGTCTTTTTCCATTAGACATTCTTTCCTGCTTTGTTGAAGATTCATTGACCATAGAGTTGAGGGTCCATTTCTGGGCTCTCTGTTCTGTTCCATTGATCTATGTGTCTGTTTTTGTGCCAGTACCATACTGTCTTGATGATTACAGCTTTGTAATAGAGCTTGAAGTCGGGAATTGTGATGCCACCAGCTTTGCTTTTCTTTTTCAACATCCTCTGGTTATTCGGGGTCTTTTCTGGTTCCATACAAATTTTAGGATTATTTGTTCCATTTCTTTGAAAAAGGTGGATGGTATTTTGATAGGGATTGCATTCAGTGTGTAGATTGCTCTAGGTAGCATTGACATCTTCACAATATTTGTTCTTCCAATCCATGAGCATGGAACGTTTTTCCATTTCTTTGTGTCTTCCTCAATTTCTTTCATGAGTATTTTATAGTTTTTCTGAGTACAGATCCTTTGCCTCTTTGGTTAGATTTATTCCTAGGTATCTTATGGTTTTGGGTGCAATTGTAAATGGGATCGACTCCTTAATTTCTCTTTCTTCTGTCTTATTGTGGGTATATAGGAATGCCACTGATTTCTGTGCATTGATTTTGTATCCTGCCACTTTACTGAATTCCTGTATGAGTTCTAGCAGTTTTGGGGTGTCTTTTGGGTTTTCCATATAGAGTGAGAGTTTGACTTCTTCTTTGCTGATTCAGATGTTGGTTGTCTGATTGCTGTGGCTAGGACTTCTAGTACTATGTTGAATAGCGGTGGTGATAGTGGACATCCCTGCCGTGTTCCTGACCTTAAGGGAAAAGCTCTGTTTTCCCCCATTGAGAATGATATTCACTGTGAGTTTTTCGTAGATGGCTTTTATGATACTGAAGTATGTACTCTCTATCTTAACACTGTGAAAAGTTTTAATCAAGAAAGGATGCTGTACTTTGTGAAATGCTTTTTCTGCATCTATTGAGAGTATCATATGTTTCTTGTTCTTTCTTTTATTAATGTATTGTATCACATTGATTGATTTGCAGATGTTGAACCAAACTTTTAGCCCAGGAATAAATCCTACTTGGTCGTGGTGAATAATCCTTTTAATGTACTGTTGGATCCTATTGGCTGGTATTTTGGTGAGAATTTTTACATCCATGTTCATCAGGGATATTGGTCTGTAGTTCTTTTTGATGGGTTCTTTGTCTGGTTTGGGGATCAAGATAATGCTGGCCTCATAAAATCAGTTTGGAAGTTTTCCCTCCATTTCTATTTTTTGGAACAGTTTCAGAAAAATACGTATTAATTCTTTAAGTGTTTGATAGAATTCCCCTGGGTAGCCATCTGGCCCTGGGCTCTTGTTTGTTGGGAGATTTTTGATTACTGCTTCAATTGCCTTACTGGATATGGGTCTGTTCAGGTTTTCTATTTCTTCCTGGTTCAGTTTTGGTAGTTTATCCATCTCTAGAATGCATCCATTTCTTCCAGATTATCTAATTTGTTGGCATATAGTTGCTCATACTATGTTCTTATAATTGTTTGTATTTCTTTGGTGTTGGTTGTGATCTCTCCTCTTTCATTCATGATTTTATTTATTTGGGTCCTGTCTCTTTTCTTTTTGATAAGTCTGGTCAAGGGTTTATCAATCTTGTTAATGCTTTCAAAGAACCAGCTCCTAGTTTTGTTGATCTGTTCTATTGTTCTTTTGGTTTCTTTCTTTTTTTTTTTTTTTAGATATTATTTATTTATTTTGGTTTCTATTTTATTGATTTCTGCTCTGATCTTTACTGTTTCACTTCTCCTGCTGGGTTTAGGCCTTATTTGCTGTTCTTTCTCCAGCTCCTTTAGGTGTAGGGTTAGATTGTGTATTTGAGACCTTCCTTGTTTCTTGAGAAAGGTTTGTACGGCTATATACTTTCCTCTTAGGACCGCCTTTGCTGCACTCCAAAAATTTTGAACATTTGTGTTTTCATTTTCATCTGTTTCCTTGAATTTTTTAAATTCTTCTTTAATTTCCTGGTTCACCCATTCATTCTTTAGTAGGATGCTCTTTAGCCTCCATGTATTTGAGTTCTTTCTGACTTTCCTCTTGGGAATGAGTTCTAGTTTCAAAGCATTGTGGTCTGAAAATATGCATGGAATGATCCCAGTCTTTGGGTACTGGTTGAGACCTGATCTGTGACGTAGGATGTGATCTATTCTGAATAATGTTCCATGGGCACTAGAAAAGAATGTGTATTGGGATAGAATGTTCTGAATATATCTGTGAAGTCCATTTGGTCCAGTGTGTCATTTAAAGCCTTTAATTCCTTTTGATCTTTTGTGTAGATGATCTGTCCATTTCAGTGAGGGGGCTATTAAAGTTCTCTACTATTATTGTATTGTTGTCAATGTGTTTCTTTGATTTTGTTATTAATTGACTTATACAATTGGCTGCTTCCATGTTAGGGGCATAGATATTTACAATTGTTAGATCTTCTTGCTGGATAGACCCTTTAAGTAGGATATAGTGTCCTTCCTCATCTCTTATTATAGTCTTTGGTTTAAAATATAATTTGTCTGATATAAGGATTGCCACCCTAGCTTTCTTTTGATGTCCATTAGCATGATAAATTGTTTTCCACCCCTTCACTTTCAATCTGGAGGTGTTTTTAGGTCTAAAATGAGTCTCTTGCAGACAGCATATCGATGGGTCTTGTTTCTTTATCCAATCTGATACCCTGTGTCTATTGATTGGGGCAGTTAGCCCATTTACATTCAGGGTCACTATTGCAAGATATGAATTTAATGCTATTGTATTGCCTGTATGGTGATTCTTACTGTATATTGTCTCTATTCCTTTCTGGTCTGTTACTTTTAGGATCTCTCTTTGCTTAGAGGACCTCTTTCAATATTTCTTGTAGGGCTTGTTTGGTGTTTGCAAATTCTTTTAGTTTTTGTTTGTCCTGGAAGCTTTTTATCTCTCCTTCTATTTTCAATGACAGCTTAGTTGGAGATAGTATTCTAGGCTGCATTTTTTTTTTTTTTCATTAAGTGCTCTGAATATATTATGCCAGTCCTTTCTGGCCTGCCAGGTCTCTGTAGATCGGTCTGCTGTCAATCTATTGTTTCTACTATTGTAGGTTACAGACCTCTTGTCCCAAGCTGCTTTCAGGATTTTCTCTTTGTCTCTGAGACTTGTTAGTTTTACTAGTAGATGTCAGGGTGTTGACCTATTTTTATTGATTTTTAGGGGGGCTCTCTGTGCCTCCTGGATTTTGATGCCTGTTTTCTTCCCTAAATTAGGGAAGTTCTCTTCTATAATTTGCTCCAATATACTTTCTGCCCCTCTCTCTCTTTCTTCCTCTGAAATCCCAATTATTCTAATATTGTTTCAACTTATGTTATCACTTATCTCTCAAATTCTGCCCTCGTGATCCAGTGTTTATCTCTTTTTCTCAGCTTCTTTATTCTCCATCATTTGGTCTTCTATATCATTAATTCCCTCTTCTGCCTCATTTATCCTAGCAGTTAGAGCCTCCATTTTTGATTGCACCTCATTAATAGCCTTTTTAATTTCAACTTGGTTAGATTTTAGTTCTTTTATTTCTCCAGAAAGGGTTTCTCTAGTATCTCCCATTTTTTTTTTTAAGCCCAGCTAGTATCTTTAAAATCATCATTCTGAACTCTAGTTCTGACATCTTCCTAATGTCCATATTGATTAGGTCCCTGGCAGTCAGTACTGCCTCTTGTTCTTTTTTTGAGGTGAGTTTTTCTGTCTTGTCATTTTGTCCAGAGGAGAATAGATGAATGAGAGAACAAAATGCTAACAGGGTAACAACGATCCAGAAAAATATACACTAAACAAATCAGAACAGACCTGAAACGGGGGGGTTGGGGGGGAAAAAGGGAAAGAAAGAAAAAAATAAGATAATGATCAAATATGATCAGGGTGGTGAATAGATCAGCTTCACACACTAGATTTGGGGCATATTTTTGTCTGTTAGAAGACACTGCCTCCTCAAATTTTAAAGAAAGAAAAACTTATATATGTACAAAAATAAGGATGAATATGATGAAGGGATGGACTATGAATGTAAAGATGAAAATTATAAAAGATTTTATAAAAGGAATTAATAAGATAAGAAGTTGGGTTATAAAAGAAAGAAGAGAAATTTTTAAAAAAGGGAGAGAATGTGATCAGGTAGGAGATTAGAACAAAGTCATACATTAGAGATTTAGGGTGTATTTTGGTCTGTTAG
This sequence comes from Mirounga leonina, assembly GCF_011800145.1. Lineage (NCBI taxonomy): Eukaryota > Metazoa > Chordata > Mammalia > Carnivora > Phocidae > Mirounga > Mirounga leonina. The sequence goes on from NW_023270305.1 coordinate 37,877,565, forward strand.
AAGAAACTGTATCCCAAAATCTTAAAGAGAGAACAACTTATATATATTTTATATATATATATATTTTAATATATTTTAATATATATTATATTATTTATATATATATTATGTATATATTTTAATATATATATTTATATATATATTTTAATATATTTTAATATATATATTATATATTATTTATATATATTTTAATACTGTTGTATTTTGAGTTCCAGAAAAGATGATTGTATAATAACAAGATAATGATGGTTCCGTCTCCTAACTCCAAACTGCCAAATAAACCAGATCTGCAAATAAACCAAATTAGTACCAACCACATAGAGCACATCCTGAGATGATGCCAAAAGTACTACATTTTGTGTCAAAATAATTGGTAATTCCAAAATGAACACAGAAACCCCATTCCTGACAGGTGGTAAATGTAGTCATGATACACTTAGCTAATCAGAACAACATATAAATTTTCATAATTTAAAAGGTATGTTGATTTAACAACAAAAAAGTGACATCTAAATTTGTAGAAAAGGGAGGCAGGGAAATGTGTGTATGAAGTTCGGTAAACTAGCTTGCTTCTGTCTCTGTAGTAGAATTTTCAAAAGATACCTAAGAGAAAAAAATATTTAAAAATTAATTATAAACAAGTTAGACATTGAAAGGAAAGTTAAAGAAGGCAAAGAGAGATAATTTTGACAAATAAGAGAAAGATGGAAGTGATAGTGACTGCCAAAATTTGAACCTCTTTTCCCATCAGATAAATAACATTATGAACCATGTGCCAAGTTTGGCAAAGAAAGTACATGTCCACTTCTCAACGCTTAACTTGTTGGCTCAGACTTAATAATAATCATCCGTGAGTGCTTCCACAGAGGAAAGTAACAGCAATAATTCTGGAGAGACGATATTTAAAAGCATAACTTTAATATAGAAGCTTCAAGGATCCATGCAGTCTGTCATTTTCTGAATAGCACAGTCATAATAGCATAAGAAGATGTGATTTAAAAACAGAATGAATAAAGTCAACAATGGAAAGTTTTCTGATATTTCAAATTCTTACCAAGTGCAGGATTACTGAAAACTGAGGGAACAATGAAGAGTCAAAAGCTTATCACCTCTAAATGGGACATTGTACAATGCAATAAAATAAAAAATTAACAACAACAGGAATGTACAAAATATACAATAAAGTATTGACTCTTGGCTGTATGTGATGGATTTAATAGATATAATTATTTCTTTTTTCTAAAATTACTATAAACCAGGAATAATAAAATAATGTATAAACTAACATGGACAAACAATATAGGAGAGGAGACAAAAGCAGATGAGAAACATCTGGAAGATGGAAAAAGGATGTGAGACAGGAATCCGTCAAAATCCTAGAGGAAAAACAGGCAGCAACCTCCTCAACCTCAGCCGCAGCAACTTCTTGCTAGACACATCCTCAAAGACAGAGGAAACAGAAGCAAAAATGAACTATTGGGACTCCATCAAGATAAAAAGCTTCTGCAGAACAAAAGAAATTGTCAACAAAACTAAAAGGCAACCATGGAATGGGAGAAGATATTTGCAAATGACATCAGATAAAGGGCTAGTATCCAAGATCTATAAAGAACTTATCAAACAAACTCAACACCCAAGGAACAAATAATCCAATCAAGAAATGGGCAGAAGACATGGAGAGACATTTCTCCAAAGAAGACATACAAGTGTCCAACAGACGCATGAAAAAATGCTCCCCATCACTTGTCATCAAAACCACAATGAGATACCACTTTGCACCAGTCAGAATGGCTAAAATTAACAAGACAGGAAACAACAAATGTCAGTGAGGATGTGGAGAAAGGGGAACCCTCTTACATTGTTGGTGGGAATACAAGTTGGTGCAGCCACTCTGGAAAATAGTGTGGATGTTCCTCAAGAAGTTAAAAATAGAACTACCCTATGACCCAGCAATTGCACTACTGTGTGTTTACCCCAAAGATACAATTGTAGTGGTCCGAAGGGGCACCTGCACCCCAATGTTTATAGCAGCAATGTCCACAATAGCCAAACTGTGGAAACAGCTGAGATGTCCATCGACAGATGAATGGATATACATATGACATCTTCTTTATATATGTATATGCAATGGAATATATACAATGGAAAGGATGAACACTTACCATTTCCATCGACATGGATGGAACTGGAGGGTATTATGCTGAGTGAAATAAGTCTAAGAAAGAAAGACAATTATATGGTTTCATTCATGTGTGGAATATAAGAAACAGCACAGAGGATCATAGGGTAAGGGAGGGAAAACTGAATGGGAAGTCATCAGAGAGGGAGAAAAACCATGAGAGACTTTTTAACTATAGGAAACAAACAGGGTTACTGGAAGGGAGGTGGGTGGGGGGATGGGGTAATTGGGTGATGGACATTAAGTCCATCTGATGATCTGATGATCACTGGGTGTTTTTATGCAACTGATAAAGTATTGAACACTACATCTGAAACTAGTGATGTATTATATGTTGGCTAATTGAATCTAAATAAAAAATTGAAAAAAAGAAAAAGAGTGGGAGGTAACTTTTGCTAACTTCACAGAATAGAGGGAACCGAAACTTAATTGTCTACAAGAGAATGATGTTGAAAAAAAATTCTTTGAATCCTAAGAATCCAGATAAGCTCAGAAATTGGTGATAGAAATACCCCTGAAGGGCGCCTGGGTGGCTCAGTTGGTTAAGCGACTGCCTTCGGCTCAGGTCATGGTCCTGGAGTCCCGGGATCGAGTCCCGCATCGGGCTCCCTGCTCAGCGAGAAGCTTCTTCTCCCTCTCCCACTCCCCGTTTGTGTTCCCTCTCTTGCTGTGTCTTTCTCTGTCAAATAAATAAATAAAATCTTAAAAAAAAAAAAAAAAGAAATACCCCTGAAGTTTCAGTATTTGTGAAGCTTAAAAGAGAACATCTGGTTGAAAGTGTGTGTGTGTGTGTGTGTGTGTGTGTGTGTGAGATAAGACTTTTAAGATTCCTTCCAACAACCCCTACTAGAGAGGTAATTTCTCCTTATCCACAGTAGTATATGATGGAGGGTTATTATATACAAAAGGTATATAGAAGAAAATCTAGAATTTGTAACATCAGACACAAGTGAAGTAAAGCCAATGGAACACTAAGTCAGAATTTTCACACTGACAGGTGAGAACTGGCAATAGCTAACTTCCCCTTTTTGGATTCCACAGTTAAGACTGCAAGACTGGAGATTAAGATTTTTTGGTAGGAAAATTGAATAACCAGGAATTGTTTAGTGGTTTCCCATTAACACACTATAACTTTGACTGATTAACACAGGATGGGAACAAGAAGTCAGCAAACCCCAACCATGAAAACAAAGCATCCAATTTTATTTTTTAGTGATCTTTTATTACATGTAAAAGCAGAGAAAATAATTCACATTTGTGGAAGTTACTGAACATGGAAAATAAGGTCTTAAAGCTAACCATCAAGTACACACACACACACACACACACACCAGAGAAAATTGGTGGAGCATCAGAAAATCTAAAAACATGTTACTCTCCACAAAAAAACATCAGAAAAGATTTCCAAAAACTGGAGGCATTGTAACTTGGAATACTCAAAGAACAAGAGTGAATTTTTGGAAATTAAATATTTGAGTATGTACCCAAAAATTCAGTAAGAGTGCTGAAAGTTTACTCAGTCTCAGAATTTCAATATACCCCAGAAGGTAGAAAAATTCTAATAATGACAAACATGGACAATATAAGCAAAAAAAAAAAAAAACAAAAACAAAAATCCAATCAAAGAAGTCTAACCTCTGTACTTGAAACTAATATAACATGTCAACTATATTTCATTTACAAAAAGGAAATCTAACATTAGAGTAATAGTTACTCTTGGGGGAAAAATAACAGAGAAATTTATAAAGAGAAAATTATAAAAAATATGTCACAAGAAAAACTATATAACAGAAGAATATGTATCTTCACTTTGGAAAGACAATAACTAAAAAAAGAGTCACCAAATATATCATTAGAAGATTTCAGGAGACCAAGGAGAGAAATAGAAGAGAGATGAAAGTGTGGGGAGCAGAGCAGAGGTGAGGGGAGAAAAGAAGTTACATACAAAACATCAGGATAAGAATAATATCAGACCTTTCAAAAGCAACATTTATTTTTAGCAGAAAGTAGAGCACAACATTTTAAAAAATTCTGATGAAAGATATTTCTAAGTCAGAATTTGGTAGTTGGTTACATAATCATAAAAATGTAAGGGAGAATTAGATTTTTCCAATATTCAAGGTCTCAAAAATCACTACCCATGTGTCATTTTTTAGAAAGTTACTTGATTTTGTACTCTAATGAAATGAGGGTCCAAGAAATAAAGGAATCAATACAGGACAGAAGTGAAGGAAATTTGGAAAATGGCATGAAAGATAACATGAAGCAAAATCTCAGGATCATAATCCATCCAGAGAACCTAAAAGCAAAATCTAGGTATTTGCCTAGTATTGCAGAGACAGAGAAATGGCCAAGTTGTGAGGATTTTTTTTAACACTGAGTAGAATTAAGGAAAGTTATAGAGAATATCAAGCTGAAGTATATATAGAAAAATATGAAGTGATTACTGCATAGGCAAGACACAGTGTGCAAACTTGGGTGTGCATCAGAATCACCCGGGGGGCTTACTAAACCACAGATTGCTAAATTCTTTCCTCTCATACCACACACACACACACACACACACACACACACACACAAACTGCCCAAGAGAGTTACCTACTTCTTTTTTTTTTTTTTTAAGATTTTATTTATTTATTTGAGAGAGAGAGAATGAGAGACAGCACGAGCGGGAAGAGGGTCAGAGGGAGAAGCAGACCCCCCGCTGAGCAGGGAGCCCGATGCGGGACTCGATCCCGGGACTCCAGGATCATGACCTGAGCCGAAGGCAGTCGCTCAACCAACTGAGCCACCCAGGCGCCCGAGAGTTACCTACTTCTAAGTGGGCACAAGAGGCTGGTTCTGGGAGTACCAATGAAATTCTGGAGATAAGAACCAATTTCACAGCGTGAAGAAAAGTCATTTCTGGTATATTGTTGACAAGAACAGAATGCAAGTATCTTGCAGCTTTATTGTTTCCCTCTGGCCCCTAATGCCAGGAATTAGATGTTTAACTAAATTCACAGAATATTAAAACATCAAATGAAACTAAGTATGATGGATTTGAGAATTCAGGTAAGAATGACTCTTCCAAACTCAAAGTTTTCATATGGGCTTCTCCAAAGACAAATGTGCCATTTTAGAAATATAGGATGTGACCATAAAATGAACAAGTAACAGTTTTGATTTAGATGTTGGTAACATTGTAATCAATATAACAATAATATTATATATAAAAAGTAGTTTATTTTTCTCTCACAGAAAAGCAACCTGGAGAATAGGATGATGTAGCAGCTCTGGAGATAAGGCCGTTTCTACTGTTCTGTTTTACCATCCTAGAGCTCACTACCATATTGGAGGTTCCTTTTATGTTCACAGATAACTGAGGAACCTCTACCTGTTTTGCTTGCATCTGTGATCTAGAGGGGCATGAAGAAAAAAGTAGGAAAAGCAGGATAGCACACTTCCCAACTTAGGGTCCTTGATGTGGCTTTTCCCCAAATCCCACACATCTCCATTTACATCTCATCAGTCAGGATATAGTCACATGCTCAGTGAGCCTCAAAAATACCATCTTTTAGCTAGGCTTACTGCATTCCTAAATAAATTCGGGATTCTATAATTAAGGAATAAGGAGGGAAGTGTTATTAGGTGGTACTTGACAGATTTATCCCTGGAACCTAATACAAACATTATAACAGAAGTGTAGTATTAAAAACTGTTTTATGTATGATGTTTCATGTTTCATTCAATGTGAATTAAATAGAAGAATGAATAGCAATTGGAAAAGGAACAGTCAGTTTAGGAGGAGAAGACAAGACTTTCAGGGGAGAGAAATGGACATGGGAAACACTGGAGATACAAGAATATTTATGTATTTATGTATGTATGTATGTATATATGTATGTGTTTATGGGACAGGGAGGCAGAAGGAGAGAAAGAATCCCAAGCAGGCTCCATGCCCAGCACAGAGCCTGAGGCGGGGCTGGATCTTAGGACCCTTAGATCATGACCTGAGCCAAAAGGAGGAGTTGGACACTTAACCGACTGAGCCCCCCAGGAATCCCCATGAATATTTATTTTTAAGGGAGGTTATGAAGGGAGTTTTTAAGGGAGTTATTTTTAAGGGAAGATATTAATAATGGCTTTGCCTAGGGAATTTAGTAATATTTGGAAATTCCATTTCAAAACAACCTCCTCCTGCAGGATATTTGAGGGTGGTGAATATAATGTCCAAACAAGACAAAATAAAACCTTATTATTAGCAGACATTTTTGAGTCTAAAGCCTGACATAAAACTCCATTAAGCTAGATTGGACTCTTCTGGGGCTCCTTCATAGGCAAGACTCCTAAAAAACCTTGAACCAAATATAACAAAGCTCTATCTTCCCCTATATCAATTCTCGAACCAGAGTCTCAGACAAAACCACTCTAATGCACAAAAATATGAAACTAGATCAGCATAAACACCTTCCAACATCAAAAGGAGAGTAGTGCAATAATTGGAAGGAGTACTGTGCTTGGCTCATGGCCCAAGTAAGGCAGGGATAGTGCAGCTCTCATGCACAAACTGCCTTCCCATTGAATGCTTAGCCATAGAGTACTTAACAAGCTTTAAACTTAATACTTGATATGGTATATTTTAATCAATGACGTTAATAATTCTTTGAGGTAGGTATATTTACACACACAAAGCTTGACTCCTAAAGAGGATATGTCATTTGCCCAGGTCACCTTGATCACAGTGGTTGAGTTGGTTTGTGAAACCAGAGAGACCGAATTCAGAGCACTCATTCCTTCCCACTATGCTACTCTGTCTCCTTGATAAAACATTCTCATTAATGTTCTATTACTTGACCTTCTCAGCAACACTGTGAAAAATACAAAGAAGGTATTCTAAGTATTCCATTATTTAGATGAGGAAACCAAGGTCAGGGGATTTACCCATTGTGCACAACCACTAAGTGCCACGGTAGGGGTGACTTATGCCATATGATCCCAAGTCCAATTCCCTTTTCACATTACAACTGATCAAGACATGTAAAGTCACTGCTGCTTTCTGTTCTTAACTCATATATAGGCAGCTTTAATTCAGTCATATTTGTGGAGGAATAATAGAATGCATTGCTTGGATATCTTGATTCATCAACTGGAGTTAGATAGTCACTCTTCTTGGTATACTTATTTTGCACATTACATTTTCTTGATAAAAAAGAGGTCTTCTGAAAACAGTAGGATCATTTGAGGCTTTACTAAATCATGTGAATCGCTCCCCACATCTCTCTGAACATGTGCAGACTCAGGATTCATTCACTTTAATATCAGGGCTCCCAAGTCAAATACATATTTTTTCTCTTTTATTATTCAGAATTTGAGGTGGAAGGGGTGTCCTTTAGTTAGGTTGTGTTTGAATTATGCATCCTGCCTGGAGCCTGAAACAACAATATGGAAGAATATGATTTCAAGCATGAACAATATTATGTAAAGCTGAATTCTGTAGATGGAGATAATAAAATTAAAAATTTAACAGAAGAGGTGTGAAAGATAGATTCAGGAGATCTCTGTAAACTATACAAAATGTTGGAAAGAGTTGTTGATGTATATGCAAACAACAGTAGTCTTAATGCTGAGTCAGTTTTCAACTTCAAAGAGCTGGAAGGAGCCTTTAAATTTCATCTAATTAAGTTGCATTATTACCCAAAAGATTGCCTCACCCATACCCTTTACAGAGTCTATACTAACTTTTACAGGCTCAGTAAAGCCATTTTAAAGCCAGAGGGAAAACACAAAAAGGCACACATGTCTACTAAATGTTTAAAAAGTAAAAGGGCCACTGTGTTCATTTAAGAAACACCACCACAAGGGTGTCTGGGGCTCAGTCGGTTAAGCCATGCATTCTTGCTTTCAGCTCCTCCAGTCATGATCTCAGGGTCATGAGATTGAGCCCCGCTTTGGGCTCCACACTCAATGCAGAGTCTGCTTGAGATTCTGTCCTTCTCCCTCTGCCCCTGTCCCCACTCATGCATGCACTCTCTCTCTAAAATAAAAATAAATAAATAAAATCTTAAAAAACAAAACAAAAAAAGAAATAGCACCACATTGTCACAGTGAATATCTAGTGAAGTGAAGAAAGGCTAAGAATAACAGAATAAAATGTTAATGGAAGTGGTAGGGTAGTTCCATTCAGTGGACCACAAAAAGCTGATTGGAACTCAAAGATGCTTGTCACTTCAAAAGTTATCACATCTGTAATCCACGTTCTTAAACATTTCTCAGATTGAGGGTAGGGTGGAGAGAGGAATAGCATTTAAAGAATTATTTAAAAAAATAAATAAATAATAAAGGAATATTAAGTCTACATTTGTAACTACATAAATGGTCCCATACATTTCTTTACAAACTGTTTTAGGATGATCATAGCACTCAAATTCAGCTTATAGAAGTAAACCTCTTCTTCTACCTCAGTGACTCCTTTATTTCATTAACTATTAATTAAACAACCATCATAAGCCATATCCTCTGCCAACCATTAGAGGAAATGAAAGAAATTAAATAGTTTTGCCCTCAAGTAGTTCAAAGGTCAGTGGGAGAAAAATCAAACTAAAATCTAAGAGAGACATATGGGCATATCATACATCTGGCAGGATTTGTTCATTAACTGTCAAAAGAATGAGTAAGATTTTCAGGAATGGTTCTGAATGTTCTGGTTCCTGCTTCCTGATGGATGGTGATGTCATGCACCAAGATGATATACCAAAGGAGAGAAACAGGCTTGGAGATTCCTTGTGGAGAATTTTAATAGTCAGTTGGACATATTCAGAACTCAGAAAAGATCTGAAAGAAAGATATAAATTGGGAAGCTCTAGGGATAGTAACCAAAGACTTGAGTGTATGAGATTTTCCTGAAAAAAAAAAAAAAGAAGAAGAAGAAAAGATGTTCAAGAACAGAAATCTGAAGATTGTCATGATGAAATTGGTGATTGGAGAAAACTCATGTGTAAAGAAGTCATAAACTAGATCCATGGTGAGGAAAGAGAAAGAGAAGGAGATGTCCATACTAGGGAAGTCAAGAGAATTTATACATAAAAAGAACTTGGCAACAGTGTCAGTTCAATGAATGATACCAGAAATCAGAATGAACAGTGTCAAAGCTTTGCTTTCATATTATTAAAATATTTGAAAATTAAAAGCACTTAATTTTATACTATATGATAATCTAAACAAATACCTGGTACCAAAAGTGAACAGATATTAGTTTTTTAAAAAAGGATTTTATTTATTTGAGCACATGCATGTGAGAGAGAGAGAGAAAGGGAGAGGGGAGAGCACAGAGGGAGAAGCAGACTCCGCACTGAACAGAGAGCCTGATGCGGGTCTCAGTCCCCGGACCGTGAAATCATGACCTGAGTAGAAGGCAGATGCCCAACCAACTGAGCCACTCAGGTGCCCCTCTTAATGATTTTTTTATTCTTGATTCAGAGTTTATAAATGGAAAAAAAAAATTCCAGAGAATTTTACATTTCCATATGGATATGTATGGAAGTGACATTGTAATTGTCAGAAAGGAGTTTTAAGAATTGATTCCTGGGGCGCCTGGGTGGCTCAGTTGATTAAGCGACTGCCTTCGGCTCAGGTTGTGATCCTGGAGTCCCAGGATTGAGTCCCACATCAGGCTCCCCACTCAGTGGGGAGTCTGCTTCTCCCTCTGACCCTCTTCCCCTCTCATGCTCTCTCTCACTCTCTCTCTCTCAAATAAATAATAAAAAAAAAAAATCTTAAAAAAAAAGAATTGATTCCTGATTTGTCACATTGTCTTTCCCTCTTCCTTGATAACTGACAGTGCCCTATATCTGTACCATCCGTATGTTTGCCATTAGCCACATGGGGCTATTTACATTTAAATCAATGAAAATTAAATAAAATTATAATTCCATTTTTATTCTCACTAGCTACATTTCCAGTGCTCAATAGGTGTATGTGGTTAATGGCCACTGTACTGGTTAGCACAGATATAGCACATTTTCATCATTGTAATATATTCCATTGCTTCCGATGATGAATTTTGGTTATCTTATGTCTCTGGATAAGACTGTTACATACTCAGATGTGAAGGAGATATCCTAATTGACCCATGAAAGAAATGATGCACGAGTGAAATGTGGGGGGAGCAAGTGGTTGTTGATATATCTGACTGATTTACTACTTGTTATGAATACTTTGCTTTACATGTAGCTAATATCTTCTTGGATTTTTCTTGTTTTAATTTTTGAACTTTATTAACAATGTCCTTCATCTTACAGAATACAATATATATATAGCAATAAGTAGCAGTATATTTTTAAGGTTAATATTAAATACAAATATTCTCCACTATTTTCTCTTAATAACTTTAAAATACGGATTTCTACATTTCCACTACTTTTGTGAACAGTATTTAATTTTATGTTTCCCATAAAGAAACCCAGTTGCCCCAGAATCTTTCAGTAGTCCATTCTTTCTCTAAGGTCTCATTATATCCTTAGGCATATCTCAATATGTGATTTCCCTTTTCCCCTTTCTAGTTTTTCAGGTCTTCCTTTGTGGCTTTTGGTTACGTTCAAAATTTTTCTTCATTTAGTGTTTGCAAATTTCATGTCACGGTTTTTCTTCTTCATAGGCATATTAAATTTTGTGTTGCTATTGAAATGGATATTTTCTTTAGTTATATATGTTTATTGGTTTTCATTTATCATATTTCATTAAAATATATTCAGTAAGTTAGCTGGATACACAAAAATCAATAGCTGCTATGTGCATACATTAACCATTTTATATATTGATTTCTGTATATCTGGCTAACTTAATTTACTGAATTATCTTTTCACAAGTTATTGTATTTTGATTGCTTTGCTGAAGTTTTCCATATGTATAACGTATTATTTTACATTCTTCTCTGTAACCTACCTTTGTCTATTTCTTTTCATAGAGTGAGAGTAATTCAGTGCTTAGCTCCAGTCTTTTGTCTTACTTTTTTTAGGGAGAAGTTTCCACAAAAATGTCTTTTGGATTTTTGCATTTCAAAACTGTATGTCTTTTGCTGTTATACTTTATATTTTGGTGTTGTGTATGACATTCTCAGGTTGAAGTTTTTGAGGCTTTTGAAGGCATTGTGCTATTATTACTGTGATGAAGTCTGAATCTAGTCTTAGACTTGCCCTTTTGAATAACTTGACCATTTGGTCTGGCTATCCAATATGTTTGACCTTATTTTAAAATTTAATAACTTTACTTTGCTATATCTCAAAGTGGACAATTCTAAATGAGACCATTGCTTATAATATGTTGACTGTAACTTCCATTTCTTTGAGAGTATTCTCCAGATGTATATCTTATTTACTTCTTTTTGGAGGAGGGGTGGACTCCAGTGGTTTGGATCATGGATTTCCTTTGCCTGTCTCTATTAATTTTCCATTTCTGCTCAATTTCATTATATTTGCTCACTATTCTAATGTATGGCTTGTATACTTTTCTCTGTCCTTAACAGTTCCATTTGACCATTTGTCCTTCTATATGCTCAAATATCTCTTGACACTGTCTCACAATTTCCTGACTGAGATCTTGAATCTTTGCTTTTTAAAGATAATAGTTCACTTAAATTTTCTTTGAAAAGTCAAAATACTTGGTCAAATTTTAATGAGCTCTATCACAACATATTCTTGGTGTGGTTTTTTTTTTTATTAATCATTTGTTTGGTTTTTCATTCTCACAGCTTTGGAAGTATTTCCAGGAAGAAAGAAATGTTCATTTTTTACCATAGTCTTCAAACTGGAACTTCTTTATCTTTTTTTGAATTAAAGGTTTACCATACAATTTTTAATCTTTATAACCTTATAAATTAATATAAAATGTATTCTGAGCACAGATTCAGATTTTTTTTGCACCCCACAGAGCTTGACATATATTTTGTTATCTTTCAATTTAAAATATTTTCGTTTTTTCTTTAATTGAAAAGATTTGAAAAAATTCATAAAATTATAAAATTCAAACACATAGTCTTAAAATTTTTTTTATTGTGGTTTCCAAACTAAATTGCATGAGGTTATAAAAGGTTATCTGTATACGATCATTTATTTGAATGTATTATGACTTCTTTTGTGACTGATTATGTAGTCAGGATTACGTAAGTGTTTCAGGCTTAACTAGAACATATACTTCCTATTCATTTGCTGCAGGGCCCACTCTCTCTTTCTTCAACATACCTACATATATACATACACATATACACATATATGTATACAATAAAGGTTTTTAATGTTTCTATATCTAACATTTTTTTCAAATTTGCTTTATAAGTGTTTACTTGAAGTGAATTATATACTTGTAGTCTTCTTTTTATCTAATTTCTCCCATTATACCTTTCTTTACATTGTGAAATTCTACCTTATATTATTATTGCTATAGTATCCATTTTTTATTAGAATTTGTATTAGTAACCTACTGCTGATGTATCAAATTACCACAAACTTAATGGTTTAAAACAATACAAATTCCTATCTTACAGTTCTAGAAGTTTTGGTGAAATGAATCTCATTGGACTCAAATTAGGATATTGGCAAGGCTGTGTTTCTTTCTGGAGCTCCTAGAAGAGAATCCATTTTCATGTCTTTTTCTAATTTTAAAGGTTGTCCACATCCCTTGACTCCTGGACCCATTACCCTGTCTTCGAAGTCAGAAACAGCTATTCTAATCTTACATTGTATCCCTTTGACAGGGTCTCTTCTGCCTCCCTCTTCTACCTTTAAGGATTCTTGTGACTATATATTGGGCCCACCTAGACAATACAGGTTTATCTCCTATTTTAGAGTCAGCTGCATAGCAACATTTATTCCTCCTGCCTTGTAACCTAACATATTTACAGGCTCTGGGGGTTTGGACTTGGACATCTTTGGGAAACCATTCTTAGCACAGTATTTTCCTAGATTTTAATTCTATCACTTTACTTTTAAATGTTATATGTCATGTTTGTTAATTATGGCAATGGTAAAACAGAGATAGTTTAGTCTTTCTTTTTTCTTTTTCATCTTGATTTACTAATATCTATATTTTATAGGTGAAGAAATAAATTTGGTGCATTATGATTGCTACTAAATTTAACTCTACTTCCTCATTTTTTATCATGCATTTTTATTGCTACTTTTTTCATTCTTTTCTTGTCTTAATAGCCTTTATTAATTCATCTCCTTCCTTTTTACTCTGATTTGTTTTCACTTTTTTATACAAACCCATTCATGCACTTTAATACAACTTATTTATTCACGAATGTCCCATCCTATCGTCTTGTTATTGTTGCGTAAAATTATAGTTTCAACTTTTTTTTAAAGCATTATTTATTTTAGAGAGATAGAGATAGTGTGAGTTGGGGGAGGGACATAGGGAGAGAGAGAATCTCAAGTAGACTCCCATACTGAGTGTGGAGCCTGACACCGGGCTCCATCCCAGACCCTGAGATCCTGACCTGAGCCAATATCAAGAGCCGGCTGCTTAACCTACTGAGCCTCCCAAGTGCTCCTGTAATTTCAACTTCTTAAACAAAATGTGTGTCTGTCATTATTAAACAGATAAACCATCATATTGAATTCATTGTCACATGTTGTTTCTTCTCATTTTCTTTCTGCCTTCATCGTTCTTCTCTATAAATAAACTCTACACTAAATACTTCATCAAGGTGTTGTAGGTTCTCCACTTTGATAGCTTTATTTATATCTGAAAATACGTGCCTTGATTAATATGGTTGGCTAAATGTAGAATTCACGGTGGCACTTAATTTTTCTCAAAACTTTGAAGACATTACTCCTTTGTCTTCTTACATCTGGAATTGCTTATTCTGCTATTATTCTATGATTATTCTGCAATTAGTCTAATTTTACTCCTTTGAATATAATTTTTGTTTCTTTTAAGTTGGGCTTTAATATTATCTCATTATCATTGATAGTCTGAAGTTTATCCTTTATCTAGGTGTGGATTTATATTTATGTATCTTTGTTGGCACTTTGTTAGAAACTTTGTTGAGTTTCTACCTATAGACTTGTATTTTTCATCAGTTCAGATAAATTCTTAGTTATTATATCTTTTGATAATTATTGTGCCATTATCCTCTATTCTCTCTTCCTTAAACTCCTATCAGACATGTATTGAAATTTTGTTAATCCTTCCTCCTTTCTTTTAAATTCTGTCATATTTTTCATTACTTTATTTCTATGTACTGCTGTCTGGGTCAATTCTTCATTAGTAGCATCCAAATAATGTATTTTAATTTTGGCCAAATTAAGTGTAGGTCTTCAAAACATTCTTAAGGTTTCTAATTATTTTTTTGCATATCTGTGTGTAATGCTTTTAAAACATGTCCACAAATTCTTTGACACTCCTCTCTCAAAAGGCAGAGTCTGATTTGTCTCCTTAAAAATCAGCCAGGCTTGGTTAATCACCTATAACCACAGGATGAGGAGGAGATGATACTGCATGACTTCTGAGACTATGTCATAAAAGGAAATACAGCTTCTACCTCTCTTTTTCCTTTCTCTGTCTGTTTCTTGGTCTCTTTCTCTTTCTCTTTCTCTCTCTCAAAATTTTAGAGTTTCTGAACTGCGATGTGAGATGTCTGGCTATTCTAAAGCCATCCTCCTGGGAAACGTATATATAGAGACCACAAAAAGATTTAAAAAAGCAAAACCAAAAAACAATGCTCAAGAAGACTCCAGCTTCTCCAGGCCTTGTGTATCCAAATCCTTACAGCTCAGGTGAGTAGGTTAAAAAATAGATAAAGCTTTCTGTAATGAATGCATCTCATATTAGGAAATGAGCAGTGTCCTGAAAGGAGCTGCCCACTCACTTTCTTCTTCAAAACCTTGGAAACCTGAGCCACCGTGTCAGAAGTCTGGCTGACTGGAAGCCAAAAAGGTGAAGAGATCATCTGGAGAGAATACAGAGATAACGATACTTGAGGAAACACAGTTATTCCAGCTTTAGCCTACACTCTTCCCAGCCTAGGGTCAAGGCCTATGAATGCACAAGGCATGCAGATATTTTCAGTCCCTAGTTTTTGAGCTGCCACAGGTGAGACCAAGCAGAACAGAAACAAGACTCCCTTCTGTGCTTTGTTCAGATTCCTGACCCATAGAATTCATGACCATGATAATTGTTTGTTTTATGCCACTGAGTTTTAGGGCCATTTTTACCCAGCTAGAGTTACCAACAACATATGACCTTTATTTATACCTTTCTATTTTTATTTCAAGATTACTTGTCTATGTAAATGTTATTTCTTTTTTAAATCTTTTTGAAACTCTTAATTTTAAAACATAGTTATTTTGGGGTTTAACTGTTATTTACATTATTTAGAATAACTTCTACTTTTTGACAAGTTAGTTGGCTTCTCTTTTTACCTACATTTCTTCATGTGTTTCAGAGATTTTGTTTTCACATTTACTTTGAGTTTATTTATTTTTATTTTATTTTTTTCTGAGCTTAGCTGTTTTGTCTGTTACTCTCATTTTATCTAGCTACTTCATATCACTACCTAAATCTAATGCAGAACAAGTTTGTATATTTTAACAGAGGGCTTTTGTGTTATAGCAATTGTAGATATTGCCAAAATTATCAATTAGTTGTCATAATGCTCTATCCAGTCTTTATCTGCCTGATATATCCCATTTCCTCCTGCTTACACAGGTAGTCAGCATGACACAAGAAGTAAGAAGTCTCAAGAAGTAATCTTTTTCAGCTTATTTTTTCTTGGAGAGAAAGACAGGCAGTTTTAAATTTTTCTTTGGATAGGAGGAGATGAAAATGATTTAAATACCACAGAAATATTGCCACACTTCTTTGACAGTACAGTTCTAACAGTAGGCCATAAGCTTTTTTGTGGCTCAGTCTGAATGTTGCTTGATTTTCTCCAGAATCTTGAGTAGCCTAGGCATAGACAGAATTTTAGCAGATCGATTGATCCAGGGTTGGAAGTTTGCTGGTGGATACAAAGAAAAAGGGACATGGGAATAAAAAGTTGGGTATTCACACAAGGGTTGGACTTTGGACAAAGCATTGGACAAAGCACCATTATCTACATAAGTATGGGGGTGAAAAAAATAGAGTATTGACAAGGAAAAACATAGAGATCAGGGGCTGAGGGACTCCATTGTGTAGATCTAGTTGCTTCAGAGCACCTGGGTGATGGATGCAAGTGTGAGAAAGATGTACTTAGGAAATGGAGTGTTTGCATTTAATATTTCTGATCCAGACAGTTTAGGATGACTTAATGACTCAAAATGTGAACATGTAAGTGAGTAGAATGGTGAAAATGTGCACCAGAATTGAATAATCCAGGTTCAAGTATTGGTTTGAGGATCTTCACAGACACTGAATTCCTCAGAATGATGGCAGCCCTAGAAAGACAATAGCCAGCTGATAAAAGAAGTCAGTCAATGATAAGAAGCCAGGATGTTGATGGCTTGACCATATTAATGATGTGAAAGAAAAGTATTTTCTGTTGTTATTTAGTAAAAAGTAGATATCTTAACAAATATGTATAGTATAAATTTTATAAGCTCACAAGTAAATAAAACGTACATTTATAGCAAATGCTTAAAAAATTGCTAGGATGATGAAGAACAAGATGTTAAGAGTGCTTAACATCTTTGTATTTTCTGGTTTTATACATTTTTTCTATGATTGTTATCACTCTTTGTGATAAAAGAGTAAGAAACAGATATAGTTAAAGAATATTTATATACATTGGAAGAATCTTCTTTTTAAATTTTATTTATTTGAGAGAGAGAGACAGAGATAGCGAGAGAGAGCATGAGTGGAGGAGGAGAGGGAAAATCAGGCCCCCAGCTGAGCAGGGAGCCTGACACGGGGCTGGAGCCCAGGACCCTGGGATCATGACCTGAGCTGAAGGCAGACGCTTAACAGACTGAGCCACCCAGATGCCCCACATTGGAAAAATCTTAATGGGGGACATATATATTTATAATTGTCTTTGTCTTATCTTCTTGTGGTCAAACATGGTATGGGGCTCACAAATAAGCAATTTGCTGGTAAGGAACATTATGATACTATGCAGCAAATACTGACTAGTTAAAATCATTAAATAACTGCCTACATAATTTTATTAGCACATCTCTGCATTTATAAATTTTTTTTTTCTCTCTCAATTTATCTTTTATTTTTCTTTCTTTTATTTTTACTGCCTATAAAAAAGTGGGGTTGCACTAAGTGGTCTTGAAGATTGCTTTTCCCAACTGTAACATCCTTGTGCTTTAGGTATTTTTAAATTATTTACAATCAGCTAATCATTAAAAATGGTCCAGGGCGCCTGGGTGGCTCAGTTGGTTGAGCGACTGCCTTCGGCTCAGGTCATGATCCTGGAGTCCCGGGATCGAGTCCCGCATCGGGCTCCCTGCTCAGCAGGGAGCCTGCTTCTCCCTCTGACCCTCCCCCCTCTCATGTGCTCTCTCTCTCATTCTCTCTGTCTCAAATAAATAAATAAAATCTTAAAAAAAAACAAAAAACAAAAACAAAAACAAATATTTAAAAAAAAAAAATGGTCCATAATATAAAAGGCAAAAATGATATGAGATCCTTGACTTTAAAGTTATTAAAATTGAGATAATCATATAAACATGATTTCCAAGGGGATTTTTTCCCCCCTGCCCTATGTGTATGGATATTATTGTTGTTTGGGTGTCCTTTAATGAGATTCTAACATATTCATCTTTGTCATAATTTTGCCAGAAAATAATTGTACTGGAATGTTCAATTATTTCTTCATACCTGTGTTATATCAATAGTGATGAAAGCATCATATCTAAAACAGTGACATCTGGTGGCTTCAAGTGAACGTTGCAGTTACTATATTTAAATTTAATACAAATAAAACATGATAGTAAGGCAAAAGTCCATGATAAAACATGACGAATATGCTTGAAGCTGTTTCTTTTAGAAATATTGTTTAGAAATATTATATTATCTATAATATAATATGTTATGTTATTGTTTAGAAAAAATATTTTCAGTTTAGAAAAGCGCAAACATTTGTACATACACGTGGCTTGGATTTCATAATCACAGTCTAAACCTAGCTATTAAAAATAAACAAAAAACCTTGATCCAGTGTTAATTTTTGCCATGTTATAGAAATGGAGTAGTTCCTACATTATCATAACTTTTATAACATTACTTTTTTATGTTAGCTCTTCCTAAAGAGACAATTTTGATTTGAAAGGAATACAGGCTACCTCAAAAAACCCTTGTCATATTCCCTCACTTCATGAGAAATAAGGTAGAAGTAACAAGAAAAGCAAAGCTATTTCTCCCTGTTAGGCCTTTTTAAAGCTATGTTTTCATTAAGCCATTTACTTTTGGAACTGTTTTCCTTTTCTTGCATCTACAAAATCACATAACCTAAACAGAATTATGATCTCGTCTGAACGACTGTAACTTGTCTCATCTCTACCATTTCAGCTCTCCAATGGATTGAAAATTATAACTGGAAAACATTTTAAGGGCATAAAACATCTTTGATTTCTCTGAAGTCCTCCTTATAACTTGTACAGTGCCAACAGTGCTAAGAACAAAGTTATGTAGTTCAATAAATTCTTACTGAAACAAGATTCATCCTGAATCTTCCTTATTTACCATCGCAGTCATTTCTCTTTCCACCCTTAAGTTTCTCTAGTTAATATAAACTTCCTCTCTCTAAGGCTAAACTTTCTGCCTATTGTCTTGACCCCACCTCTTATTACTTCCTAGGGGAAGTTGCTCCATCAATTACAAATTCTTTTTCCAGACTTTTCAATCATTTGCCTTTCATTTGACTTTTTCCTTTCTGCTTGTAAAATGTGTTTCTTCCAAAGTTGAAAACAGTTCACACCAGCCAACCAAATACACAATCAACAAGCAAGAACAAGAAACTCTTTACTTCACCCTGTAGTTGTCTTTATTTTCTTTCATGGCCCAACTTTTAAAATATTTTGACATTGTTGTCTCCTCTTTTGTATAACCTCATTCATAGCTAATTTAACAGCCAGCTTCCAGCACTTTATCAACACTTTTTATTTGAATTTCCTTTTCTCTGAGCACTTTTTTGATCCTTGACAACTTATCTTCAGAAAACCTCAGTTCTCTCTCCAGATCAGCTGTATCTGATATCTAAAATGGAACTATGTATATTAAGCAATCCCATGTCCTTATGTTTTGAGAATTCTGGGGTAATGATTTATTTCATCCAAATCCCCATCTTCTCAGTTTGATAATATCTAATGAACGTAAGAGAAAATCTACTTGCCTAATTTCCTCATTGATAAAATGGGGATAAATAATAGAGTGTTACCTCATAGGAGTGCTGTGATTACAGGAGCTAATACAAATAAAGCACTTTGAACAGTGCCTTACTCATAGCTATGTTCAATAAACATTAGCTATTATAATTACAATGCAAAGCTGTAATTTGTTCCCTGGATGACTCCCTGATGCCAGCATCCTCCCTGCTTATTTTGAAATTTTACCTACTTATTGCACATTCCGGGTATCCATCACCAACATGTGTGTTTGAACTATAAGCTTTATGATGACTTGTCCTTTTTACTCCTTCCTTTCCACGTTGACCTAGTTACACTCAAGTTAGCCAACAAGAATGCTTCTTCTGTGCCATAAGCTGCACCACTCTTGACCCCCCAGAAGGGCACTGGCCCTTGGGCCCTTGCTCTGCTCCCTCCCTGCCTGCTGTGAGCAAACTGTGCTTTTGGGTGACTTTGTGTGGCCCTCTTGGTCTGCTGTGCCCCCCCTTTCTAGGACCTTTGAGCATAATAAATCCTTCCATTTTATCTCTCCCAGGGTAATTTCTGCAGCTCTGTGGAATGAGCCTTTAAGAATCCACAAGGGGGATGTACTCTCCCATTTATAGCACAATAATTAGCAGCATTCCTTTTCTCTACTTTGAAGGGAATTCAAACCCCCTCCTCAGTTTTTTTCAAAGATTTTATGGGGAATCATGTAGTGAATTCCTACTTTGAGACAATTTGAGATCCTGAGAGATGCTGTCTAATCTTTTCTCCTGAAGCTGCTGTCTTGTCTTTGGACTCTGTTGACTGTGCTTGAGCACAGTTCTTCCTTATTCAACCACCAAGCCACATTATGCAAGATTCTTGTTAGGTAACTGGCATTTTCAGACATATCGGAGGAGGACTAGAGCACACCACAGATGATGACTTCAGAGTGGTCCCATGACACCAACATTCTTAAAGTTCTGTGGCTCTCTGAATCACAGTAAATTGCCCTCATTCATTTTGGTTCCCTCCCTACATGTTAACATTTTGCTCAGGCCCTCTTCAATCCTGTTTCTCATCACTATTTTTTGCCTCAAATTCAGAGGCACCACCCTTGCACCAACATCTGTCTCAACTCACAGAAGCAAATACAAAAATTTGTTACCTTACTAAAGATAGTTTTAAAATTTCATTGAAATCTCTTCCATACAGATCAACTTGCAAATTCTTTTTTTAAAAATAAAAGATTTTAAATCTTCTAAATGAAAGAGCCAACAACTACTGAAATAAACTCTTCTGCTCTACCCCATCTCCTTATTGCAGAAGTGAATGCATTAATTTATGTTTAAATAACATTGTCTTCCTTCCTGTTCTATATAGATCATGTCAGATACTTACTATAACCTAACATCTTCCCTATTATTTCAACCTGTATAACTCTTACTCCACTTCATTTCCAAAATGATGTCTTTTGTTTAATTTCAGGCTCAATGTGGGTAGAGACAGATTTCTATTTTATTTCAGATTGTCTGCTGTCTGACTTCCTCCCAGTTTTACAGACCTGTAAACAAAAGCTACTTTTCATTTCTTGCTACCATGTATTTCCTTCCTGCAGACAGTTCTTCAGACATATTGCTTCTGTATACATAATTGGATTGGTTCTTCACTTATGAGACTTATTTGTAGACTTGATGACCTATGAAAGTCTGGTAGCCATCACATTTAATATGGAATGATGATATGGTCATTTCTGATTAGATAGTGAGGGATGTATAGTAAATCTCTTGTAGTGAACATTCTCTGAATTCTTTCTTATATATTCTTAATATAGGTGTATATGTGTGTGTGTGTGTGTGTATTTATACCTTTACCCACTTTTGATACATACCACTGCATACTGTTTTTGTAACTTTATTTTGGGAAACAGTGATAAAGGACTGACCTTGCTAAACAATATTCTACAGTTGATAACATCTACCTTCACCTGCACACCAGAATCTTGATGTAATTGTATCTTGAATTGAGCTTATTTAAGTCCTTCTCTTTAACTGAGGGTGATCTTTTTGATCATCATTTCATAGATACAACCAAATAATTGTATAAAAAAAGATGATTAAAATGAATTAAATATTGTAGCACATACATAACATATATGTATATTTAAACATTTATTTTAAATATAACAAAGCACATCTTATGTACAGATCTAATTGCCACAGTGCCAGCAGAAGGCAAAGAAAATATCTTGTATCTGAATCTGTTTGAGTCCTCTTATTATTTTAGATATGGATGAGCTATTGACCTTAGAAAGTTCACTTTGGTCTATGTCCGGTGTGTCACCTGCATCTGAACTGAGAAATTAATTTCAGTCTGTCACTCTACAGTTGCTAATGGTTTAAAGGTAAATAAAGAGTTGCCATTTAGATTTGTATCTTCAGTTTCAAATAGTTACCAACCTTACAGATTTATGCACTTTGAGACACCAAGAACATTTATTGTGTCCAAGAGTGATCTGAGAAAGGAAAAACAAAAATGTGCTTTCTACCACATTTCTAACCTCCAGTAAGATTAACACCTTTAACAGTTTTGTAAGGTGATGGGAGACTATCTTGGTAATAGATACTAGGTTGAGGTCTGCAAGATAAAGATCTCCAGAGCTCTCTGTCAACTTCTTTGGATAACCAAGGGCCCCTAACTATGGCAGCCTGAGATTTTGCTATTTAAATATTTGGCAGTCATTTCGGTCTACACTATACAGGTTACTAATGGTTTTGAAAGAAAATGAAAATTCAGACTGATCACTAGGAAAATATAAGATGGTGTTAAAAATATTCAGAGACTGAGAAAGCAATTTCAGGTGTGTTCATGGCAGTGATATTCATTGTAGACCTTAAAGGCTAATTTAGACCTATCTTTAATGTGGAGAGTAGTCTCATTCTCTCGGTGGTCTTTTCAATATCTTGTTTAGAAGGAACAACCCAATCCCCTTTTGTGTTTAAGTTCAATCTGTTTTGCCTGTAATTTTTTTTTTCTTTTAAACATATATTTTCAGTATAGAATACCTCTCCTTCTAGGTTATAAAGAATTTCAGGTTAGAGATTATAAACTTCTTGTGAAGTATCAGTTAATATTAGAAAAGATTTAGTTCAGACAATCTTGTGTTGAAATTTTATATCATTGATGGTTTCTTCAAGTATCAAATGGTACAATAAAGATAATTTTCAGGGCTTAGGATGGTCAAATTAAATAATACATCTGAAGACTACATTAGAAAGGCAAACAATATTACAAGTACTCAATACCTCTACTTTATTTTTTAATGGTACTTTCTTTTTAATACTTGTTTGTTTTTAGTTCCATTGAAGTGATAATGATGTGGGGAACAAAGGCAAAAAGCAAATGTAGATAAAATTAAATTTCCTTATAACCAGCAGCCCATTGATAAATACTTGAGACAGGCATAATACAACATTCCTCTAGGAAACTCCCAACTGTCTTAATGTAAAGCTTTGCTAGAGGGAAAAACAACCTTAGCTTGACAATAGCTAGGCCTTCAGGATCCTATGAGTCTTCTTTAGCATATGAAAGTCCTTTTGGAAACTTCCCTTTGTCTTTACCTTCCCCAACTGCAAAGTATATAATCGATTGCACCTCACAACCCCCCCACCCCCACCCCGTGCAGCTTTTTTGCCCAAGGGTCCTGTCACCCTCCTTTGATAAAACCACCTTTTTGCACCAAAGACATCTCAAGAATTCTTTCCTGGCCATCAGCTCCAAACCCCACCACTTCAAACCACATCAATAAGAAGACTTCTGTTTCAGAATAGTGTATTGAGAACATACTGTTACTACCTTATCTCTAAGAAACTCCGCTAAAAAAATAGTAAAACGAAAACTTGGGAAAAACAACGTTAGCTAAAACTGTAAGGGCAAATAAAACAAGGGAAGAAAATTCTGCAATAAAATTTCAGAAGCTAGGCTGCAACTAAACTATAGTTTTAGAAGACTGGAGAAATCTGAACCTAAAGCTTTCAGGGGTAAGCCCACCATCCTCGACTTCTCCAGGACTGGAAACATAAATACTTCTATAAGTACAGGTAGGGGCGCCTGGGTGGCTCAGTTGGTTAAGTCTGCCTTCTGCTCAGATCACGATCCCAGGGTCCTGGGATGGAACCCTTCTGGCTCCCTGCCCAGCGGGGAATCTGCTTCTCCCTCTCTCTTTGCCCCTCGGCCCCTCTCTGTCTGCCCCTCTCCCCCATTCATGCTCTCTCTCTCTCAAATAAATAAATAAAATCATAAAAAAAAAGTACAGGTATAGGTGGGGCTAAAAAATGTGAAATGTCTATATAAGGTTCTTAGTTTCACAAATCCTCTTCCTCATCTACATACCTGCACAACTGTGTCTCTCTAAACTTTAGTGGAAGACTATGGATTTATCCTCTGGTCTACAGAAATTAAAATAGAGGGTCTCAGGCAGAGCCATACTGAAATATGAGAGGTTTGGGCAATTATGCACATTAAATGATGGCATTCCTATACAATATACTCTCTCCACTTTATAAATGCGTGTGTGAAGCTTCTTTCACAAGAAAAAGATGAAAGTATTCCTTTCTGAGGAAACAGACAAGTCTAAAATGAAAAGCCCAAACTGAAAGTTGGGTTGGTATAATGACTCAGCCTGTTTTTGGAGAAAGCCCACCTTTCGGCAAAACTCTCCATAAAATTGAACCAACAGTCAACTGATTATAGCCCATTCTTACATATGAATGGACCTCTGAACCCAGGGTTTCTGAATGATACCAACAGGAGACAGAGACCAAAAACAAAGAGAAGATAAGGAAATCAGGAAGAAAAGAAACAAAACAGTGAGTAGGAGAAAACATATAAAACATACCATAATGTCCTCAAAAGACAAGAGATGATATTTCATCCATGAAACATGAATAGATGTTATAAAGAAGGAACATTCAGAAAACCACAAAGAGCTCTGGAAAATTAAAAATGTGACAGCAGGAATGAAAAACTCACTGGGTGTTTTAGCAGAAATAATTTTGAAAAAAATCTTCCACAAAGTAAAACTTTAATAACAAAAAAGAGAGATGAGTAATAAGAAAGGACAAGTTAGGACACAGGAATATTAGCCTAGGAGTTCAATATCTGAATAATAGGGACCCCAAATAGGACAGAGGGCAGAGGAGGAAACTGCCAAATAAACTGTGCAAGAAAACTACTTAGAATTGAAGAATATTCATTTTTATTTGAGCTTACCAAGTGCCAAGCAAAATAGAGGAAGAAAAAGAAATGTGGAAAAGCACACCACTATAAAATGCCACTAGAATAAAAAAGGAGAACCCAGAAGCTTATAGAGGCGTCAGTATCATGTCATTTTGAACCTAATGAGGATAACCAAATCAAGCTAACTATTTCAATAACTTGACATGAGTTGCCTGGAATGATTAGGCACAGGCACTATTTCCCAGAAAAGTCTAAAGATGTGAAGTTGCTTTTAATTCTGGAACAAAAAGCAAGGGCTATATGTGTGTGCATGCACAGGATTTAGAAAGGAAACTTTCTGAGAATTTTCTCTGGAGGGAAACAGCATGGAAGGTAGCAGGGAGAAAGTACTGTTTTGAAAGAATCTTGTAAGAACTGTAGTTGAGGACACTTTAATGAGGCAAGATGATTGGGGTATGGATTGCTCCATGAAAAATTTATGTTATACTAGAAATCAACCTAAGAGAGAATAGTCACATCACATGACCCACAAACCAGTGCATCTCTATGGAAGACAAAAATCTCATCCTTCATGAAAATCCATTCTGAGGATACTCACTCTTAACATACGGTTCAAGAGAAAGGATTATTACCTTATCCATGCCTTTGATTTTAGGCATCCTGTATCCTTGCCAGTCACTGTGTATGTCTTTTTGGGGGGTAAATATTTACTGAGCTCTTGCATGTGCCCTGATGTTCTGGCAGTGATGATATATCTGCGCAACTACATAAAAATCCCTGTTTCATGGGTTGCTATTAGGGAAGCAAAAAGGTCGTATGTGCTCTAAGTACAACTATATGAAATTACGAGGGGATGACAGACAGGATAGTGGGCAACTATACTTAAATAAGTTAGAGAGTGCTTTCCAGAAGACCCTTTGATGTTGGTGTTTAGGTCTTTGAAAGTTTAAGTTCTCTCAGTTTATGGTGAGACTGTTTTATTGGTACTTGTGTTGGAGTATTGTCTGCATGCACATTAAATAAAGTACCCCAAAGTATCCTGGACCCGTATTTTACTTGTCAATTTTTCTTATTAGGCTCAATCTGGGAAAAATTGTCTATGTTTTTCTGCTTCCTCCTCCTGAGGCCAATTGACTCCTCATATCCAATATCATTGCTAAATTTTGAGGTTGGGAGGAATGGAGAATAAGAATTATAAGAGATGGGAAATGTCTCATTCTGAACTAAATACCAAATCATTGTAGCCGTTAGTGTGCTATTAACTATGCAGCTTGTCCCCACAACTTAGAGTATTTCCCTTTCCTGAAACATGACTTATTTTTCAGTTTTATTAGAATAGGGCAAGATGAGCTTCTGGTGTTTTCTGCTCCTCTCTGAGAATTACCTCTTGCCAAAAAACTTATCGATAATCTCACCACAAACTGCCTACTTTTTTTTCATAGTTTTATAAAGTAAAATAATTTGTAAGCAGATAAGAAGCCCTAAATGTTTTTTTAGAGTGTATAATGCTAAACGAAATAAGTCAGGCAGAAAAAGACAAATACCATATGATTGCACTCATGGGGAATTTAAGAAATGAAACAGATGAACATAGGCAGAAAAAAGAGAGAGAAGCAAACCATAAAACAGACTCTTAACCATGGGGAAGAAACTAAAGGTTGCTGGAGTTGGGGTGGGGGGGATGGGTTAAACAGGTGATGGGTATTAAGGAGGGCACTTGTTGTGATGAGCCCTGGGTGTTGTATATAAGTGATGAATCACTAAATTCTACTCCTGAAACTAATATTATACTACATGTTAACTGACTGGAATTTAAATAAAAACTTGAAACAAAAACAAAAATAGGTTATACCACACTGATACCCTACCTCTGCTGATTCCCAGTCTCCCTCCACAGTTTTACCACTGTCTAAATTTAGACCTCAGCTCTTTCCCTTGCTGTGTCTTAAGACAATTTCTCTTAAACTTTTTGTGTCTCAGTTTTATTTTCTTTAGTAAGGTATTACAAATATTTACTTATAGCTCTTACATATTTCATTTTAGTGTTATTCATCATTACTATATTTCTAACATGCTATTATAAAAAGATTTTTTTAATGTTTTGTTTTCTGAGAAAAAAATGAGACATATTCTAACATTCATTGGAAGAAACAAAATAACCTGCTGATGTCAAATAGTTATTAGTTTTATATTAGTTTATATAGATCCTTATTTTCCAAATACTTTGTTTCAGGGTTTTACTAAATTCATAAACATTTGTGTTGCTTTTTGTTTGTGCATCTGTATGTGTGCACGTGCTTGTCTTTCAGTTGTTTAAATGAAAGCTTATACTAGCTTTATTAAAAGAATTAGAAAGATTTCAAAATTGTTCATGTCATGAAACAGTGCAAAGTGAAAAATAAATACATATTTTTACTAGGCTGATACAGTTCACCGTTAAAATTATCTAGACCTACCATTTTTAGTTTTGTTTTTAATTTTTAATTTAAATTTTCTGATTCTTGGTTTCTTTGTGTTTCTAATGTGGCATGTTTTCCTTGAAAACAAAATCTTCACTTTTTTCTTTAAAACAGACATTGTAATTTTAAATGTGTTTTGTAAAGATTCCCCCCTTTCCCTCAACCCTGGGATTTCTAGATAAAAGATGGCTTACAACAGAAGTTGTTCCTGATATTTTCTATTGGAAGCTTTATTAATTATTAGTTGATGGAATGAGTGCCAACTAATATGACTTAAAATTTAAAATTAGTATGAGTTGAAGCAATATTCAGAGACCAACTTTTGCCTTTTTGCCACCACTGCTGCTCTTTGTACATGCTCTACACTGGGAAGGGACTGCAGGTTTCTCTGTCTTGTTAACTAAACAGAAAAAAGTAAATAAACAAACAAAAAAGTGAACCAATGTAGACTCCAAAAAATTTTTTTTTCATTGCCAAGTGTGACTGTACCACATGTATGGCTGTCTTTCTCCAGCTGCAGATACATCTGCGGGTGCTTTTTTTGGCATTGTAGTAGATATCCCAATAGGTTTTTCCAAAAGAGCAATCTGTCAGTGCAAATGTTTACAAGTGCCATTTTCTGGAAGATGTTTTACTTTTATTCCCCCCCAATAAGGATAACAAAACATTTATACAAATAAACATTTTTATTGAAATAAAATCTTTATTGTCAAGTATTTCAAACCATAAAGAGAAGATTAAAGAATAACATAAACATTCCTCTACACTCATGGTTCTACTAGTACTAGTTATTATACCAAATTGATTTCAGGTCTTCTAAGAATTAAAATATGACAAAGATAGTTGAGGTCCCTCTGTTCTCCTACCTCATCTCATTTCTTTCTCATTTACCACTGAGGTAACTTCTACCATGAATTCAGAATTTATGGGTTTTGTGAATGTTAGAATATTTCTTTATTACTCATAAATATTGTCTGTTATTTCAGATTAAAACAAGATACTACAACATGCACATTAGAATAGCTAAAATCCAAAACACTAACAATATCAAATGTTGGAGAGGATGTGGAGTAACAGGTACTCTTATTCATTGCTGGTGGAAATGTAAAATGGTGCAGATGGTGTGGGAAGACACCTTGGCAGTTTCTTACAAAGTTAAACATAGTCTTTTTTTTTTTTTAAAGATTTTATTTATTTTATTTGACAGAGAGAATGAGAGAGAGAGCACATGAGAGGGGGGAGGGTCAGAGGGAGAAGCAGACTCCCTGCCGAGCAGGGAGCCCGATGCGGGACTCGATCCCGGGACTCCAGGATCATGACCTGAACCGAAGGCAGTCGCTTAACCAACTGAGCCACCCAGGCGCCCCAAAGTTAAACATAGTCTTATCATGTGATCCAGCAATTGGGTTCCTAGGTATTTACCCAAGTGATTTGAAAATTTATGTGCACACACAAACCTGCACATGTGTGTGTATTATAGCTTTATTCACCCAAACTGGAAGCAGCCAAAATGTCCCTATTGGTAAACAATCTGTGGTATATCCACACAATGAATATTATTAAACAATTAAAAGAAATGAACTATCAAAACACAAAAAAGACACAGAGGGACCTTAACTGTATATTGCTAAGTAAAGAAGCCTGTCTGAAAAGGGTACATACTGTTTGATTCCAATTATATGACATTTTGAAAAAGGCAAAACTTTTGATGAAGGTTTGAATAGAGATGGGCTGGGATGAATAGGTGAAGCACAGGGGACTTTTAGGGTGATGGAACTATTATGCATAATATCATGGTGAATGCAAGACATTAATTTGCATAGAACTTTACAGACACAAAAGTGAAACAATGTATGCAAACTAAAAAAATCTTTTAAAAAGTCTGAGGATCCCTGAAATCAATGCAAGCCTCTGATAATAGAATAAAAATGCATTACAAATGCATGTTGCAAACGCACCAAAAAGGGTGGGTAAATGCTGTTCTAAGTAATTTTGAAAATGAGTGGAGTTTGTAATACCAAAGACAAATGCATATGAAAACTGTACTCTAGCTAATAAAGTTGTTTCCCAAAGTGATAGAGGTTAACAAATCTGATGCTTGAGTTGAACAAAGTGTGACAGATGGTGAGAGCCAGGTGTGTTGTAAATGGGAGAGTAAGTCCCTTTGTGGGGTCTTTAAGGATCATTTTAATACAGCCATAGACATTACATTAGGAAAGGCATATGAAATTAAAGAATCTATTATATTTACAGATCCCAGATGAGGGAGGCACACCATGCGACTCAGGGAGCCATAGAGGAGGAGCACCCAGAGAGTACATGCAAACAAGCAGGTGGGAAATTAAGAGAGAGTGAGGACCAGTGGTCAAGTGCCTTTTTTGGAGGAGGCACTTGAGGGTATTTCATTGGTGTGTTTGAATGTCACAAAGTCACAACCGGGGGACAGCAAGAGAACTTGTAACACGGAACCACTTTATCACATTGGTGTACATGGTCACCTGAGTGGGTAATCAGCCTGTTGGTAGGGATGTTAAGGCATCAGGAAAATACGAAGTTTAAAAAAATTACAATACACCGGGGGAATGGCAGGAGCCGGTTTCGTCACTTTTGAAGTGGGAGGTTACAGATGAGCAGGGGAGGATGCTTGTATGACCCATGAGATAATGCATTAGAGTTGGAGGCATCAGTATGAATTCAAGTTTAGCTTAATTAGGATACATAAGGTTAAATGGAGAATTAGTTGGAGCTATGTATAATATTCAAGGGATGTGTGTGTGTATACACATACGTGCATCCAGGTTATCATACACACATGTATTTCATTGCTCTTCGTCTAAGACGGCCTAGAAACAATGACACCTCAGTGGCCAAAAGCATATCTGGTACCCTGATCTTGGTTTCTAGTATTATTTACACACCAAAGGGACCAAGTGGCTGATTCCAGGGCTCAGACAGTAAATGTACAAGATGAAACTCACATATTTAAATTTTCTTTCTTTTTTTTAAAGAAAAATATTTTTCTTAAATAAGTAGTTAAACTTATTGTTACATATCAATTCTTTTCTCAGAATTTCATATATCTTATTTTTGGTCAGTATTTTATTTTTTCTTGAATAACTTTTACTCTGTTTCTATGGGTGGTCAGATCTGTCATTCTGTGTGTCTATAGCTGAAAACATTTTTATTGTGCTCACTCGTGAAAAATATTATGTTGGATATAAAATTATATGTTAGAGTTATTTTTTTCCCAGCAGTGTGCAGATATTACCACTTTCTTTTGGCATCTGTTTTTGCAGATGAAACCCCACTGTCAGTTGTTCTCTCCTTAATTGTCAAAATGTCTTTTTGCTAGTAGCTTTTATAACTTATTTTATACTTAATGTACAGCATTTTTACTGTCATGTATCTAGGTAGAGGTTTATTTATTTTTTTCTTTATTATTAAAAATGCATATTTTGCTAGAGCTCACATGTTGTCCCCTCCCAATTTTGGAAACATCGACATTATTTATTCAAGTATAGTTTCTCTTCTATTTTCCTTTCATATCTCTCTGTCTCTCTCCCTCCCTCATTTTTAACTCATTATATGAATGTTGGAGATTTTCAGTGTATCCTCCATGGTTTTTAACAATTCTTTCACATTATATATCTCAATCTTTCTGCATTTGTGCTGAGTTCCTCTTACTGTCTTCATTTTACCATTTTTCTCTGACCCTATCCAGCCAAGAGATTACAGGTGACCTCTGAAACTATTTTGTTGTCAATGAAGTATATTTCATGTCATGATTTCCAATCCTTTTTCATATTAATGAGATATCATTACTGTTCATAACTTCATGCCACCTTTAAATGTAATTTGGTACATTGTTTATATATTGGAAATTATTTAATATAGTTT
This sequence comes from Mirounga leonina, assembly GCF_011800145.1. NCBI lineage: Eukaryota > Metazoa > Chordata > Mammalia > Carnivora > Phocidae > Mirounga > Mirounga leonina. The sequence continues at coordinate 37,908,614 of NW_023270305.1, forward strand.
TTAAAGGGTTTGTTGGAATGGTACATACAGTTAATTTAATATGATGAAAAGTTATTTGTTTTGTTTTTTGGTAATTATTTTTTGTCTCTCTTCAGTATAGAAACTAGTGGTTTGTGTTTGGAGTTACTGCCTTGTGGTAATCTGGATAATAGAGCAAATCTAGTCACTAAACCAGCATGGGATCACTTTCTATCTACCGTTCCTAAGTCTGGCACTTGTGAGGGCCCTGGAAAAAAACTGCCACTTGCCAGTTTTTTCAACCTCTATTTGTTAGCACAGGAGGCCTCAGTCCAGACCCTGGCTGCAATCTGTGAGTCTGATTCGAGTGTTTCATCTTGACTGGGGGACTTTCAAATGCTTCATTTCTACAGAAGAAAAATTCCTGACTGGTGGCACCTACTGTACCCATCAGAGCTCAGAGAGCTAGCCTGCAGATTCAATACATTTGCTTTGCCATTTTGTATTTTCATTCTGTCTTGTGTTTGTATTCAAAAATTTAAAACTATTTAGGAGTGATTTTCCTAACAGCAGGTTTTTTTATAGTCATAATGTTGAAGGAAATATTTTCTTCATTTTGTAGAGCTTAAAAATAAGTTAATTTTCCAAGAAAATATAATTGTTTAACTTATATCAATTCCAACCAGTTAGTCTCACAAATCATTGAGAACATTATATAAGTTAATTTTGAATTTAAACTATATGAAATAAATCATAGAGTAGTCATTTTGAGTTTGGGCTCGGTAGCTAGATGTTTGAGTCTATATCCTGGTTCTCTCATTTTCTAACTCTGCGATCTGGACCAAGATATTTTTTTATTATTATTTTAATTCTAGTATAATTAACATTCAGTGTTACATGAGTTTCAGTGTACATGAGTGATTCAACAATTTTATACATTACTCAGTGCTCATCAAAATAAGTGTACTTCTATCCCCTTACCCTTTGTCACCCATTCCCTCACCCACCTCCCCTCTGGTAACCATCTGTTTGTTCTCTATAGTTAAGAGTCTGTTTTTTATTTTTGTCTCTTTTTAATTTGTTCCTTTATTTTGTTTCTTAAATGCCACATATGAGTAAAATCATATGATATTTGTCTTACTCTAATTTATTTCACTTAGCGTTATACTCTTTAGATTCATCCTTGTTGTTGTAAATGCCAAAATGTCATTCTTTTTTATGCCTAAGTGTGTATGTATATATATATATATATATATACATACACACACAATAACCACCTCTTCTTTACCCATTTATTTATTTATTTTTTTAAAGATTTTATCTATTTATTTGAGACAGAGAGAATGAGAGAGACAGAGAGCACGTGAGAGGGGGGAGGGTCAGAGGGAGAAGCAGGCTCCCCACCGAGCAGGGAGCCTGATGCGGGACTCGATCCCGGGACTCCAGGATCATGACCTGAGCTGAAGGCAGTCGCTTAACCAACTGAGCCACCCAGGCGCCCTTTACCCATTTATTGATAGACACTTGGGCTGCTTTCATAATTTGGCTATTATAAATAATGCTACAATAAACATAAGGTTTTCGAATTAGTGTTTTCATATATTCTTTAGGTAAATACCCAGTAGTGGAATTACTGAGTCATATGGTGGTTCTATTTTTAATTTCTTGAGGAACCTCCTTACTGTTTTCCACAGTGGCTGTACCAGTTCACACTCCCATCAACAGTGCACAAGGCTTTCTTTTTCTCCACATCCTCACCAATACTTGTTGTTTCTTTTGTTTTATATCTCAGCCATTTAAACAAGTGTGAGGTTATATCACATTTTAATTTTTATTTGCATGTCCCTGATGATGAATGATTTTGAGCATCTTTTCATGTGTCTGCTGCCATCTGTATGCCTTTTTTGGGGAAATGTCTGTTCATGTCTTCTGCACATTTTTAATTGGATTATTTGGGGGGGTTGGTGTTGAGTTGTATAAATGTTTTATATATTTTGAATACTAACCCTTTATCGGATATGTCACTTGCAAGTATCTTTTCTCATTCAGTAGGATGTCTTTTAGTTTTGTTGATTATTTCCTTTGCTATGCAGAACTTTTTGTTTTGATGAGGTCCCAATAGTTTATTTTTGCTTTCGTTTCCCTTGCCTCAAGAGTCAATTCTAGAAAAATGTTGCTATGGCTGATGTCAGAGAAATTACTGCTTGGGCTCTCTTCTAGGATTTTTATGGCTTCAGGTTGCACATTTAGGTCCTTAATCCATTTTAAGCTTATTTTTATGTATGATGTAAGAAAGTGGTCCAATTTCATTCTTTTGGATGTAGCTGTCCAGTTTTCCAAACACAATTTGTTTAAATGACTGTCTTTTTCTCATTGCATATTCTTGCCTCCTTTGTCAAAGATTAATTGATTGTATAATCATGGGTTGATTTCTGGGCTTTCTATTTTGTTCCATTGATCTATGTGTCCATTTTTGTGTCAGTACCAAACTGTTTGGATTACTATATTTTTTAAGATTTTATTTATTTGATAAAGAGAGAGACAGAGAGAGCATGAGTGGGGGGAGGGGGAGGGGGAGAGGAAGAAGCAGGCTCCCCCCCTTAGCAGGGAGCCCAGCAGGGGGATGGATCACAGGCAAGATCATGACCCAAGCTGAAGTCAGACGCTTAACCAACTGAGCCACCCAGGCGCTCCTTAATTACTATATTTTTGTGGTATATATTGAAATCTGGAATTGTGATAACTCTAGTCTTCTTTTTCTTTTTCAAGTTTGCTTTGAGAAGGTCTTTTGAGGTTCCATACAAGTTTTAGGATTGTTTGTTCTAGTTCTGTGAAAAATGCTGTTGGTATTTTGATAGAGATTACGTTAAATCTGTAGATTGATTTGGGTAGTATCAACATTTTAAAAATATTTGTTCTCCCAATCCATGAGCATGGAACATCTTTCTATTTGTGTCATCTTTAATTTCTTTCATTAATGTTTTATAGTTTTCAGATGACAGGTCTTTCACTTCCTTAATTAAGTTTATTCCTAGGTATTTTATTATTTTTGGTGGTATTTTAATGGGATTGTTTTCTTAATTTCTCTTTCTGCTGCTTCATTGTTAGTGTATAGAAATGCAATGGATATTGTATCCTGCAACTTTACTGAATTCATTCATCAGTTCTAATAGTTTTTTGGTAGAGTCTTTAAGGTTTCCTATATATAATATGTCATCGGCAAATAGTGAAAGTTTTCCTTCTTCCTTACCAATTTTGATGCCTTTTATTCCTTGTTCTTATCGGATTCCTGTGGCTAGGACTTCTAGTACTATGTTGAATGAAAGTGGTGAGAGTAGACATCCTTGTCTTGTTCTTGACCCTAGGAGAAAAGCTCTCAGTTTTTGATCATTGAGTATGATGTTAGCTAAAGGTTTTTCATGTAAGGCCTTTATTATGTTGAGGTATATTCCCTCTAAACCTACTTTGTTGAGTGTTTTTATTAAGAATGGCTGTTGTACTTTGTCAAATGCTTTTTTTGCATCTGTTGAAATGATAATATGGTTTTTGTCCTTTCTCTTCTTGATGTGCTATATCACATTGATTGATTTGAGAATATTGAACCACCCTTGCATCCCAGGAATAAATCACGCTTGATCAGGAGTTTTAAATTCTCTGTGTCTCTTATTTCTTGATATATAAAAGGGTAAATATAGACATAGATATAGATATAGATTCTGATATCTAAATTTTCATGGATGTATTAAAAATTAAATATCAGTATATGCAAAATACTTAGAACAGTGCTTCAGAAAGTGCCTTTTGGTTATGAAATTACAAGGGAATTGGATATTAGGAACCCTGGAAAAATAGTGTTCAAACATTACTTCAATTCAATGTAATGTTTTCTGCTATTAACTGTATCGGGCAATGAATGCAAAAAATCAAATTTATTACAAGAATAGAAAATAAGTCTAAAAGTATTCAATGATTTCTAAACCATAATGTTATTATGCTTCTGGGAATAATTTGAACCCTGGGATGATATAAATAATATTCTTTTCAGAAGATCTAATTGATTATACCACTAAGTTAAACAAGGCTAAGCAATTATTCAAATCTTTACCATGTGTGGTACAACATCCCCCTTCCCCCACCAAAAATAACACCTCCAACTTTCTTTTTTTTAGGTTTTTAAAAAAATTATTTTTTAAAAGTTAACGTGCATAAATGGCTTTCAGATGCTCTGCTGTTTATTTAAGGTGAGATAATAGATCCTAAGTAAAATGATTTGGAGAAACCTAACAGATCTTTAAAAATCTATGAATGAATAAGGTGACTTCAGAAAATAGAGGAAAATTATCATAAAACATATTTTCTGAAATGTCAACTTGGTGGTTAACTCTTAACCTGTGGAATCTGACATTAACTCTGGGTAGTGTCAGAATTGAATTGAATTGTAGGACACCCATTTGGTGTCTGAAGAGAATTGGAGAATTGTTTAATGTGTGAAAAACCCATATATCTGGTGAAGTTGAGTGTTCTGAGAATGTTGAGAGGAGAAGTTTTTCTTTTACAAATGGGTATAGAGTTTCAATTTTGCAAAATGAAATGTTTTGGAGATTGGTTGCACAATAATATGAATGTACTTAACACAGAACTGCACACTTAAAAAAGGCTTACATGGTAATTTTTATGTGATATGTATTTTACCACAATTTTTAAAAAATGCTATGACACTGAGCAAAACAACGCAATAACAAAATAAATAATGACACATCTTTCTTTGTAACTTTGAAATAAAAAAATTTAAAACTAAATTGGTACAAATTGTCCCAGTGAGAGTTATATTATAATAGGGGATTTTTCCTTAAAAGTCTTTAAGAGATATAAAATTTTGGCTTAAATATCCATTTTTATAAAAAAAATTCAGTCAATAGAAGTTAATGCATTTATGCTATTTTATTCTAAAAGTTAGTTTTCTTTAAATACCTAACTTCTGTAATACAATTTTCTTGAAATGACAGTCCTCTTATATAAATGAAAATATGATTTACTGAAACGCTATTTTTCAGGTTTTAAGTGAAACAAGTATTTGAAACATCTCATTTAAATTAAATTACTGATTTCTGTGCTTTCAATAGTAAGCATCACTAAGCGCACCATTTTGTCTAAAACAATAAGAATAGTAATGGGTTTATATTCCCAATATTCTAATATAGCATATTCCCATAAAGCTAGCTGGAATTTAAAGCTAGGATGATTCAGAAAAAAAAAAGAGGGGGTACTATTAGTCATTCTGATTTTCAAACTTGGATTATTTGCCTTTGGAAATTATGATTATCTTTATTGTTAAGTTACTTATGGTCATAAATCTAGTTTCACAAAACAGGTAATTATATTTTATATACATAGTAAATGCAATATCATAAGCCCCCACAAATCTTCTTCATAGAAAATAAAAAAATCTTATTCTTATTGATGTGTATATGTACTGTGCCATAAAAGAAAAAAATGCATTGTTGAGTTTTTGTAGTCTATATGAGTTCATTAGATTTGGGCTATGATTTATTTTATAACTCACTGCATGATACATGCTGAAATTAGTTTTCAAAACTTTTTCTACAGAGGGAGAAGGGAGAGGAAAAGTGTCTTGAGATGCAGAAGAACTTTTACCTTAGTTGTCGTGCATTATTAAATTATTAAAACAAAATTTCCTTTCTGTTTTAACTTATCCACATAATGTGACATTGGTATAAAGTCAACCCAGCCATTATTGGAGGTACTATGTGAAGGGTTGCCTAATACAGCAGGATATATCTCATTTGCAATCTTTGTTGAAGAAGTTAAGGGCTTTTCTTTCCAAAGCGGTTTTACATAATTTTCAATCTTCTCATCATTTTAATTTCTTCTATTTCCTTTTTTCTGGGGCAAACACAGTACATTTGTTCTCTCCATTACCTAGATGGTTTTCCTAAAGCTTCTGTTCTGCACTTTTTTGCTTCAAACATAACATGTATTTTATTATCACGTGGATGATTTCTGTATAGTCTTTATTTCATTACTCTGGCATTTATTTTCTCTCTATAGTATATTTATCATTGTAGATGAGAATACAATTTCACACCCTTTTCTAAAGCAACAACAAAATGCTCTTTATGACTGAAGAAAGGAATATACCTACTTGTTGATAATATCAACTGTATTACAGAGAAATGCATAAAGTTTGACTGTCATATGCCACACAGTGCAATCTAAATGTACAGATTGGTAGGTAGGTAGGAGGTTAGAATCTTTTATAATTGTTGAAATAAGCTTCAAAGTAAATAGTATGTGACTGGTACAAAATATTCAAAAGTCATAAAGAACAATACTAAAGGTGTTTCTTTCACATTTAAGTGTTTTTTTATTGTACATAAAATAATGACCTCTACCACTGTTTGTTGCACTTTGAATTCAGTATAATAAAACAATATGAATTATCAAACTGTTTGTAACCATTTAGGCTTTTTTCCAGTTTTTTAGTTATTACAACTCATTCTTTAATGAGCACCTTTTTACATGCCTTCCTGTTCATTTGTTCATGTATTTCTTCTGGGGAGATACAAAGAAATAGGATTCATGGTCATAATAAACACTTAAAAGTTAATGCTGTTAAATTGTTCTCCACGGTGCATATAAAAATGTTTTAGTTTTATCAGGAGTGTATGTGACCATAATCCTCCATTTGCTTGGAAATATATAACATAAAATGTTTAAATTTTCCAATTTCAAACATCATAAGTGATATATGAGCATAGTTGTAACTTGCAGTTAATTTGGATTTCCAATTAATATTTTCCCACTATTTGCATTAGACATTTCAATGCTCAAAACCATGGTGATGGGGGGGAAATGACAAAAGTTCAGGCACCATTTGATGAGTGATAGGTTTTGTTTCTCTTGGTTTTCAGAGTGCTGAGGTAACAGACAATACAAATGCCTGACCCTGTGGGCTGTGGTTCAGGACTAGGACTATTCCCAAGTAACCAAGGCACACTTTGAATTATTAGAGAATGAGATAGGAGATAATCTTGGAAACGTCATCAGGACTAAATTGTGATGTGTATTTTTTTTATTTAATTTTAAAGATTTATTTATAGAGAGAGAGAGCAAGCGAGTGCAGGGATGAGGGGCAGAAGAAGAGGGAGAGAACCACCCCCAGACTCCATGCTGGGTGCAGAACCCCCTACAGGGCTTGATCTCAGGACCCTGAGATCAGGATCCCAGCTGAAAGGAAGAGCCGGTGCTTAACCGACTGCGCGATCCCGGTGTCCTGTGATGTGTGTTTTAAGTTACATGAGGAAAATGAGATTTTATTCTTTATGGAATGAAAGACAGTTAAGACTTTAAGTGTGTAAGTGACATGACCTGAATGGCAGCAGGAAAGATAACACCGTCCATACTATGGAAATGGATTCTAAGAAATTAGAGTTAGAGATAAGTAGTCACATAGGATTGTATTATGAAGAAGCAGTAGTTATGGAGATGTTTTTGGAGATTGGAAAATGGAGGGTTACTGCCCAAATGAATGTGTTAAAGGAGAGAAGAAACAGAGTCAGGAATAACTGAAAACATCCTTGCATAGGCAACTGGTGGATAAGAAGTTAATTTTATTGAAATTCAAATGGAAAAGACATGCAAAGGATACAGCATTGTAGAAGTTCATGAAAAAAAAAAAAAAAAGATCAACTGACTGACAGCCAACACTAGCTAGAGAGTTTTAACCATTTACCTTTGTGTAAGGACCAGATTTGATGGCACAATCAATGAGAGAGGGCTCATCTTGAATAACTCCTAATAATCTTAGAGGAGCACAGATAGTAGTACCCTATGTCGTTGGAATCAACTGTAGATACAGATGGGCTCTAAGTTAATCATGAATGAACACAATAAATGTGACAATCACAGTATAAGGCCATTCTATTGGGCCATTCCCCAGTCATGACCAGGTTTAGCAGAGTTCTTCCTGGGGCCCTGATGAGCTCAGTTTATTACTCTCAATCCCCTAATGATTTGCACCTCACCTGTTCTCTCTTTACCAAATGGTCCTTATCTACTGAATTCCTCACTCTGCTGCTTCCTGTACTTCTCTCCCAGTAGAGAGGGAACTTGTTAATCATACTACTTTAAAGCTACAAACTTGTAGCTTTAAAAGGCTCTTCAGAGACTGCCCTATTCTAGCTTTAGAAGTCTGCAATGAAGAAATGAGTATTACTATCCCTTTGTTGGAAATCATATGAGTTTGGCTCAGGACAATAACTTTGTTCTCCCCAACTTTCCCTCTCTCCCAACATCCAACTTCTGCTCTGCCTTTATGAACTAGGCCTGTTTGTAGAACAAACAGTGGGAAGAAAAACTTTATAATACCAACTTATTAATTCATAACAAGAAATACAACTGTCAAGTGGACCAAAATGCTTGACTTGGAAGAACTACTGCATGAAAAGTTAATTACAATAAGAAGGCCAACTTATTATTTTACTCAGAGAAGAAAATTCCCAAAGCAAATAGGCACATTCTTTAGGCAGCACATTCTTTCCTTGTGGACGTATTATTTGTGGACGTATTATTTGTGGACGTATTATTTGATAAGCCAAATTATAATTATAATACATTTTTGTGATGATAACTTCATAACAAGTGGTACAATAGATTATTCCAATTTTAAGTGGCATCTCCTAAAAGTAATGTTTATATCACTGCAGACTATATCAAGGTTGTTTAGGCATTATCCTTGAATCACAGCACTCACTTTCCTGGACAGTGCCAGGTGGGCATCATCACCCTTTGCCTTTTTGGTTTTCCCTGCTTATAAGAAAATAAGAGATTATGTATAGTTAGCACAGAGTTGGTAGATAAAGACAGAAATAACACATCTCAAAAATGTATTACAGGGAAATAAAGGGAACAAAGGAAATGTAAGGAATAGAGCTCTGATGTAAGAGTATCATGAATTGATAGAAAATGGGTTCAGGTTAAGTATGCAAAATTTTATTAAACTTAACAAAGAGTGAGCTATTGGGTGTTATATGTAAGTAATGCATCACTAAATTCTAATCCTGAAGCTATATGTTAACTAAGTTGAATTTAAATTAAAAAAATAAATATAAAAAATTTTAAATCTAAAAAAATGTAGCTGTCCTCAGAGAACAATAAGTGTATGTTTTTCTTTTAAATTTCAAAGATGATAAAGTATTTCTAGAAGTTAAGAAGCCTTAGGTGTCGCGAGGGTAAAAATGATGTAATATGAGGCACTTCTGTGTACCATATCCATTTCTCATGCCAGAAGATATTGCAGAACTATGAGTGGGGATCCAGAAGCATTGGGGCCCTTTTGAGACTCAAGCCAGTCTGAATTTAATCAGATATCACAGCCAGCCTGTCAGTTTTCACACAGATGAAACTATTAGTCCAATTACTTTGTTGTAAGGTCACAGAACATCAGAGATGACAAACATGTAGGTTCATCAAAAGGGTAATAGGATAGAGAATTTTGAAAATTGTTGCCTCAGTAGGTAATCATAAATAATGCCCTAATTTCTGCATCATACAAAGATATGTACATAATTACAGACTAACACCCAATGAAACAAATTGAAAGCTGCTTCTTTCAGAAAGCCATGCTAATAAATATATATACCCCATAAAAATGAAAAAAAGGCAATGAAATTTCACTCTTTATCCATTCTACCGCTGAAATATCTGAGACGTTTTTGATGTCCTTTGTTATGCCAGACTTAGTAAAGGATACATATTAACAAATGATCCTCAAGTAACTAACCTCAAATCTTGCCTTTATTTGGTTACTTAGAGAATCTACAGATAATTCATTTAGAAAGCAAATTCTGGTCCCACACTACAGAGGGGAAATCTGAGCTAAAGAAATTGACAAAATAGGGGCACCCAGGTGGCTCAGTAGGTTAAGGGTCCAACCCTTGGTTTCTGCTCAGGTCATGATCTCAAGGCTCCCCGCTCATCGAGGAGTTCCCCCCCTTACCCTCCCTCTCTCCCTCTGCCACTCCCCTCCCCTGACCACACTCATACTCTCTCTCTCTAAAATGAATAAATAAATCTTTTAAAAAAGTAGACAAAATAAAAGTGTTTTACATATTTACTTCATATTTATTCTGAGATGTGTGATAGCTTTTATAAAAAAGAGAGAGACATGCTGAATATTACTTTAGATGTATTCTATCACATGCAAGATGAGTACTTGTTGCAGAAAGTTCACATTAGACTTTATGTACATGGTTGGGTCGTTTAACTTCCAACAAGAAAGAAAGAATCTTTGAATGTTGGGAGGAGATGGAGGAAGTATCTCTGGTGTGCTGTGGTAGTCAGCTAATGTAATTTGATGTTTATATCATTATTCATCACAGAGTTCCTATTGGGGTACAAAAATGGGGATTTGGGGAGCATTTAAGTTCTTATTTTGCAGCTTTGATTAGTCCTGAAGAGAGCTATTTTACTATAGGGTGAGGATGAAGGCCACTCTCCATTCCCTTAGCCAGGCTGGTGAAGTAGATGAGCTTAATCCTATAATCCAAACCTTAAATTGTCACTGGGAGAAAATACATTTCTCTCTCCCAAACACACTAGTCCTACTGATTATTGCCACTTGGAAGACAGCTGCTTAAAATATAATCCCTTTTTATGTTTCATAATAACTAAAATGATTGATGCTAACAAGGCTAATCTGATTTATAAAAATAATTGAGGTCAATATGTTCAGACTAGAGAGTGGAAGACTTACTATTAAATATAAATGAAATTATAATCTTCTGGATCTGAATGATAAGCACAGAGAAAGTCAGCAGCAACAACTCAATCAAAATTCAGTCTAAATAATTATAAGAATTGAAAGATGAAATGCTTCGTTATAATGTCTACCTGACATTTCATGGTAGACTGAGCAGATGAAAAACATCATTACAGCATTAAAATAACCTATCATATCCGAATTACTTATCACTGAACATAATTAAAATCTTCTTAATAACTTAATTGCACACCATCAAAATAAACATGTTCCTTAGCAAAATGTCACCTGAATCTTTTTTATAGTGAGTTCACATTCAAGAAAACACTGGGTAAATGAAGTTAAAAACAATAGAAATATAATTCATTATTAAAGATATGTGCATCATTATAAAATAATCTGCAATGAAGGGCAGTGAAAGCAATTTCTCTTATTATAAGCACACATATCATCAAATCTGTAAGAGCATGAGAATTTGCTCATTTATTTTCCCATTCAACAATTATTTATTGGATACTTTAATATGCTCAGTATGGTACCTGGCACAATGTGGGCTCATAATAATTTTGGTTTAATAAAGATGAATAAATATAAATGATGTAATACTGTATTGAAACCATATACTTACAACTTTTAAAGTATTTCTTTTATTAGGATCATCTGCATAAATAAAATTTTAAAATATGATATAAATCAAGTTGGAAGGTCTAAGAGTAAAAATTTATTTGCTAATTTGATTCCAAAGTACTTTAGAAAATTAAATTCCAAAACAACAAAATGAGATTATTGTCTCCTACATATTTTTAAGTGTACCAAGTTAGTGTATTAAAATTAAGAGCAGCACTGTTAAACACTAAGTTGTCAATATCTGAAGGTCTCATGGGCTCATTTGTGGAAATGGCAATCACATTATGGCTCCCTCTTGCAGGGCCTCCCCATTCTTTCTCATGTGCCTCCTGTCTTCATGGGAAGAAGTATGAGCTTCCTTTGGAAGGGAGGTTACAACTAAGAAGTCACAATCTCAATCAAAATGATAAACCAGTTATATCTAATAATGCTAAGAAAATGTTATCCCAGCTGGATACCCTATTGAAAGAGTCTGATTGTCAGCTAAAGATCTTAATTTGAAATTAATTGAGACTGTGAAATTTTCCAGTTACCTCATGATGACTGCAAGAGATTTGAAGGAAAAAAATGTAGACTAACTTAGTTCTCTGACTTGGACAGAGTCAATATTTTCCTTACCTATAGTTTGCTGCAGATTCTGGTCCAAAAATGAAACTACAGTACAAATACTGTGGATGTATGGATTTCCTATTTCCCCACAAAACCAATAGAAGGGGAGAAATGTTCTATGGGAAACTGATATGAATAAAATCATGTAAAATAAATCATTTCTTTCTGATGTAAGAAAAATGGGAAAGATAGTATGAAAGGTATGTTGAACATCTAAGTTACTGGTAGGTTTTAATTCCAACATTTCAGTTTCACTCATTCAAAAGAGAACTGACCATTTGGAAGGAAAAAAATAAGTGTATTTTTTTATGTTTTATGTTTCATTCCTTTTTATTGAGGTATAATTGGCATAAAAATCAACTGTATATATTTCAGATATACTATCTGATATGTTTTTGTGTATGTACACCTATGAAAACAGAACAAATATCAAGATAGTGAACATATCCTTTATGTTCTTTATGTCTGCTCAGTCTACCATGAAATGTCAGGTAGACATTACAACCCAAAACTTTCTTAGGCACCTTACAGCTTCTCCCTGCCCACTCTGTCCCCATCCCTATAGAATTACCAACTGATTTCTATCCATATAGATTAGTTGCATTACTATAATTTTATGTACATGTAGTCATAGAGAAAGTACTCTTTTTTAGTCTGAGTCGTCGGTTAGAATAATTTTTTTAAATTAATGTTCAGAAGTATCCCATTGCATGGATATACCACAATTTGTTCATCCATATACTTATTGGCACACATTTTAGTTGTTTTGATTTTTGGAATATAACAAACAAAGGTGCTATAGAAATCTGTGTACAAGTCTTTGTATTGATATACACTTTCTCCTCAACAAATTCTTAGGAGTGGGATAGCTGGATTATATTGTGTCTAACTTTGTAATAAAGGGCTAGACTGCTTTCCAAAACAGTTGAATCATTTTACATTTCTATTTGAAGTGCATGAGAGATCTACAGCCATACCACCCTGAACGTGCCCTATTTCTTCTGAAGTGCATGAGAGGTCTGGTTTCTCCCTTTCTTTGCCAACACATGGTATTGTCAGGCTTTTAATTTTAGTCATTCTAATAGGTGTGTAGTAGTATATCATTGTAGTTTTAATTTACATTTCCTTAATAACTAATGATGTTGAGGAGCATCTTTTTCTTTTTTCTTTACTTGCAATGATTTTGTCTGGTTCTGTAATAAAGGCAGTTTTAGCCTTATAGAATAAATTAAGAAATATCCTTTCAATTTTTTAATTTTCAGGAAGAGTTTGTTTGAATTAATAATATCTCTTCCTACAGGTTTTGTAGAACTCACTATAGTACTCATTTGTTCTTGGAGTATACTTTTGGAGAAAGTTTTTAAAGAAAAATTAAATTGCTTTAATATGTACAGGGCTATCCAGGTTACCTATTTCTTCTTAAGTGTGCTTTGGTAGATAATTTGTGTCTTTCAAGGAATTTTCCCATTGTATCTAGTTTGTCCATTTATTGGCTTATAGTAGTTCATATTATAGTCATATTATTCTGTTAATATCTGTAAAATCTGTAATACCTGTAAAATGCCACCTCTCCCATTCCTGATATTGGGATATTTATTGTCTCCCCTTTTATTTTCTGTGATCAATCTGACTAGGGGTTTACCATTTTTTCCCCAAAGAACCAGTTTTTAATTCATTGATTTTTCTTTATGCTTTTTAATTTTATTCTTGTCAATTTTTTTTCTTTCTTCTCTTTACTCTGGCTTTACTTAATTGACTCTTTTTTAGTTTCTTATGGTACAGAGGAAGTTATTGGTTTGAGTCCTTTCTTACTTTCTAATATGGGCATTTGGTATTACAAATTTCCGCTTAGTACTGCTTTAGTAGAATTTTACAATTTTTATATGTTCTGTTTTCCTTTTAGCTCACTTCAAAATATATTTTTAATTTTACTTTTTATAGCTTCTTTGATCCATGGGTTATTAAGAAGTTTGTTATTTAGCTTCCAAATGTTTGGCACTTTTTGATAGGTCTTTCTGTTTTTGAGTTTGAATTTAATTCCTCATGAACAGATAATATAATTTCTATGACTCAACTCCTTTTAATTTATTGAAGTTTGTTTTATGATCTTGATAGATGGTCCATGTGCACTTCAAAAGAGCTTGTATTCTGCTAGCTTTGGGTTGAGAAGTCTATAAATGTCAATTAGATAAAGTTGAATGATAGTGTCTTTATATCTTTACTGATTTTCTAACTACTTATTCTCTCAATCATTGAGAGTGGCATTGAAGTCTTTAACTATAATTGTGAATTTGTCTAGTTCCCCTTGCAGTTCTATCAGTTATTTATTGCTTTGTGTGTTTCAAAGTTGTGTTATTAGGGGAATAAACATTTAAAATTATGTTCACTTGATATATTAACCCATTCAACATTATCAAATGGCCTTCTTTACCCCTAGTAATATTCTTTGTTTTGAGAATTACCTCATCCAAGATTAATATAGCCATTAAATCTTTCCTCCTTCTCTTCCACTTCCCTCTTCCTTTTCAAACAACATCCATTTGTTATCTCACAGTTGTGCAAGTCAAGAATCATGGTAACTAGGTTCTCTGCTTAGGATCAAAAAGGCTGAAATCAAGATGTTGGTTGAACTGGGATGTCGTCTCAAGGTCCATGAAAAAAATTATCTTTGCCAAGCTCATTCAGGTGGTTAGAGGAATCCAGTTCCTTGTGGTTTTAGGATGAAATTTCCTGTCCTTCTAGCTTTTGGCTCCTGACTGTTCTCAGTTGCTAGAAACCATACTCCAGGTTTTGTGTTTGGCCCCTTCCATCAAAGAGCCAGCAACAGTGCATATAGTTCTCATGCTTCGAATCTCTATAACTTTGCTTTCTGTGACCAGTCAGAAAAACCTCTGCTTTTAAGGGCTCATGTGGTTAGATTAATATCCCCTCCAATCTTCTTTTGATTAACTTCAAGTCAACTAATGGGGACCTAAATTAAATGTTTGATATCCTTTTGCCATGAAATACAATGGACCTAGGGCATAATATCTCATCATATTTATAGTCCCAGGGATTAGGGCAGGGAATTGGGGATGGGGATGTAGAAAGTTTAGGGGTCTGTTATCATACTCTCCTAGACTCCAACCTGGCCTTTTCTTCTAGACATCTCCTGTGTATGCTGCACAGGTGTTCAAAATGGATCCTTTCAATGTTTCCTGGCTCTGCTATATCATCTTTTGCCTAGTCATATGGGTTAAAAGTTTAGTCATTTTTAGCTCTTTCTTCTATGACTTTTGCCCATCTAATTAACCATCAAATTTGATCTACACTGCCCCTGAAATGATGGGAACATCCATCAAATCCTCTCCAATGTTACTATCATTAGTTCTGGCCTTCCTTCTCTTCTACTTGGGCCATTCAATAGCTTCTAAACCAGTACAGAGATGTAAAGCTCTCCCATCTAGTCTTGCACTTGGATGCACTTTATAACTTTCAAAATGTCTTCACATATATTATTTAAGACTTGTGACAATTCTGTGGACTAAGCATTATAACTTCAGTGTGCAGATGAGTTTACTGTGAGACGGTTAAACAATTAACTCAGTGTCCCATGGCTAGTAATTTATTTGTCATCAAATCATGCTTCATCTGTCTCTTTTTCTCTTGAGAACCACAGCTTTCTTTATTTAGTATTTGCATAGAATTTCTTTTTCCATTCTTTCAATTTTAACCTATTTGTATCTTTATATTGAATGTGTTTTTTTTTTTTTTTATGGGCAGCATAGTGTTGGGTCTTACATTTTAATACAATATGACATTCTCTGATATTTAATTGGAATGTTTAAATCACTTATATGTGATTAAAGCCATGATTAGGTTAAAATGTATCTCAGTATTTTTTCTATGTATTTAATCTTTGTTATAATTTTGTCTTATTCTGACTTGTTTCAGAATGAGTATTTTTCCTTTGCAGTTGATTAGCTATAGTTTGTTTTATTCTAGTGGTTATTTTAGAGTTTATAGTACCTTCTATACCTTTACCTTATCATAGGTTATTACATGTAGCATTATGCCATTTCATGTATTGTATAGTATAAGAAACTTAAAACAATATTCTTGTTTTCTTCCCTTCTCATTCTCATACTATTATTG
This sequence comes from Mirounga leonina, assembly GCF_011800145.1. Classification (NCBI taxonomy): domain Eukaryota; kingdom Metazoa; phylum Chordata; class Mammalia; order Carnivora; family Phocidae; genus Mirounga; species Mirounga leonina. The sequence continues at coordinate 37,924,722 of NW_023270305.1, forward strand.
GCATACACTTTGGTCATACATATGTTATAATAGTACAACACCTTTTTAAAATTTTTGTATAAATCAATCATCTGGGGCGCCTGGGTGGCTCAGTCGTGAAGCGTCTGCCTTCGGCTCAGGTCATGATCCCAGGGTCCTGGGATCAAGCCCCGCATTGGGCTCCCTGCTCCTTGGGAGCCTGCTTCTCCCTCTCCCACTCCCCCTGCTTGTGTTCCCCTCTCTCGCTGTGTCTTTCTCTGTCAAATAAATAAAATCTTTAAAAAAAAATCAATCATCTAATAAAGGTATTACTATAATAATAAAACAATCTTATGTGTTTATCCATGTAGTACCATTTCAGGTGCTCTTCATTCTTTTGTTTTGATCATAATTCCATCTGGCATCATTTTCCTTTGGTTTGAAAGAATTCATTTATCTTTCTTGTAGTTCAGGTCTGCTAGTGATGAGTATTGCCATTTTGGTATGTTTGAAAAATTCTATATTTTGTTTTCATATTAAAAACCTATTCCTCTCTAGAACAGGTTTCTGGCTGTCCACTCCTTTGCTCCTGTCCAGCTATTGCTGAGGGTATGAGAAGGAGTAGAGTTGGCTTGTGGCCATTGTACTGAATAGTGGGTGGATGAGGTGTCTGAGCCTATCAGGGGGCTGCATTGGTCCCACTAGTATCAAGTACAGTATCAGTACTATACCAAAGGCAGTATGTCATTAAATAGCAATAGGAAAATAACATGATGGGAGTAGAGAGAAACCAGAGAAGAAAGGAAAGCTTATTTTCTGACTTTGGAAAAAGAGCCTTCATTTTCGTTTTGCACTGGGTGTCGAAAATTATGTTGTTGGCCCTGTGTTTAGGACTGATGCAATATGGAGAGGATCTGGATGAGGGTACAGAAGGGGCAAAAGTTCCAAATACCAAGGGCTACAGCAGAAAATGGAAGCAGTTGCTGTAAGATCAAGGAGAATGATGTATAACAGTTACATTTTTTAAAAGATTTTTTTCATTTATTTTAGAGAGAGAGAGAAAGGGAGAGGACGCGCACGCATGTACGCACGCACACACAGATGAGTGAGTGGGGGGAGGGGCAGAGGGAGAGAATCTTCAAGCAGACTCCCCGCTGAACAAGGAGCTGGACTCCCCCTCTCAATCTCAGGACCCATGAGATTATCACCTGAGCTGAAACCAAGAGTCACATGCTCAACCCACTGAACCGCCCAGCTGCCCCTAACAGTTACATTTTTTAGTGAAATGCTGTATATTGTGCCACATAAACACTATCAGAATCTCCTGTAAATTTTGTATTTCTTAAAATCTGGTTATAGGAATGCAGTATGTTTTATGAAAACAAAAAAATCATAAGTAACCTAAAAATCAGTAATATAAATCTCAAGTAAAGTACATATAATAATAAAGTATTAGAAAACTAGTTTCCCCCTGTATCCCCCAAATACTCATTTAATAGCAATTTAAATATTATTTGTAAAGGATATTTAAAATATTTTCCTTTCCCGAAACCACATCATCATTCAGGAGAGATAGTACAGGGATCTGAACTAGGGATATGACAGCAGGGATTAAGAGAAGAAGGAAGGATAAAAAATACAATCAAGAAAATGTGATGCATTAATGTGTATGAGAATCAAAGAAGATAATTGAGAAAAGGACTCTTCAAATTTTGAACCTAGATGATTATAAAGGTGATGCTATTAGTAGAAACAAGCAGTTGGAAATGTTAGTGATTTTATTTACAAGAATTGAATAGTTGAAAAATATAAACAGGAAATAAGTTAATGAGAAAAATAATTACAAATTACATAAATTTTATGTACAACAAATAAATAATCCAGGATAAGGATAGGTAAAAGTATAGCATTACTTAAGTATAGTAATCATGTAAGGTTATGTAAGTTCTCTCCAAGAAGGAGATTTTTGTACCGAGAATTAAATTATGAGAAGGAATGAACCATGTAAAGTGAATAAAGAAGAGCTTTCTGTCAGTGGTATAGCAGGAACATATGCTAAGGTTGAGAAAGAGCCTATAATGTTCAAAGAATAAAATGCACACTAGTTAGGCTGGAGGATGTGGAGCAGAGAGAAGAGTTGTAAATGGTCAGGGCAAGACCAGATAGGACTTGGAGATCATGTGGGGAGACCAGATGTTATTTTTGTTAAAATGAGTAACCATTTTGAGCTTAAGGTTTGTATCTGGGGAGTAATATAATCTTATTTTGTATTAAGAAAAACCAATTTATTTAATTTTAGAAAATATCTCTCTTCCATGTAAACCATGGGTCATAGTAGAAGCTGAAATCATAGAAACAGAGAGTAGAATGGTGGGTGCCAAAGTATAGGGATGGAGAAAATGGAAAGACGTCGGTCAAGTGTACAAACTTCCAGTTAGAAGAGGAATTAATTCTGGGGATATAATGTATAGCATGTTGACTATAGTTAATAATACTGTGTTGTATACTTGAAATTTGTTAAGAGAGTAGGTCTTGACACCTCACACAAAAAAAATGGGTTTATGTGATGTGATGAATGTGTTAACTAACATTATTATGGTAACCCTTTAGTAATATATGTGGGTATCAAATCATCATGTAGTTCACCTTAAACTTAGACAATGTTACACGTCAGTTCTATTTCAGTAAATCTGGAAAACATAAAAATAAAAACAGAGCTTCATTTAGGGGTTTCAGTCTGTTTTCCGATATGGCTAATTTCCACTCTCAGGAAAGCCCTTGGCTCTGCAATTGATATTTACCGTTAGTTTCTCACAATCCTTGATCTTGGCTGGAATATTTGGAAACTGTCAGTTTTCCCCCAACCCACACAGGGCCAGCCACTTGGTAAACCCTAGCCATATAAATGGAACTCTCAGGCAACTTTTCTTATTATGGAAGAATTCCCTATAGGATAAACAGTCCTATCTATAAACAACTGAGGAAAATTATACCAAATAAATAATCATTATAATCTTTTATTCTTAAATGTCAATGGGCAAGGTTATCCAGGCATATGTGGATACATAGTGCAAGAAAAGAAAGATTAGAATTTACTGTACATGAATGAGTTCATAAAACTGGTCTCAATGAAACTAAAAGTAATTTAAGATAAAGAAGAAACTTAAAAATATTGGTACTTTATATTTTTTTAATTTTAATTTTTTTAAAGGATTTTATTTATTTAACACAAGGAGAGAGAGCACAAGCAGGGGGGTGTGGCAGAGGGAGAAACAGGCTCCCTGCTCAGCAGCGAGCCCCATGAGGGGCTCCATCCCAAGGTCCTGGGATCATGACCTGAGGGGAAAGGCAGTGCCCAACATAGCCACCCAGGTGCCCCAAAACATTGCTATTTTAAAATATTTGAGGAAAAACATTTCATCCACAAAATAGCGTGGAATGATCTTACTCCATTTAGTAATACAATATCATTACTAGACTGCTTTGAATACCAGTATTAGATACATGTAATTAGTTTAACAATAAAAGACCCAGGTGTTAAAAATCAAGAGACCCTGATTGGTTGATCCTTAATCCTTTCTGAATAATATAAACACCTAGAAGAGTTTACAGATAATCCCCAAACCTGGCCACTGGCCTTCCTTCTCTGCCCCAGAAATTGAGATTTAATTGGTCCAGCAGGATTTCTGAAAATCAGCCATTTTTAGAGTTCTCCAGAGAATTCTATTAGACAGGTTTGGGAACTATTGCACTAAGACAGACATTTCTCCTCAACCCTAAATTTTGTTATTTTCACACAATATTTTCAATTTTCTGATCGGATATTCGATATTGGGTTGGAAATAATTTTCACAAAAGTTTTTCATGCTCTGCTACCACACTATGTTCCTCATATGAATCCTGTATCAGGAAACATAAAATAGATTAAAAAGAAAAAAAGGGCTTTGTATTGCTGATACTTCCTAATTTCTATGGGGATTTACAAATTCTAAAATGTATCATTCGTAACTTATTATAATGTATTATATTGAGAATGCCTTCAACTTGCAATATTAGTCATTTGTGATTCTGTTGGACTTCATTTATTTTATAAATGGTTAGCTCTTTCTTTCTATGATTCAGACATGACTCCAAACCATACTTGAGGGGAAGAAAATGCAAAGCTGCTGTGTTTTATGGTGGTACCAAAGCCATTCAACAGAATGATTGCCTTTTCCTATTATATATTATTATATCCTATATAATATATGAATTTTCTGCTGTTGAATAGTGAAAACATCTCTCTTCTGTGGTGTGTTCCTACATATTGTATATCCCAATATTAATAAATCTATGTTCTCAACATTCCTATGTGAATTGATTTAGTTTTATGTAGCAGGAAAACCTTGTCAATTCAGATAGTATGTATCATTAAAAATGTAATTGAAATAACAAACCCATGAGTGCCCCTAAGATTTTAAGAACATATTTACAGGGTACGGAGCCACCAAATTAGGATAAGTAATTTTTCTTTTTCTTCTTCCCCCCCACCCCCAGGGTTGCTTTTTTAAAAGTAAAATTTTATGTCCATTTTTAAGTGGATTAGTGCTCATAAAAATGCAAAAGCTCATCACTTTCCATTAGCTACTATGCCTATATCCATAAAGTTGTAAACAATTTTGTAACTGACACACCCATGTGAATGCAAGTGCAACAACCCTTTGGAAAATAGAGTTAGAAATTGCTAGGAGTTCCCTGAAATCATGACATACTGCATTTAAACTCTTAAGTAAACAGAGCCATTGAATGAAGATACTTTTTAATAAACTGGCCAGATATGGGAGATGCCATATGCAAATTATGATCATGGAGTAGACAAAAGTTTAGAAGGATGCACAAATAATGTATGCTTTCAGAAAATTAAATGATCCTCTGAAAATAAAATTTAGCAAGTATCTTCTAAAATACAAATCTGGGGCGCCTGGGTGGCTCAGTTGGTTAAGCGACTGCCTTCGGCTCAGGTCATGATCCTGGAGTCCCTGGATCGAGTCCCGCATCGGGCTCCCTGCTCGGCAGGGAGTCTGCTTCTCCCTCTGACCCTCGCCCTCTCATGCTCTCTCTCTCTTATTCGCTCTCTCAAATAAATAAATAAAATCTTTAAAAAATAAAAAATAAAAAATAAAATAAAATACAAATCTGTCTTTTGAGGAATATGGCTAATCTGGACAGGCTCCAAATCAATTCATCAGGTCCCTTTTTATATGATATTTGTATTTTAGCTAGATTTCTACAATTTATTTCATAAAATGTTAGGAGACAATTTTCCACGAGTAGCTATTTTTGCATAGTCTGCAAAGATACTGACAGTTCTGTACTATCCTTTTAAGGCTGTTTGCATAACACAGAGCATGGAAAATAAAGATCTTGTCTCCTAGAAGGCAGATTGGTTTGCTGTTCAAGAAAATATAGCTGTCTCCCTTTGGGGCAACAATTGGGCATGTGTGCTTGCAGAAGTTACCAAAAATTAAGGTTTTAAGCTCAGGGTTCTTTTGCTTTGAGAAATCTCACTGCGTAAGCAGCATCCTACCTAGACCTACCCACCTGCTTCTCTTTCTTTGGGGACATTCTTTCATAGAAGCTCTGCAGCAGACAGCCTTCATATCCAGTTGGCCAGAGGAGTTGGATTGGTTTATTATTGAACTCCTAGAATCTGAGGAGAGATGGTTACCTGTCAAAAAAATTAGGTTATATTAGAAAAGTGGAAGATGGGTTCTATGTAAGAAACCAAGGGTGATCATGGCCTGTGAAACTTCCCCTCATTATTATTTTAACAAGAGAGTTTGTATTTAAGTCTGATATTGATATTATTATGTATTATTTGATCATTCTAGGCTAATTTATTATTTTGAATAGTTTCTTAACTATCTTCTGGAATTTTCTAGGTATAGAATTTTGTCATATACAAAAAGTGATAATATTTAGAAAAAGAAGGAAAAATATATATACCCCTCATCATTTTCTCTTTTAAGGTACTAAATCCAAAACACCATTAAACAATAGTGATCAAAAATAACCATTCTTAACCAATTCATTTAAAAATCACATTATTTCCTAAATGAGTCAATCAAGTAAAAGTGACTTCAAACATCAAAGGAATTTTTGGAATGTGATATATGACAATAAAATTCATCTGGAAGAAATATTAAGAGTAACAATAAACAATAAAATATATTGATTAGAAACCCCTTAGGTATGAAAACACATTATAAAATACTATAATTAAATCAATTTGATGAAGGTATAGGCATAGACAGAGTTTAAAAAAATAGAAAAAGCATAGCCAGTTCAGATAAATCCAAATATATATGAATATTCAATATATTATAAATATAGAATTAAAATTGTTATAAAAGTAATAGATTCCATTAATAATGAGAACACAAATATTTTCATTGCCTAATTAAATCCTTCTCCTAAAAAATAATGTTGAGATACATGAAGAATTTTAGTGTAAAAATAAGAAACAATAAAAGCATTAGATTAATAACTTAAAATAATCTCTGGATAGGAATTAAGCATATCAAAATCTTTGAAGAGAGGTTGTGGTAATTTTTATTGCAGAAGTAGAAACCTAATACAGGAAGTCTCCCTTTATGTAATACTTTGAGACCAGTTTGCCAATGCTAACAAAATTCCAAAATTAATTGTGGTTTGATTTAAATACGTATCTTCCATCAACATGTGTTCCATGCCCTGAGATGAAGGATTCCCATTTATTGGATATAATAATAAGGATATGGCTGGTTCAATACTGAAAACTGGGGGAGGTGGCCACCTGGTTCCAAGAAAATTCATGAAAAAAAGCTGTCGTGGTAAACATGGTTCAGATTACAGACTGTGCTAAGGGCTTTCACACAGCTTTCTTTCCTGAGAAACACTAGCATCTTTGGACAGTAAGGGGAGACAGGTTTCAGAAACCCTCTGACATCTCCAGATTTGTAGGCAAAGAGTGGAGACAAGCATCAGCCATGGTTCACAGGAGCAGCAGACCACATACGCTTTTCTTACAATGTCATCAACTATGTTTTCAGAAGAACTTTTTGGTCACAGGAACAGCATAGTGGAGATAGAAGGCAGGAAGACTGAGGATGTGAGGGCTGCCCCTAATGAAGCAAGTAACAGCAGAGGAAGAGGAGATAGTTCAGCCAGCAGCTGGCAGAGTGAGTAGCCTAAGGGAAAAGCCATATACAGAAACGGCAGTTTCATCAAATGCAAAAAAGAAAAAAAATACAGAGAATTCCTTGAAGGCTGCCAATGGTTCTGGCATCCTTCCCAATTAATCTAATTCATTGCTCAACTAGTGACATAAATTTATTTCAAGCAGGCCTCAAACTTTAAAGGGACCTTTGAACAGAATGCAAGCGGACTGTTATTGATATCAAGGAGAGGTCACCCATGGGGGCTTTTAGGAGACGAAAAAAATGTCTAGATGTCATTCATGTCAGTTAATGAGAAAAATTGAAAAAATAAGATCAAATCTTCAAACTATTTTTGCACCTTAAAAGACAGATTTAAGAGAGATAAAGGAACCAATTTTACAAATATAATAATAAAAAGCAAAATTGTTGAAGTATTGGGGCACCTGGGTGGCTCAGTCGTTAAGCGTCTGCCTTCAGCTCAGGTCATGATCCCAGGGCCTGGGATCGAGCCCCGCATTAGGCTCCCTGCTCCGCGGGAGACCTGCTTCTCCCTCTCCCACTCCCACCCTACTTGTGTTCCCTCTCTCACTGTGTCTCTCTCTTTCAAATAAATAAAATCTTAAAAAAAAAAAATGTTGAAGTATCAGCTTTGTAATTTCCAAACCAAAAATTGTTTTTGAAAAACAGAATAGTATTAGTATATATTTAAAATTTTGTGAGATGGACAAAGTAGTGCTTTGAGGATAATACAAAAACTAAAAAATATATATATTTTTTTTTTCAGGAAAAAAAGAATAAAAATAAAGAAATTAAGCATAGGTCAAGAAAGAGACATGAAGAATGACTTCATAAAACAAAACACAATTTAGGAATCTGAAAACAAAAGTACAACAAAAAAGAAGAATGAAGTATAAATCTGAAACCTGGTTCTTTGAAAAAATTAGTAAAATTAATTTTAAAAAATAACAAAATTTGTCTAAAAAATCTAGTAAGGATATTGAAGAAAAATAGGTAAAATACATGTGAAATATGACCTGTAATATAATATATTTCAACATAGAGAGTGTAATATGTATGTGTCGAGGGGTGTTAATTTATAAGGTGGTTTTCTATTTGTCTTCATTGGGATATATTCATGAGATGGTTAGTCATGATTTGATCAAAAATTTTTAATTCAGAAGTAGCTATCATAAATACTTCAGCTTCCTTTACCTACAGTCATCGTCATAGGTATTTTAAATTAGCTAAATGAATGCTTTTTTTACTGGTGAAGATAGTGGCGAACTATAGATATATGGAGTGGTTAGAAATAATATAGATACATTTTACTACTGAATAATATGTAAGATTCTGGTGAACCCAATAGTCTGTATACTTTAAAGTGAATCCAAGGTCTGGGATGAAGGTCAAAAACTATGCTGGAGTATTCTAGATGTCTTGTGTTAACCATAAAATTAGATGAATCCTGCCTTTAGACATTGCCACACTGCCTCTAGGGAAGCAAGCTATGCCGGCCAGAGAACCAAGACAGTAGCTGAAACTTCATGGAACTTACAAAACAAGTTCATCTTCTATATCTTGAGAATTTAGTCTTCAACATCCATTCATCATCTTTTTTTTTAACTGTTGAAAGCTGTAGAAATGAGAAGAGGTACATGAACAAAATTAGTTTGGGTAAATTTGCAACCCACATATATAAAATATTTAAAATAATACAGAAGACACTATCTTACGTGTGAAAAGTATAAACAGTTACCAGATAACTACAGGTAAATTGAGACCTAAGAAATGAGGAAACCTCCATAAACTGGTGTAGTATGAGCCCTGCCAGTTGGCTTTTCTTTTTGTAATGCAAGTGCCTAATTTAAGTTTAGATTGAAGAGGCAGCGACACTTCAAGGAGTCATTCTCTTCAAAGACTGCTATCTTGAGTAAACACAGTGCCAGCCACAGGACTAGATGAAGAGCCAGGAGGCACTTCTCTCTCCCTAGGCAACTTTGTTTGAGAAATCTTGTTTGGTTTCAAGGTAACTACCATTTAATTGTTTTTTCTCTTCCTGCACTTTAATTCCCACTCTAATGTTTCAAATTCACCAGTAAAGAGTGAGTCTGGGAAACCCTAGGCCTCCACCCTTGACCCCAATAAATGCAGAAATGCAGACCCACAAACTCTCTCCTCTACCTGCGACGTCTCTCTGTGGCCCCATTTATTACGTATTCTGTGTAAGTTCCAGGACTTGTAATAAATATAATAACACTTTTTTAAACAAAATTTCCTGATGGTTATTGCTGAGGGCATTTTGCAGTCACAATAAGAACCACAAGGACTAGTCCCACAATATCGGTTATCAATCAATAGGTTGAGACTGGCACACAGCTCTTAGCCAGTAAAAAATTATCAGGCCTGTGATAAAGTAGGAAAATATGATCTATAATGAAGAGAACAATAAACTAATTGAAAACCAAACAGAACTGAACAGATATTAGAATGACCAGACACAGACACCAAAATCATGGGACAGAATTAATATTTAAAACTATAATCTAAGAGCTTGTTCCTCTAACAAATGAAGATCTGAATATACATACTGAAAGGGTTCAGCAGGTATCTGAGAAAATGAACCTGGAATGGCTAGCTTTGAGACATATTCTAAGAAACTCTTAGATATTAAGATCTAGAAAAATTTTTTTCTTAAGGCCTTTCATCAAAAATATCAAATGATTTACAAAGAGTTAAAAATAGACTGGAGTCAGACTTCTCCAAAGCAGCTCACAAAATAATAGAGCAGTGGATCAACAGTTATAAAAACAAAACAAAATAAGACAAAAAAGTAGGAAGAAATTATGAACCAGAGATTTTGTATCCAGTTCTTAATAGAAAAACAATCTACTGGAGAATGGGTTTATCCAAATAAAGAGATGACTGAGAAAAAAAAAAATTAGTATGACAGTTTTCCATGTTGAACCACTTTAGAAAATAGTTTAGAATTTTCTTCAAAAATTAAACATTTATTTACCATATGATCTAGCCACTCCACAGCCAAGAAAAATAAAAGCATGTATCTATGAAATATTTATAAGTAGATGTTTATAGCAGCTTTATTGATGCTATAGCATTCTACCCAAAATCTGAAAACATCTCAAGTGCCCAGTCACAAGTTTAGGGACAAACAAGACATGGTATATCAAATACAGATCTTCCTCAACTTATGAAGGGATTATTTCCCAATAAACCCATCATAAGTTGAAAATATCCTAAACCTACCAAATATCATAGCTTAGCCTCACCTACCTTACATATTCCCAGAACATTTATAATAGCCTGCAGTTGGGCAAAATCATCTAACATAAAGCCTATTTTATAATAAAATGTAGATTTTCTATTAAGTCATTAATTTATTAATTTAGTTTTATGGTAAAGAAGAAGAATGAAGGGGAATTACACGTGTTTCTTTTCAGGAAGTCATTACATTATAAGATACTCATGGCCGTATAGAAATACCTACCTTTTGAAGGACTTCTATGGAAAAATAACCTTATGTGACTTTGTCCAGAGAGTTCTGTAGGACATTTCATGATATCCTAGGAAGATCCCTGTGTTGAATTTGTTATTCAGGAATCCAGATCTTTAGCTGCTTCTATGTCTCAGTCCTATAACTTAAGTTGCAAATGTCCTAGACTATTCAAGGATGCTTACTAGGAATGGAATTCTTTTCTTACTCTCAGCTTCCAGCCATCAAGTCAACCCTCAAATTATAGATCCAGTTCATCAGCACATCTGTATTCTCTCTACTTTGGTCTTCCTATGAAATTCTTTCAAAGTAGTTATTGGACATTATAACTTATTCTGTAAAAAAGTTTTAAGACCTTATTCCTTAACAATTTCTAAGTCAGCATATTTGAGCAAGGGTACTCAGCATTAAATCACTACAGTTCAGTCTAACTTCCTGCTGCTTTGAATCACCCTTTAGATTCATAATTATTGCTTCTAGTTTTGTTGAGTGTTTTCCTATGGTTCTGTCATGGAGAGTTCATTATTTTCCTTCAGAAATATGTCTTCAAAGGGAAAAGAATTGGTACAAATTTGTATTCTGCATGAGTCTCCCCCACAGTGCTCAGGGACATATGAAACCATGCACTTGAACCATCCATGAATCTGTCCTGATAAACCACAAAAATATTAAAATTATAAATCAGCAGGAGATCTGGGTTATAAAATTATTTACAAAATAGTTTATATTTAGTACAGTCCTACCCCTGGAGAGCATGGAAGTAATAAAATTGGGTCTGTTCTTTAAGAAGATTAGTCACAGACTTCAGTGGAAAAAGAAGTGAGGCAGGAAGGCCAGTTTGAAGGCTATTAAAGTATCATTGCAAAGGTACAAGAATGGTACCTATAGTAATGGAAAGAAGTATTCCAGGAGGATTACTGAAGAAGAAGCTGCACACATTGGCTCTGAGTGGAGTGTAGAAATTGTAAGTTTGGGTCGACTAAGACTGTAATTGCTCCAAACCTTAGCATATACATGTCATGTATCATGTCAGTAAGTCATCAATATCTGCTCATTCTCAGGTGTGTTTATAAGAAACTATGTAAAGTACGAAGAGGCAGCTATTTTGAGTGGCTACATGATCTATTATCTACACAGTGACATAGTAGTAAGCTGGTACTTTACCAAGGAATCCTTCAGTAGGTGGCTTCAGGATTATTCCTCTTCCTCTCATCATTTCATTCTCTACTATTAAAATGCCTTTTAAGGGGCACCTGGGTGGCTCGGTCGGTTAAGCGTCCAACTCTTGATTTCAGCTCAGGTCGTCATCTCAGGGTCCTGGGATTGAGCCCTGTGGCAGACTTCCCACTCAGTGGAGAGAGTCTGATGGAGGATTCTCCCTCTTCCTCATGCACTCACGCCGCACCCCCCACCCCGTCTCTCTCAAATAAATAAATAAATCTTTAAAAAATCTTTTTAAATTTCCCCTAGATTATCCATCAAGGTGGAGCTATCTTGTCCAAGACTTTTGAATTTATTATTCACTTCATTTTTTCCATTGCACTCTGATATTTGTAATACCATTAAGGTGAATGGCATTTTTTCTCCCCAGTTGTACCCTGGGCTCCTTTGGAACAAACTGCTCTTAACTCATTCCAGTTTTATGATCACATTCTCACAAGCATTCAAAAATTCAATCAAACATTGTCCTCTGAGTTCACCCAATTCTACATTTTATTTGAATTTATGTTATGTTCATGATATCATGTATAACTCCTTATCAATATTTTCTAATTAATATGGATAACAGAAATATGAAGAATTCCTATTTTTTATTGGCATGTGAAGAAGAGATAAAACTTTCAAAAGAGTAGGAATAGGAAGTTTTCATAACATGAGAAATTCCATAGGAATAAAAGTTCTAGTTAAATGTAGCATTGTCAAAACAAATACCAGTATAGATAATTTGTAAGGGACACTGTGGTAATTTAAAGGTTTTTTTAATAGTTGAGGGATGCATTGCTAAACAATATTACTGGAGAAAATCATATACAATGGAGAGAAGGGGATTCAGCAAATATATTTATAATATTTATATTTATAAAATATTCATATTAATTATAATAATATAATATAAATTTATAATAATGTATTAATATTAATAATATGTGTTTCTCATTTCCTTAACTTGCATTCTTTGCTACAAATATTGAGCCTAAATAAACAAATCAACATTTATAATCTTGACATCTTATTGTAAGTTTCTGGATCCTGTTTCCAAACAACAGTTCCAATCCTACATCTCTCATCTTAGTGTGGCAACAAAAATGTTGATTTTTTTAAAAACATCTCATTACTATTGTTTACTGTCATTGCTAGAACTGTATTCTTATTCTTCATCCCCCTGGCCCTGAAAAAAACAATGCCATAGATTCCTTGATAGCCTTTTTTATTCTATTCCATCTATAAACAGTTAAGATTATTTATCCTAAAACTTTCAACATTAACCTTCTGTCCACAGGGCACTCTCTAGCATTTAGGTAAACATAAATTGAAGTGCCCAGCATCTGTTAACACTCCCAGGTATTATGTCATGGTCATTCTAGACTTTATATTCCCTCTTGTCTGGATGGTCCATGACTATTAAATTCTAACCACAGAAAATTCTTACTTCACGGTGATCCTTCATTTTTCTTGATTCTTCTAAATCTTTCTGCAGCTAACACACATATTCACAATTTATAGCATTCTACCTTATATTTTACCAAACATTTTCATATGTATATCATATGCTAATAAGTTTTGCTGTTTTCTCTTTAGCTCTCCTGCCTGAGTTTGGAGCTAGTCTATTCCCTATGATAGAATGAACTAACATAGTAACATATTTACTCATAGTTGAGTACGTCCATAGATATTCTCTCTCATTCCCATTTTGTAGCTGAGAAGAAAGGGGTTCAGACAGGTTAATTGACATGTCCCCCTAATGTAGCAAGTATGTGGCAGAGGAAGTCCCCAAATTCAGGACCTAGGCCATTTCCCCCACTTCAAACACCATTTTCTTTCATTTCCAATTACTTTCTCCACGTAAATATAAAAACTGAGCACTACAGCACAAAGTAATATATATAGATTAGCATTTTTATTTTCTCTTTCTTCAAGGTGCTGAAGTGCTGGCATTAAATAACAACTTTGGGTTTGACTTTGCTTTGGATAATACACCAGTTAAGAGATACAAGCTTCAATCATATAGGATAATAGATGATCTGCTGAAAAGAGCAATTGATTTTGAAGTTGTAATTTACTTGAAGTGTTTTGATGATCTCATAAAATACAGGCACAGAATTGAAGTTATTTAGGATTTCATGACTCTTAAAGCCTGAATTACTACTTCAGTGCCAAAGTCCCCAGGAAAGATCCACAGGTTCCTGTATTGCAAACTATGTATTTATTGCACTGTAAATATACTTCCTGGTACAGAAGCTTTTTCTTTACTGTCTCCATATCTTATTTATTACAGCTCTCTTTCAATCTCTTTCTCTTTCTTCTTCTCACTCTCTCTTTCTGTCTCTGCCTAGCAAGTGGCCCAATCCCATTTTGTTTGGGTGTCTGGCCCATGGTCTACATTTCTGTTCAAAATGGTTTTATTTAAGGTCGTGGAAATAACCCCAAGTGATGTACCATCTTTTAGCTATCAGTTATTCCTCTTGAACACAATTCTGGTGTTGTATTATTATATGGATTTTATCATTTTATCACTTATCATTTGATATCCTTAAACAAGGACAATATTATCCAGAAAGAGGGCAGAAGAAAACAGTCTTCTCTGGGTGGTCTCTTTTATGGGAGGATGGTAAAAAGGGTAGCTTGAGGAACTTGACAGGTTGCTCTAGTCCAGTGGTCCTCAATACTGAAGGCATAATAGAATCATAGGGGAGCTTTTCATTTTTTGTTATTATTTTTTAAGATTTTATTTTTAAGTAACCTCTACACCCAACATGGGGCTCAAACTCACAACCCAAGATCAAGTCACATGCTCCACTGACTGACCCCCCGATGTGGGGAGCTTCATAAACCACCCAACTAGTTAAATCAGAATTTTTGGAGAAGATAGATTTTTAAACTCCCCAAGCTGATTTCAATGTGCACCAAAGTATTATAACCACAGCTGTAGTGGAAGTCCCTTTATCAGAAACATAAGAACATGGGAAAGCAGTACCCTCTGGTTGTGTGTGTGTGTGTGGATGGATAAGTGGTTATGTAGGTAGACAGAGAAATCAAATAAGAATATAAATTATATTTCTCAATTGGTTCAAAACCTAGAAAAGTAAAAGTGATACAATTAATTATCATTAACCCAAGTCTTATTTCAGGGTGATATGCTGTGAGAAGTACACTCACTTAGCATTTTTCAGAATGTGATACATGAAATCATTTATGATAAACTTACATGTTTCCTATAAAAATACAAGCTCTTACTGATTTCTTTGCTGAAAATGAGGCTTACAAAAAAATCATTGCAATTTTCTCCTTTATACAGACCACGTAATTTACAGATGGCATTTAATCCTACCAGTGAAGGTTCCAAACTATTCATTTCTGAATTTTTTTTAGATTCTTAGAAGTATGGATTATACAGATGATATAGGTGATGTGTGGATTTTTGAAAACTGAATTTTGAAAAATTTTCTGCATTATTTTATATGATAAACCTAAAGCCATCTTTTGAAGTGAACAATTATTAATCAAGTTTATGTAAGCATATATAATAACTAAAAGTAATTGTGATTGCACTCTGTTTTGTTGTGGTGGTGGTGATAGTGATGGTTTTTGAAACATTATTAAACCATGCTTAAAATTGGAATTTTTAAGGCATAAAGTTTCGGATTTAAAATACTCATGATGATAATAAAATATTCATATAGTCTTTGTATAGATATTAACACTAATTTAATGAATCAATTAAGCAGTATTTTGGTATTGCTTAACTATCAACTGCAAAAACACATCATACAAAAATAATTTGATTTTGGGTGTTGGCAAAGAGAACAGGTCTATTTAATTTTCTATCATCTATGAAGAACCACTCATAAATTCAGATATTAAATATTTCCACTTGCAATAGTATTTTGAAACCGAAAGAAAGAAAGGAAGGAAGGAAGGAAGGAAGGAAGGAAGGAAGGAAGGAAGGAAGGAAGGAAGGAAGGAAGAAAGAAAGAAAAAGAAAGGAAGGAAGGAAGGAAGAAAGAAAGAAAGAAAGAAAGGCAGGCCAGCCATCATACAAAATCTATTTTTTTTAAAGAATAATATATTCAAGTATCATCAGAAAAAGATATGTAATGTGACTGGGAATAATGATGGAAAAACAGCATAGATGTCTTTTATAGTGTTGTATTTAATTAAAAATATTGGAGCTGCAGAAGTAATTGTGAACACTTTTAAAAGCATGTTTTGTTTTGTTTTGTTTAATGGTAAAAGCATAATCAGTAGCAAAGCATGAACGATGTTTTATTAGTTTCCTCTGTTAAACAACATGTTTCATTATAGAATTGTGGGTATGACTGGAATCTTGATTTGTCAATAATTACACCTAGAATGAAAAGCTAATATTCTCCACTGAAGACTATTTACGTTATGAATGCTATGAACTCAGCTAATTATTTGGTATTTATCAGATAATAGCTGCATAAGGAATTCCAATTTTTGAACACAAAAGTCTGTTAGCTTTTTCCCACACCTTTAACTGAAAAAGATAATTTTTGAACAAATTGACAACTTACTGATGTGAAGACAAACAAAATACAGCCTAGAAAATGTTGGAAAAGCACAGAGGAAAATTGGTCCATTATGAACATTTTGTTCCTCAAATCCAAGTTGGACATTAGTTCAGTTTTGCTGCTTTGGGTGCAGAATAGGCTCAGATATACACACATGGAAGCCCACCCCACCATATATACTGCATGAAGAAATGTTTTTTTCATATTAAGGGCCAGACACCAGATTTTTATTCTCTGTCTCTGTCCTCCTCAATCTCTCTCACTCTTAGAGATTATAAATAACTCTTGTTCTCAAATGATACTTGTTTGGCCTTTCACACATGCAAGTACTCTGCCCAAATGAGAATATAAGGTCTTCCAAGTCAGTCTTCATTTCAGAGCCAACACATGCATGCTTTGTTTAGCTTTGCATGTTTAGAGGCACAGTTATATTGGAAAATTTGATGATTTCAAAAAAGTGGAGAGACATGTCTACATTTATGTCATTGGTTGTATATTATCATCTAAAGATCTCACTAACAATATTTGGATGTTATGAAGACATTTTTTAATGGTTTGCCTTTATTTTCCCTAATGATTTAGTGTTGGTGTACTGATGAGAAACCTTGCCAGTACTTGTAAGCACTACCAGATAACTAGAACTAATCAGAAGAAAACTAGAATCTGGAGGTCATTCAGAGGACTTTTTGAGGTGAGTTGGTTGAATAAAATTTCTATTATTTTATTGATAAATTATGTGCAATAATGTATCCTATCAGAACACAGTTAAGCACCTTTTAGCCTTTTATGATTGTTTATCTATGAGTTGGAAATCCCAAGGAAAAGTGGCATCATAACTATATAGAATAGAATTGAAGTTTTGTGTTAGAATTTCTTATTTTTCACTAAGTGACATCAAGCAGATTATCAATTTTATTGACCAATCACAGTCAGCCTCTTCTTTTCCTTTAAAATTATTTTTAGGTATATATTTTTTTGTAAGTTGGGTCAGGTCTTTCTTTTTGTAATTAATATTTTATTTTAATTGTAATTACAAAATTTGCTTTTCTTTTAATTACATGATTTGATATTTTATTGCATTAATTTGTTATGGTGCTTCTATTTTGGCAAGTGATTCCAATTCTCTTTAAAGAAAATGGAATAAAATGAAATTCTTAAACAAGTTATTTAAGTTTAAGAAATAAATTGATTTAAATAAATAATAATAATACTTGTATTATTAGTGAGGATAGTATACAAATGACTGAAGCTGTTAAATATTTTCCATATCATTGGCAGCTATACCTCACCCCCACTTGTTTTATATCACCTTATTTTCTTAAAATATTATCCTCTTCATGGATATAAAATACTATGGTGAGTAGAAGAAAGTAGGCATGTAGGAGTAGAACAGATAGAATGAGCAATTTACCTATTTATCTGCTTGTTAGAGGTGGTTTCTCTGATTCAGAGAAGGAACAGGGGGAGTAAAAAAATACTCATTTTCACTGAAGCCTGACAGGTGTTTTATTTACTCTCTCTCCCCACTATCAACTTCTGTCTCCTTAATAGTGTATTTTTGTGGGGTGCCTGGGTGTCTCAGTCATTAAGCATCTGCCTTCGGCTCAGGTCATGATCCCAGGTCCTGGGATCCAGCCCCAAGTCGGGCTCCCTGCTCAGCGGGAAGCCTGCTTCTCCCTCTCCCACTCCCGCTGCTGTGTTCCCTCTCTCACTGCGTCTCTCTCTGTCAAATAAATAAAATCTTTAAAAAAAGAAGTAGTGTATTTTGTGTGGTTTAAACTTCTGAATAAGTACTGGTTAGCAATTTTTTGAACATTATATATTTAAAATCATAAAAAATTTAAACAACATAATGAGCATTCATCATCCAGTTTTGGAATTATGCCTTATTTGCTTTGAATTTTCTATTAGTTATGACACAGAGTTGTAGCCCCACTAGTTACATGCTTTGAAAATATTTTCATTCCTTCTTCCCTCTCTAAAGGGAACTGATTTCTTAACATTTTTGTGCATTTTCAACATCTATATATTCAAATGAATATCTTTATCATTAAAATAGTATTATTAATGATTTCCTTTTTTAATGATTTTCAAATTTATGTAATTTTATCATACTATTCATAACGGCTTTTGAGTTGCTTTTATTCAAGAAACAAATTTTAGAATTGTTTATTTTGATATATAGAGAAATATAGTTCTTAAGTTTCATCTACCATAATGATTCCTTTGAATGAATATACTCTATTTTATTTAAGCTTTATTCAACTGGTGGGCATCGTGCTGTTCCCCAATTTTCAATACTATAATCAGTTATTCCTTTTTTTTTTTTAAAGATTTTATTTATTTATTTGACAGAGAGAGACACAGAGAGAGAGCGAACGCAAGCAGGGGGAGTGGGAGAGGGAGAAGCAGGCTCCCGGCAGAGCAGAGAGCCCCATGCGGGACTCGATCCCAGGACCCTGGATCATGACCTGAGCTGAAGGCAGACGCTTAACGACTGAGCCACCCAGGCGCCCCTATAATCAGTTATTCCTTGATTATTCTTCTGCATGTATCTTTTTGTATATATGTAGAATATTAAGACATATCTAAAAGTTAGAATTGGTGGGTAATTGGTTATATCCATCCTCAAATTTAAAAAGAACACCAAATTTTTCTCAAAAGTGCTTTGTTCTTTGTATGCTATTGCACTGTAAGAGAGCTTCACCTTTTTAATCCTTGGTATAAAGTGATAATGTCAAACTTTATAATTTTGCCAATCTGATATGAATTTTTTTTTAATTTATGTGTTTTTGTTGTCATTGCTAATCAGTAGGAGCTTTCACATTCACATTGGCTATTTTGGTTTCCTCCTTGTATGTTATCTGTTTATATTCTTTGTATAATTCTCTCTTCAGGCTTTTGGTACCTTTTTTTAATATATTGAGTCATAGACATTTCAGCAAATTCTGAATATTCAATCTTTTGTTGGTTATATAGGCTGAAAATATGTTTCTCCAAATTTAGCTTTTTTACAACCTCACTTATAGACTATTTTGTCATACTGATAAGAAGTTTTAAATTTACTCTTACCAAGCCTTTTTCTTAATGGTTTGTGCTTGTGTGTCATCGAGAGAGCCTTCCATTCCCAGTGGATATGGAAACATGCTCCTATATGTAGGTCTAAAGTTTCAAAGTTTTCATTTTACATAGTCCAATAGTCTATCTAGATTTTTTGGTGTGTTATTTCTTGACAATGTAATTTTCATTTTCATATGGAGAGCCTATTTCTTTAGCATCACTTATTGATACCTGAATTTGTTGCTACCAATTATAATGCCCTTCTCTGTCATATTTCAAGTTCCCTTAACTATTTGGATCAGCTTATTTGTTTTCTATTGTATAGTGTTGATCTGTTTGCTTTCCACTCTGGTGGAATCTTAGCAACCGATAGGGGAAGCCTAGTTTTCCTCATGTTTCTTTTTGGAAAATAATCTTGACTACTCCTGGACCTTTACTCTTTACATAACACTTTGGGATCAGAGAAATTGGAGGAAGGAGGTTAGAAATTAAGTTAAAAACATCATGATAAAATGTGAAGAGATATGATTTGATAGCTGAAGCATAATGTGGGCTTAAAATGATATTTTCTTGATAGGAGATATAACAAAATGTCTGTATGCTGTTAAATATAATCCATACAGTGGGAAAAGGGTGTTATGAAGATAGAGGGGAAATTCATGAATTGAATTCCTTGAGTTAGTTCTTTGAGAAAAAGGGTTCTAGTGCTTAAATATTATAGTTGATCCTAATATATATATATAATGAAGGTTTCTATCATGGTAGCAGGATGAATGTAATGTATATAAGCACAAACAGATGAATATATGAAGTGCAGATTTATGGAGTTTCCAAGTTGATTTTATTTATTTATTTTTTTTTTTTAAAAGATTTTATTATTTATTTATTTATTCATGAGAGACACAGAGAGAGAGAGAGAGGCAGAGGTGGAGGGAGAAGCAGGCTCCCTGCTGAGCAGGGAGCCCGATGAGGGACTCGATCCCAGGACCCTGGGATCATGACCCGAGCCGAAGGCAGATACTCAACCACCTGAGCCACCCAGGCACCCCCAAGTTGATTTTATTTTATCTAGAAAGAAAAAAAGGTTGAGAGTAAGGATTGAGAAATATTTGTTGGACATCTGAGGAGAGAGAAGAAAGTATAAAATACTTTGTCACAGAAAGAATGTTTGGACTAAGGACATACAGTACGAGTGCAGGTTAGTGCTATGTAAACTCTATGTACCCATGGTCAACTCTCCTCTTCTTCCTGAGTAAAAGGAAGATTACTCTTACAGGCTACTTTGTACTTAGGTGAGTCCAGGTGATGCCAGTTAGTTATAAGTATAAAATGCATGTGTAACTTGCATCTGAAGGACAATGGAAGCCACTAGCTAAAATGGTGACCTCAAACAGTAGACTAAGTCGTCATGCTGAGTTGTAGTTTGGAAGTGAGTTACCCTGGAGAAGTGACAAACCTGTAGCAAAATTGCATGAGTAGATAATAAACTTACGTATGACTTACATGACTTTAAAATTGCTTGCTCTAGTCAAATGTAGGAGCATAGGTCCAGGCATAGGGTAGACAGAATGTTGGCTTTTACTTGAGATGGAGAAGGAAGGGACAAGGAGGTTGAATTAGTATACAATGAAATACTCCGGTACTAGAGCATTGAATTTAAACTGGTTTAGGTGAAAATCAAAGGCACACAAAAAGGTAATATTTAGTGAAAAGTTGGATCAATAATCTGTGGGTTCTGGTAAGCTCAGAAATTTTTTTTTTGAGTAATAGAGGGAGAGATATGGTAAGATGGAAGTGATATATAGAAAAAAGGGCACTTGCAGTGGCAATTTTGGAGTGTAGGAGTATAAGCAAGTCCATGCAATGTCCATAGGATAAAGAGGTTGCTATGGAGTGGAGGACTTTGGCAGAGAAGAAGTCATAAATTGAAAAGTCATGATACTGAAATGATTAAGAAATTTTTGAAAATAAATGACTTGTGGTTTGTTGTAATGGACCCCCCCCTTCAACTTAAAAATGCATATCTTTTTTTAATAGCTAAATTTTTTGTATTATTTGTTTTATAATCTTTCTCATCTTAAATTGTCTGTAAAATTTTGTCCTCTTAAATTTCCTATTACTACTTTTTAAATATAAACCATCATATTATACTACAACTATTATAGTCCCATTTGTTTATTTCCCCTAAGTTCAGGAAAAATTTCTCAAGCTATGTTCATATATAGTAATATAATATTCTGCCCTTGCAAATATATCTGTTACTGTTTCTGTTGCATAAAATAGCAAGTAATGGTGGGGTATTTTTAATAAATATTCTATTATTATTTCAAAAGATTAGACATGTAAAAATTACAGAAGAAACAAATATGTCTTGCAAAGAAATGCCGGCTCTTAAATCTCTGGAAGCTTTGTGTAGCACAAAGATGTACCTTATGCTTTCTAATGCCTACAGATCTCTATGTTAGTGCTCAAATATTTTAAAAAATGTACTCTGTTGTGTCTCTTACATTTATCTTTTAAATATTCAGTCTGCTTTTCCTAATTCATCGTTACTTACTATAGGAAATAAGAATAAATGCTTTGCTTTTATCATGTGTATATAATATGTATATATCATAGATATATAAATGCATAAATATAATTTATATATAAATATATAATATACATTAGTATTATAATTCATATATAAAATTATTAAGAAACCATTGAATACTATGTTAAATGTGCCAAATTATATAGACATACAAATAAATTGTAAGACAAAGATTAATGAAGACAGTAATAACTGTGAATAGCATAATAAGTGAAACATCAGCTAATTCTGGAAATTGCTGACATTTGATTAATTACAAAATAAAGAAAATTTTAATTATACATTATTAGCAAACTAAATGAGAGAAAAATATATTAAAATAATAAAAATAAATTAAAGTAAAATGAATTAACTAAAATAATATTTTGTAAGTTTATATATTATTTATAAAAACATTAATTTCATATACAGTGACACAGAGTTAATATGTTAAAGTGAATTAATTGTAAGAATAAAATTCTATATAAGTCATGACTCAACACCTCATACACTTACAAAATTTAGATTTTAAATTTATTAAGAATTATTCTTTTGAATATTAATGTAACATTAATAGACAAATAATGAAATTTGCTCATAATATATTTGTTTAACAGAGATAGGTAGAAATCTATTTGGAATAGCATTTCTTAAGTCTGAGAGTGGAGAGACTTCAACCTAGAATATGAGGACTTATAAATTTTAAAATTATTATTAGACATGCCTTTTTACAATTCAGGAGAATTCAATCGAAATACGAATACATGACTATATGGATATGTAATTTTACTTATCCTTCGATAAAGCATGGAAACGCAGCATTTAGAAAGTGTCCACTTCCTTCCCGACTACAGGAAGATCACAATTATGAAAGAAAATATTCTTTTATTTGTAATATTTAAAAAGAAGATAAGAGAACTAGCTTTTTAAAAATGAAGCTAATACTTTTGTCACAGACTCCACTATGTATATATTTATGTATTTAAATGGAATAAACCCTGATTTGTCTGATGAGATGTGTGTTAGGATGAGCAAAAATCATCAGTATTTTATACCATAAGAAACAGCAAGATATACTTGTGTTTTATTTCATTACCATTATGGAATTTTGCATTATATTACAAACAAATTTATCCTTTGTTAAAGAGTTTACCTTCTATTTACTTTTTTCCTCCCCCAGGAATATATTCTCGGTCTATTACTTTAATGAGAAGGCATATACATAGTATTTGGAAAGACATTTACAAGCGAACACATTTATTAATTCCTGCAGTGTTACTCAAAGAAGGTTAATCACCTATTAAATTCCAGGAATTCTGCTGAATTCTGAAGATAAAAGATACAAATTTCTACAGAAACTCAGCAAATGGAGAAAATCCATTTAACTGTGAGATGGAGGAAGAAACAAATATTTAGTAATATAAATATAGTCATAATCCAAAATAAGACTTATTTAAATGTAAAGGTTATTTTTTTTTTACCTAGTATAGTAGAGCCTCCAAAATTAATTTTGGGTTTGTTATCACAAAAGAAAACAAGTGATGTTTTTGTACTGGATGTGTATGAACTGATATTCATAGTCACATACTCTTTCAAACAATTTCAAAGCAAAGAGGAGATATATATACTAAGATACATCTCTCCCTCTTTCCGTTTTGTTTTGTTTTTGTTTTTTGTCTTTTTGTCTTTGGGACCTGCCTCTATTTTTTTTTTCTTTCTTTCACTCATGAGATTTGTATAAGAAATTAATATTTACATATAGTTTTTGTTTTAGTTTTAAGGAAATACAATGTTTACAAAATCTGAATAAATGTCCTCACACTGTAACTTGATACTTGTATTAAATATGTTTTTACACACATCCACATTGATACTTATAGCTTTAGTTTGCATGTGTACATGTTTGTGTGTAGGGTGTTCCAGTGTATAAATAAAACTTTTATTAATTTATTATCCCAGAGTAGAATAGTTTTTATTTGTTTTGTTTAGCTATTGGAAAAAGGATTGCAATGAACATCTTTAGATACATTTTCTTAGGTATGGATGTCTGTTCAAGAATTTCTCTTGGTAGACACTGAGAATTAGAATTTTCCAGTGTCTAGGGCATGCATTTTTACTTGTCTAAAGTAGTCTTCTGCTAGGCCTCAGGTTCCAACTATAAGGCTAGATTAATGCTGTGCCAGTTTGTTGGGAATAATAGTACAGTTTTGCTTTGATGGCTGGGGTGGGCAGCACAAAAAAATGTATTTCCCTTGACTGGAAAATTTGTAATAATTTGGGAAATCCAGATTTCAAGACTAATCATATCGAGAAAGGATGCATTTGTTAACTTTCCTTCTTCCTGACAGCTATCACATATCTACATTGGATATCTAATCCTGTTGAATTGCTCTGTGCAACTCTGCTTCTTCATAATCCATAGGAAATTTTGAGAGTCCATGTTAAATACGCATATGTACTCTGTTACAGAACACAAGTTTTGTCTCTACATAATCTGTCCTTGGTTGTAATTTAGAGTGTGTAATTATTCAAAAATGCAATTAGTACAATATGAGATATCATGAATGATTTTTCATGTGTCTTTATTAGAAGCAAGCACAGATTTTGCTCAACAGACTAAATGAGCTTATCTTTGTTGTCTTCATTTATCTACAACTGCTGCTCCAGTTCCACCTTAGAAAGAGTCATCGTCTCTTTCCTTTCTCGAGACTTTTACGGTAATCCTGGTTTCATGTTTTGTTTTTACGTTACCCTCAAGCATACTGGAATCGTATTACTAGTTAAGTATGATACAAATAATTAAGTCAATGAGGTTGTGACAGATTAATTTATTAAACAACAAAATGTGGATATTTTGTGGCTCCTACCTCATCTCCACAGTCTTAACACCTTCCTGAGATTTTTTTTAATTATGAATATAGTCAACTCTGCTTTCAGATTCCCAAAATTAACTGGGGGTGTATATCACAGTTTCTACTAGTGCAGGAATGGAGTACCTTCTCGAGCCCCTTCTGTGTTTAAAACATTTTTATTTCCTCTTATAAATTATTTTTCTCTACCACATGTAAAATCTTTATTTTACTAATGGTATGATACGGTTGGGGAAACCTTTTCCTTACTTCCATTGTGTCATTAATTTTGCATTTACCAGGTCTTAACTTTTGGAAATAACAGAGCCAAGATCTGGCCTTTTTTCCCTTCTACCAGCACTCTGATCATTCTTCTCTTCCTTGAGGGCATAGCATAAAATACCTTCATTAGATTCAAGGGCTTAAATGTTTTGCAAGTATTAAAAAAACAGGACAACAGGGGCTCCTGAGTGGGTTAGTCGGTTGGGCCTTCAACTTTTGATTTGGGCTCAGGTCATGATATCAGGGTTGTGGGATTGAACCCCTGCATCGAGGTCCATGCTAAGCAGGGAATCTGCTTGAGATTCTTTCCCTCTGCTCCTCCCCTCCCCCACTCTAGAGGTTCTCTCTCTCTCTCTCAATAAGTTAATCAATCTAAAAAAAAAGCAAAACAACAAAAAAGGATGTATGCTGATATGTGAACACAAAATAAATTAGTTCTCAGATTTACATTTCTGGCCTTGAAACGGTGAGATGATCTGGAATTACCTTTGATTATAAACAACTAGAAAACAAGAAAAAAATTTTTAATTTATTGAATAAACAGTGGAGGAATGTGATTCCTGAATAAAGGGAAACAAATTATGTATGCCTCACTGTAGCCTAGTCTTTCTGCCTAAAGGAAATTCCTAAACTCTGCTGTAGTAAGAGGGACAGAAAATAGTTTGGCAGTCTATTTGAGAATTCATTATATAATATACAAAGAACTTAGTGTAGTCAAATTGATTTTGAAAAGAACAAAGTTGGAGGAATGACACTATGTGATTGGAAGACTATACAGTGAAAAATACATTTTGATCATATAGATCAATGGAACTGAATAGATAGGTCCATTCACATATGATTCATTGTTTTTTGACAAAATTCTAAAGACGACAAGTTAATATATATATATTTTTTAAAGATTTTATTTATTTATTTGACAGAGAGAGACACAGCGAGAGAGGGAATACAAGCAGGGGGAATGGGAGAGGGAGAAGCAGACTTCCTGCGGAGCAGGGAGCCCGATGCGGGACTCGATCCCAGGACCCTGGGATCATGACCTGAGCCGAAGGCAGACGCTTAACGACTGAGCCACCCGGGCGCCCCGACAAGTTAAAATAATGAGGAAAGTATTTTCAACAAATGGCAATAGAACATATAGGTATTCATGTGGAAAAAATAAGGAAAGCCTGTTTTATCTCACATACCAAAAAATAAATATCTCAATGGATTATAGACCTAAAATTAAGATATTTCTTACAGGTAGCATACAAAAGAAATGACTTTTGGTTAGGAAAATACTTTTTAATAGTACACAAATGACTCAAATCATAAAGCCAAAGTATTTTAAAAACTGACCTTATAAAAAAAGTAAACTTCTGATGTGGTATATATATACAATGGAATATTATGCAGCCATCAAAAGGAATGAGATCTTGCCATTTGCAACAACGTGGATGGAACTGGAGAGTGTTATGCTGAGTAAAATAAGTCAATCAGAGAAAGACAAGTATCATATGACCTCACTGATATGAGGAATCCTTAATCTCAGGAAATAAACTGAGGGTTGCTGGAGTGAGGGGTGGGGTGGGAGGGAGGGGGTGGCTGGGTGATAGACACTGGGGAGGGTATGTGCTATGGTGAGCGCTGTGAATTGTGCAAGACTGTTGAATCACAGATCTGTACCTCTGAAACAAATAATGCAATATATGTTAAGGAAAAAAAAAGAAGATAGCAGGAGGGGAAGAATGAAGGGGGGGAAATCAGAGGGGGAGACGAACCATGAGAGATGATGGACTCTGAAAAACAAACTGAGGGTTCTGGAGGGGAGGAGGGTGGGAGGATGGGTTAGCCTGGTGATGGGTATTAAAGAGGGCACGTTCTGCATGGAGCACTGGGTGTTATGCACAAACAATGAATCATGGAACACTACGTCAAAAACTAATGATGTAATGTATGGTGATTAACATAACAATAAAAAATTTAAAAAAATAACAAAATAAAACAAAAAAACTAACCACACAAGTGCTGGAGTGGATGCAGAACGACTGGAACACTCATATTTTACTTGTGGGAATGCAAAATGGTACAGCCACTTTATATAACAGTTTGTTTTTGTTTTTTAATAAAACTAAATGTACTTAAAAAGAAAGTAAACTTCTGCTTTTCTAAAGTTGATGTTAGCAAATGAAAAGGCAACACACTTGGAAGAAATTGTTGCAAATCATATCTGATAAAGAACTTGTATAGAAAATACATAAAGGACTTTTACAAATCAATTCTGAAGATGAAAATAATTATTAAAAATGATCACAATATGGGGCACCTGGGTGGCTCAGTTGGTTAAGTGTCTGCCTCTTGATTTTGACTCAGGTCATGATCTCAGGGTCCTGGAATTGAGCCCTGTGTTGGGCTCTGTGCTGAGTGGGGAGTCTGCTCGAAGATTTCTCTCCCTCTCCTTCTGCATATGCATGCACTCTCAATCTCCCTCTCAAATAAATGATTCAATCTTTTAAAAAAGTGAGCACAATATATGAACAGATATATCACCATATAAGTAGTAAAAATAACTGGTAAGCATATGAAAAGATGCTCAACATCATTATTCATTAGGGTGATGCAAATAAAAACCACAAAGAAATATTATTACATAATAACAAGAATAACTAAAATTAGAATTTTCGATGATACTGGTAATGTTAGGCTATGGGATAACTGCAACTCATATTGTTGATAGAGATACAGAATGTTACAGCCACTTTGGAAACAATTTGTCATTTTGCATGCATTTAAAATATTTATTTAACATGGATTATTTTGATAGTTCCTCTTTTTTTCCTTATAGTTCTTGTTTTGAAGTCTAAGTTTTTCCTAATATTAATATAGTCATTTCTACTTTCTTTTGATTAAAATGTAAGTGGTAAGTCTTTATTTAATCTGTTAACTTTTAACTTTTCTGTGTCTTTATATTTAAGGTGGATTTTTTTAAAGATTTTATTTACTTATTTGAGAGAGAGAGAGAGAGCGAAAGCAAGAGCAAGGGGAGGGGCAGAGGGAGAAGCAGGCTCCCCACTGAGCAGGGAGCCTAATGCGGGCCTTGATCCCAGGACCCTGGGATTATGACCTGAGCCAAAGGCAGCCACTTAACCAACTGAGGCACCCAGGCACCCCTAAGGTGTTTCTTATATACGGTGTTCAGTAAGTTCTTTTTTTCACCCCTATTTGACAATTTCTGCTTTAAATTGGTGTAGTTATGCTATTTGTGTTTAAAAGGAATCATGTCGAACTTGATTCTGATACACACATAAGTTACTTTGAATCAATTCATGTCTTCCAAAACTTATTTAAACTATATTAGGAAATGTCCAGCGCAACCTTCAGTCTGGGACTAATTTACTCCCACTACTAAAGCAATAACCTCTGAGTACTTGACATTATATTCTGTTTATGATGAGTTCTTGTTTATTCTGGTCTGTGGTAACTAACTCTTCCCAGCTTATGTGAATTTCAGGAGTCTTTTACCCATTGCTTTCTGGTGGTTCTTTCTCTAACATGGATAGTGAGTATAATCATCCAAAGACTTGAGCAGGCCCATCCACAGATCTTCGTCCCTCTCTGTCTATCTTGTCTAAGGTATTTTGACCTGCCAATTCTAGCTGCCTTTCTAAAGTTTAACTCTTTGTCTTTTAATTTGTCCAGTTCCCTAGTTGTTTGAGGTAGGAGGTTACTTTCAGTCTCTATTACTGTCATGACTAGAAGTAGTATTTGGTTGTTAATATTTCAGTGAACAAATAATGGATCCCTCTCTAGGTTATTTTATCAGCATCACTAAAGAATTGTTTGTGAAAATTGTTAATTTATGATAACCATGTTTCTCATATCTTCCCTTAAATAACATGAAACTCACTCACCTGATGATAGATTACCCTTCATTTTGGCTCATCATAAGGCAGTTCTTGGAAAGGCTTTGTTTGTATGTGTGAAGAAAACTAACTGTAATTTTGAATATATATCACAACTTAACATACAGCTTCCTACTAAAGTATGGAACACTAAAGGCTTATCAATTGAATTCATTAAAAAGAGATAACAGGGGCACCTGGGTAGCTCAGTTGGTTGAGTGGCCAACTCTTGGTCTCAAGCAGACTCCCTGCTGAACGTGGAGCCTGACTCAAGGCTCGATCTCACAACCCTGAGATCATGCCCTGAGCTGAAATCAAGAGTCCAAGAGTTGGAAGCTTAACCGACTGAGCCACCCAGGCGCCCCCTCTCCTCTTCATAACATCACTCATTGGATTTAGGGCCCACTTTAAATCTAGGATGATTTCATCTTGAGATCCTTAAGTGATTACATATACAAATAACCTATTTCCATATAAGATCCCATTCTGAGGCTTTTCAATCCATTACACTGTACCTTAAATAAATTGCAGATTTTTTTCAATTTAGGCAAATTTTTGGCAAGCAACAGAGACTTACTCAAGATAGTTCAAATATAAGAAGCTCATTATGCAAATAGTAAATGGAATATTAGAGAAGAACAAGAATATAAATCATAATGAGAATGAATAAAGAAAACATAAAAAAGTAAGACCAAGATTATTGAAACTTTGGATGAATATATTTTTTACACTGTATTGGTAAGAGAGTAAAATGTGGTTACCCATGGATCCTGAATTTGCATTCTAAAGGTAGAATAAATTATATAGAGCAAAAATTTTTACAGTAAATTTTCTGCTATTATTACAATATTAAAAAACAAGAAAATACTTAAAAAGTACTATATAAATTATTTTATATACTACAATGAATGGAAAGTTAAATGACGTTTGAAAAACATTACATTAGTTGTCAGAAAACACATACGTATTTAAACTAAAGAAAAAGTTAAAATAATAAAACATCATTAATTATGTGCTGGAAAAATAAAAATAAATAACTTAAGACTTTTCAGTGAAATGTAAGTCTTAATCCATAGTCTTAGATCGGTAACGAGAGGTAGTTCTTTAATAACATTTTTACTTATTTTGGTGTTATTGATCTGGTCTGGCCTCCTGCAAATATTGATAGTTCTACCAATCTATCAATATTTTCAAAGATTTTGGCATAGGCTATAATATACAATTAATTTATTTTTCTAATCTCTTGATTATCTAGAGTTATATTTTTTAGCTGTACTAGTGTATATTTATATCTTTTTCCTTTTTAATTCATCAGTCTTAGTGGAATTTAACTATTCCATTGATTTTTTTAATTATATGTTTTATAAAATAGTTTTGTCTTATTGTTTGTAAATGACCTGTTTGGGATTAAGAAATCTATATGTGTATATTTGGGGAATTAGGGCGTGGAAATCAATGGAACCGAACACAAATAAGGCGCTTCTGTGCTCTGTGGGAATGGCTTTACCATGAGAAAGGAAATAATCTGGCACGCTTAGCTAGCCCCAGCAGTTAACTTGAGAGTAACATGTAGCTGGTATGTCCAGGTACAATGTTGTGGCTGTTGCTAATGACTATTGAAAACACAGACCCATTAGTAAAAGTTATCCAAGCTAAGGAGAAAAAAACCTATAGGTGAAACCTATTAAAAGCCAACACTGAGATTCAAGTAATCCTGCTATTACTTTTGAAAGGATCTCCCCTTTCAAAAGTGTTGAAATCAAAAGAAATCCATTTCCCTACCTATTTTACAGTGAAGTAAGCACATCTTATTTTACTTTATTGCTGAGTGGAGTAGATGTCTTAAAAGAATCTGGCATGAGTAGAAAATGAGAGCTTGCCCTGGAACAGAGCACCTGTGATGCTAGGTCCCTAAGTGGAATGGAGGAGAAATTGCAGCTCCTGAGCAAGGCAGCAGCTGCTGTGTGAGTGATAACTGAAGCACTAAAAATATGTGCTGGCTACCAACAGTGAGATTTTTCTCAATTATGGGAGAATGCAGGTTTCTTTTGTATAGTGTTTTTACTCGATTGTACTTTTTTAAACTATTCTACAATAAGATTGAATTTTATGTACATACTTGTTATAATAATAAAAATTTTACTATGGAAATAATTTTACATGAAAAAGCATACATTCACTTAAAAATTCTAAAAGACTCACAACTACACAAATATATCAATATTGTTTGGAACACATAGTTTTTCTAAGTTTATTTTTTATTTTTATTTTTTAAAAGATTTTATTTACTTATTTGACAGAGAGAGACACACGGTGAGAGATGGAACACAAGCAGGGGGAGTGGGAGAGGGAGAGCAGGCTCCCCCCCTGAGCAGGGAGCCCGATGCAGGGCTCAATCCCAGGACCCTGGGATCATGACCTGAGCCAAAGGCAGACACTTAATGACTGAGCCACCCAGGCGCCCCACAGTTTTTTTAAGTTTAAAATGCCAACACACTAATTCAACTTTCTCTGCTTAACTTCAGAGTAGCAAGGGAATGTTTATAAGTCCCCACAATAATATTCAATTGTTTGAGTCTTAGCAAAAAGATGAGAAACTCCATAATAAATGAGTCCCTGAACAGAGAAGAAAGTATGTGGAAAGAAAGACAAGGAATTTGTACTTTGGGTTTTCTTTTGTGCAAAATATTGGCTTAGGAGTCAGATGCAGTAGGAATAAATTTCAAGCTCTGCCATTTATTATGTGTCTTTTTAAAAAAATTACTTTATGTCTAAGCTTCCATTTCCTTGTTATAGATAGTTCCTATTTGACAATGCAAAATTGTCATAAAAAATTGTCATTTTTTACTAGATATGTCATTCAATTCCAACTAGTAATATCTATCTTATTGGATTTCTCTGAACATCATATGAGAAAAGGTATAAAATCAATTAGCCCAGTGACTTACAGAAAATTCTTAATGAGAACTATAACTAATATATAGTTTAAATATTAATCAAAATTATTAATGACATTAATTATTCTACTATCATGATAAAATGATGGTCTTTCTGATTTCCTGAAGTATCTTTGCTTAATTTCCTATGCCATGAGAAGTTATGAAAACTCTTGGATGTTTAATTAAGAATTCCCAATATCCCTATTATAATTACAGAAACACAGCCTCTGTTAACATGCAGTATGCAAAACACATTTCATAAACCAAGTTTTAAAAGGGGGTAGACTCAGAGATCCCTCAAGGTAGTTATCGATCAGTCAGCTGGTAAGTGGAATAAACTCAGAATGGCATAGGTGCTTTGATCAACATAAAAAGCTCTTGTTAAACAGCCATAATGAAAGATCTCATTAATTATGGGGTGTGTGTGTGGGAGGGTGTGCACATATGTGTGTGTGTGTGAATGTGAATGAGAATATACTCACCACTTTTTGATTAGAGTTATAGTTAACTAATTGTCTGGCATTTGTGTTACTTTTGGAGACAGTTTCCTCCTGGTCTTGATTCAGGTTAGATAGCTAAAGTTCATTTATCTCTCAACCTTGAGGTTTAGAAGCTGTTATTCATAGTTTTTGTATTTTATTGATTCATTAAAAGATCCTGTTGGCTTATGAGTCTACAGAGATACAGAACTCCCCAGCTCAAATGAACACATTTTATTGTGTTTTGTGGAAAGACCAAGTCCTGAGGAGTCATCATTGGTGTTTAAAGAATTAGTATCTCTGAATCTTGTCTTTGCTCAGCCATGTACCGAGAATAAAATCAAGAGTAAGTATTTCCTTTTTTACTAGCTAGGTTTTGAACCCAAGTTAGTTAATCTCCTGGAAAACTGCAGAAACTTTCTTAGGTTAATGGGAGGCAAAAGAACAGTGTTCTACTTTCTTGGCACTTTTTACTGA
The DNA here is from genome assembly GCF_011800145.1 of Mirounga leonina. Taxonomy (NCBI): domain Eukaryota; kingdom Metazoa; phylum Chordata; class Mammalia; order Carnivora; family Phocidae; genus Mirounga; species Mirounga leonina. Next base: position 37,957,661 of record NW_023270305.1, read on the forward strand.
GTTCCTTCCTAATCTAGGCAGTCTAGAACTATGACTCTTCATTGTGCATTAATGTCATTAGTGGTGCTTTATATATATATACATACATATATGTATATATATATACACTCTCTCTATATATACACACACATATACATATGTGTATATATATATATGTATATATATATGTGTGTATATATATATTTCCAAACACAGCACGAGAATTTCTTGGATTGATGACTGAAGTACTCTACTTTAGCTTGTATCACACTAATGGCTAGAAAAACTACAAAAGAAAATGAAACACTAAAAAAAGTAGAAAAAGATAGTGTCAAGCAAGGGAAGGAGAATTCTCCCTAAAACCTAGAGTAAAATCAGGGTAAACTATAATCCTCCATGCCTTACAGATTATTGAAACTTCTGAGACTTCAGGGACCCCCAAATTCATATTAAAAATGTTTGGATTTCACTTTTTATCTTCCAACTCTTCCCTTCAAAAAACCAGTTTTAATTTTGCATTGTCAAAGTAGCTCAATTTCTCCTAGTCTATAAAATAGAGACTTTTGATTATTTGTCTGTTAATTGTTTAGTTAAGATATATTTACAGAAACTGTTTTGTAATATTCTTCAATTTATTTTTATTTTTCTTTACAATAAAGCACATATAGCTTGGAAATGTGGGTTGTTTGAGACTAAGGATATGATATGTTTGGTACCTAAACGTGCCTCTTAATTGTGTTCCATTTTTGATACCTGAAATTCTTTTCAGGTCTCAGCTCTTACATTTTTCATTCTTTTTCTTTTAAGGTTTTATAACAGTAAGATCAAATGTAGCAAAATACTCTATTTTGAAATTGCAAAAGGTATTTTAAAGCCAATAATGATGATGCCAAAATTACATACTTAATCGACATACAGAACCACTATATTTATGCTTGGTATGTTTACATCATAGCAGATTTTGAACAATGTTCAAAATCATGGTAAAAATTTTAAGTCCTACTAATAATAGTCTAATTACATAAAAGTTCACTGTGTGAAAATTGAATTCACAGGAGTTAAAGGCTTTAGTAAATTATAAACATGTTCTATTATGACTTGCAATTATACAAGTTACACAAATATCACACATTTAGACTACTACTGGAGGCCTTTTGTTTCAAAATTTCAAAAGATATATATTTCAATAATCTATCTTTACCTATTACTCCCACTCTCCTCACTGCTGTTGCCCTGTTTATTCTCTGAGACAGGCTCTGTGGGACTTCTCTGAGTTTGTAGGCATATCCTCCTTCTCAAGCAAGGCACTCCATGACACTTTCCTCATTTTATCTCTGTAACTTTTCTTGAAAGTAACCAGAAATGTTCATTATTATTTATTTGCATTAATATTCAGTTAATATGACTCTCCCATTTATTTTTATTAAATTTATTTTATTAAATTATAACAATATCTGTGTTATTTTTGGATATTAAGTTTGAAATGCACATTGTAAGTTCTAGTATATGGTAAAAATTTATGAAAAAATCAAGTATTTAATAGGAAGACAAGATATATATATATATAGGAGAGTTTTCTGGGCTGGATATTTGAATTCATGGGAGCCAAGATTACAGAGGTAAAGAATTTTTACTCAACTAAGAAAACTGGAAGTCATCTTCAAAACAAACTGATTTTTAAATTATTAATAGTATTTGCATTATTATGTTAAAAATAAATGGTGAATACATCTGCCTTCTATTGCATGATATAGACAGCTAGAAGGAGCAATGCTTTTGCCCTACAATAAAAGAGATCCAAAATAACTTCAAATTCACATTTTTTTAACATATTGAGATTTAAGGTCACAGAGCAACAACTAGCCCTAAATTAAATAGAAACAGATGTGCAGGGAGAAATGAAATTGAAGTACTTGTTCATCTGGGTAGAGTGATAAAACTGAACACAGGTATGCGAAGTTCACCCAGAATGGTTGATGACTTGCTGCACAAGCTAGTGGGGACAGTGTGAAACCCCAGGGAGTCCAAAACCCTTCCTTGTTCTTTTTCCATGAACCCTACTTAATTCTCACTGAGAAGACAGAAAGAGTATTAAGAAGTGTGCAGTGTGCTGTAGACCTGGGAGAGGGGAAGAACAGCTGTATATGGAGGGCAAGAAACTCTGCTCAGATCCCTGCCTCTCCCCTTTATGAGGAAGAGAAGTCTCAACTTGAGGGGGAAAAGGAAACAATATGCTCCTTGGGCATTTGTAAAAATCCATGGCAGCTGGGAAGGGAACAAAGGTGGAAAAACACTATTCCCGGGACAGAAGCAGGATCATACCCTAGACTCAACTATAGCTAAGGAAAGTATGGGAGAATTAAGAGGTCCACATTCATGAGTTCCCAAGATACAGTGCTTGCCAAAATCTTAAAGCCAATCAGAATAAGAGACCTCTGCCTCCAAGCTAATAAGCCCTAAGTAACTAACAGCAGCATTATACTACTGGGAGAGGGAAAGGAGATGAACAAGAGCATAGAGAATGGCCCTCTCTGGTGTGCAAGAGAAAGTTTTAAGCTCAGAATCTAACAGACATGCTTAAGCAAATCTACTCCACCCTAGAAACAAAATACTGCTAAAGTATTTGAAGCCTGTGGTGCACTGAGGGTAACCATAGCAACAACAAACCTTAAAGCCAGCCAAACTCCTAAACAGATTAATTCAAACAACAGAGCTTGGTAGAAGGAATGCTGTGCCCATTTCCAGACATAAAGATGATTTACCTCCGTCTATATTGTTCTACACAAAATATCTGGCTTTCTAAAGAAATTACAAAGCATTTGAAAAGGCAAAGCAGAACACACCTTGAAGAGAAAAAATGGTCTTCAGAACATTCAAATGTAACAGGTATTACAACTATTTGACATGGATTTTAAAATAATTATGATTATGTGAGAGTCTCTAAAGAAAACCTGGATAGCATGTAAGCACATAGGAGTAATATCATCAGGGTCAAAACTATAAGAAAGAATCAAATAGAAATGCTAAATTACTATCTTTTACTATCAGAACTAAAGAATGTCTCTAATGAACTCAGCAAAAGACTTGACACCAATGAAAAAAGAATTAAAGAATATGAAGATTGATCAAGAGACATTACTCCTAATTGAAACAAGCACACACATACATAGGAAGAGGGAGAGAAAGAGAATAAAACAAAACAAAATAAAAACAGAGTATTGGAGAACTACTGGACAATGTTATGGGCTCAATATACCAATAACTGAATCCCAGAAAAAAGGAGAGAAAAGGAGCAGAAGGGAAATTTGAAGAAATAATAGCAGAGAATTTTCTAAAATTAATGCCAGTTTGATAAAACAAACAATATATTAAAAAATCCCGTAAAAGACCAAACAGTATAAATACTTCCACTCCCTAAAACTAAAAAAGAAATAAAGATTTCTCAGACAAACAGAAAAAAAAAGGGGGGGGGGTTCATTGCTCACAGAACTACTCTACAAGAAATATTAAAGGAAGTTCTTCAGTCAGAAATCATATGTTATCCAACCATAACCTGAATCTGCACAAAGGATAAAGAATCTACACAGTAAAGAAACATTGGAAATAGAATAACAGAAATAAAATAACATTTCTTTTTCCCATGTTTAATTACCATAAAAGATAACTGGCTGTCTAAAGCAAAATTAGGGACATTTCATGGTGTGTTTATAATATATGTTAAAGTGAACAGTATACAACATAGCCAAAATAATGGGAAGGTTTTGGAAATACACTATTAAAAGGTTCTTATACTTCATGTTAACTGATACTATTTTAACGTAGATACCATTTAATTAAGTTTGTAATTCTTGTTTTTTTTTTTTTAAGTTTTAAATAATATGCCATAGAGGAGGGAAAATAGAACACAAAATGTTTTGAATTAACCCAAAGGAAGGCATTTACAAAGGAGAAGAGGGGCAAAAAAAAGATGACTCAAGTTGAATATAGCTGGAAGATGGCTGAATTTAATTGATCATATTAAAAATCACATTACATGTGAATTGTCTAAATGCAACAGTTAAAAGAGAGAGATTATTAGACCACATAAAGAGGCAAGGACCAACTGTCTACAAGAAACTTACTTGAAATATACATATATAGGGGTGCCTGGATGACTCAGTAAGTTAAACAACCATCTCTTAATTTCAGCTCAGGTCATTTTCTCAGAGTCATGGGATCAAGCCCCATGTCAGGCTCTGTGCTCAGCAGGGAGTCTGCTTGAGATTCTCTCTCTCCTTCTCCCTCTGCCCCTCCCCTCTGCACTCTCTCTCTCTCTAAGATAAATAAATAAAATAAAATAAATAAAAATAAATATACATAGATTAAAATATAATGAAAAAAAAGATATAAATGTTGATAGAGCTATATTAATATCAGATAAAGTAGATTTCTGGTTACATGGAATAATGGTCTCTTCAAAGATTATGCCCTAAAGTCCCAAATCTGTAAATATGTATTATATAACAAAAGGGACTTTGCAGATGTGATTAAATTAAGACTATTAAGGTTGAGAGAGTATCCTGAACTATCAGGTGAGTCCAATGTAATCACAAAGGGCCTTAAAAGATAGAAGAGGGAGGGGCACCTGAGTGGTGAGGTCGGTTGAATGTACAAGTCTTGGTTTAGGTTCAGGTCATGGTCTCAGGGTCATGGGATCAAGCCCCATATCATGGGATTGAGCCCCATGTAGGATTGAGACTCTCTCTCCCTGTCCCTCTGCCCCAACCCCCAAATAAATAGATAAATCTTAAAAAAAAAAAAAAAAGAGGGAGACAGAAGAATGAGAGAGGGAAATGTGATGAAAGCAGAGGTCACAGAGAAAGAGAGATTTAAAGATGTTACACGGCTGCTTTTGAAAAATAGAGGGAAAGGCTAAGAGACAAGAAATGCAGGCAGCATCTAGAAGCTGGAAACGGCAAGGGAATGAACTCTCCCCTAGACTCTCTAGAGGGAACATAGCTCTAGTGACACCTTGATTTAGCCCAGTGAAATTGATTCCAGAATTGGGTCCTTTAGAAATGTAAGATAATAAATTTGTATTGTTTTGAGTCATCAAGAGCATAGTTATTTGTCACAGTAGTAATAGAAGCTGATAAAACTTCAGAGTATGTGACATTGCCTGGTATAAAGATGAACATTGCATCATGTCCGTAAGACATAGCAGTTTTAATTGTATATGAATCTAACATAGAGTCAAAATACCTGAGGCAGAACTGATTAAAGAAGTAGACAAATCAATAGTAGTAGACTTCAAAACCCCACTTTCAGTCATTAATAGTATAAGTAGATAAAAAAAATCTGTAATAATGTAGAAGACCTTAACACTTTTATCAAAGAACTAGACCTAATGATCATGTGTAGAACATTCTACACAACAACAGCAGAGTATTCTTTCTTTCATCTACATGTGGAACATTCTCCAATATAGGCCATATTCTAAGCCATAAAAGGAACCTCAACAATTTAAAATAAAGTCATCCTAAACTGTATTCTCAGATCATAACATAATTAAACCAGAAATCAACAAGAGAAAGGTATGTGGAAAATAGTCAAACAATTAGAAATTAAAACACTTTTAAATAACCCACAGATTGAAAAGCGGTCTCAAGGGAGCTTTAAAAATATTTTAAATGAAAATCCATCAAAATGTGTAGAATGTATTTAAAACAGTATTTAGAAGTAAATTTATGATGTTAAATGCTTCTAGTAGAAAACAATAAAGGTCTCAAATTTAACCTCAGCTTCACTTCAGTGAACTATAGAAATGAAAGGAAATAAAATTAAAAGCCAGAACAAAATAAATAGAGATTTATTATCAGGGGGAAAGTAATATATGTAAGAACAGAAAGGAACCAATATGTGTAAAAACAAAAATCAATGACATTGAAAAACAAAAAAAGGAAATCATTGAAATTGGAGGCTATTTTGTTGAAAGACCAAAAAAAAAAAAAATTGTTAAATCTGTAACCAAACTGACCAAGAAAAAATAAAGAAGACACAAACTACAATATCTGATGAAAAATAGGAAATGTCACCATACAACAGTTTATTCTGTGCTTCATCTAAGTGGTAGATTTCACTGTTCTATTTTCATACTATTCAGTGAACAAACACAAAGGCTCTCTTGTTTTTAAATTATTTTATTATAAAGTCAGACTTGATTCATCTGAAGTATATACTGCTATGTTTATAATAAAGACTTGTGAAACGCAATTTGGTTAATTGTGGGAAAACAGCGTGTTGTAGTAAGCAGAAAAATGAATAAAAGTACAGAAGGGGAGTTGAAGGATCAGAGGATAGAGGTTTCCTCCTGGGAAGATGATAGCAATGAGAGAATTGAGCAATGAGGCAGGAGAATTCATACTCCCCAGCCTCACTGCACATGATCACTCCTCTTAGCTGTTGCCAGTATGAATGTCTATTTGTATTCTATTGATAGTTGAATTTTCAATTTTTTCACGATTAGGCAGGTGAATTTTAGAGAATACAAAGCAGATACAGCAAAAGGAATGAAACCTGGAAGAAGCTGATTACTTGTACAATAGTAGCTTAAATAGCAGGTGTGCCTGAAAACATACCAGCTCAAATGAACAACTTTAACATAAGCATTATTAGTACTAGACATCTTTTCTATTCAACTATAGCTCCACTTGGTAACTTAGTAGAAACAGACAGTACACATTTCATCACATTATGTAATAGAAGAAGCATGGAATGATTTTTACCCTTCCTTCTCATGGACAGGGAGTGCTATGGACATAATAAAACAAAAAAGACATTATCAACATACTAATATATCAAAATTACATAAGGGGAGAGAGTAGTTACTTTTTGGTAATCAGTATTAGAAAGCAATCAGGAAGTTTGAGCCTGCAAAAAAAGAGAAGGTAAGAAATTTACCATAGTCTGCCCAGTAGGAATGAAGAAAACAGTGTGGAACATCCTCAGGAATAGAGAAGGGGGCAAAAACAGTGGGCAAAAGGAAGAAAAACTGAGGGAGAAGAAAGGAAAAAGGATCCAATAGGTTTTGCATCACCATGTACATTCTCTGTATGTTTGTGACTAACCCCAATCTGCATTTGGGCCAGGGTCCAAACTGAACATTTTTAGACATTTGGAGCTTATGAAAGGTAGAGGGTTATACACATGAAGTTTGGAAATATTTGACTCATTCTAGAACTCATTGTGACTGATGATGTTCACCTAATCTTCTGCAGCCAAACCCTTTGTAACAATTCTAGACATTAATAATCATAAAGTGTGTGATTTTTTTAAATATACCATATGAAGGAAACATGCAGTCTTTTTTTTTTTTTAAGATTTTATTTATTTATTTGAGAGAGAGAGAATGAGAGAGAGAACATGAGAGGGGGGAGGGTCAGAGGGAGAAGCAGACTGCCGCCGAGCAGGGAGCCCGATGCGGGACTCGATCCAGGGACTCCAGGATCATGACCTGAGCCTAAGGCAGCCGCTCAACCAACTGAGCCACCCAGGTGCCCAAACAATGCTGTATTTTCAAAGATAGCATCCAAAGGGAAATTTGGTTCTGCCAAAATCATTCCTTTAATTTTCTATCAAACACTGTACATAACTCTGAGACTATTAGAGCTAACCCAGTATAGTATGGAATTTTCATTGTTTTTTTGTCACCGTAAAAAAAAAGCCAGAAATATGCTCTGATCTTTTGGAGGATATGTAGATATATCACATTTATATATTTTTGTCTAAATCTAGATCATGGGAGATATTTTATAAATATTTGCACTGTAGTTAAATCTTATTTTAAGTTATGATTGGCATCTTTCAGTTTATTCATTATTTCTAATTGTTTTTGATGCATGTCAGGTTTTAAAATTTTGGTTTATTTGGTTTTGCATTTACTCCCTTTAAAAAAATAACTTTTTAATAAGTATCTCAAATTTCATTAGAAAGTGAAAAAAATCATTGTTCTGTATAACACTCATTTTTAGAGAGTAAATCAATAGAGTGCACATTTTATTAAACCTAACTGCATTATGAATTGATGTAATAAAAGCCCGGAACCTTTTAAAGAGAAATTTTAAAAGAAATGGCATAATATTCAATTTCATTTTAAGTGATAAACAAAATCTTAGAATGGATTTTAAAATGTATTATAATAAGTGTAAACATGACACTTTATACTAGACAGACATTTCTGCAACATATATAATATACACTTGTATTTAATGTGTAATGTTACTGTATCAGAAAAAGTCTACCTGGGAGGAAGGAAAAAAACACCTAGTTACAAATCAACTTCTAATAAGGATTATGCTTCTAATTTAAAAGAAAACTAAAGTGTCATTTGCCCACTTATAAGAACAATCAGAGGGCGCCTGGGTGGCTCAGTCGGTTGGGCGGCTGCCTTCGGCTCAGGTCATGATCCTGGAGTCCCAGGATCGAGTCCCGCATCGGGCTCCCCGCTCAGCGGGGAATCTGCTTCTCCCTCTGACCCTCCCCCCCTCTCATGTGCTCTCTCTCTCTCAAATAAATAAATAAAATCTTAAAAATAAATAAATAAATAAATAAATAAATAAATAAATAAATAAATAAATAAAAAAGAACAATCAGAATATGTCCTCTGATCTTTAAAAAAAGTAATTCAAGTAAACTAATAATTTGACAATATATGAGCAATATAAACAATAAACATATTGTTTGCAATAAAAATAACAAATGTTTTATGTACAGGAGAATCAGAGTCAAGGATAGAAAATCAGAAAACTCAAATAGAGCGTAATTTTATCAATTACTAATTTTATTAATATATTCATCTATTTGCCGACAATTTTTTAATATTTTTTATGATTATCTTAGAGTTTTTAGGTTTATAATAATATCTTTAAATAAAAATAATTCTATGTCATTTTTACTAAAATTTAAAACCTCTCATTTATTAGTATTTTCTAACCAGACTGCCTTGTTATTCCAGAATATGTAATAAAGGAAGAATAATCATCACTAGAAATCCCGACTAGTGTGTGGGTGCAGTACTACACTGATATATTATTTTTTATCTGGGTCCTGGAAATGATTCCAGAACAAGTATCTGTGGGTTCCAATAATAAAATTACCTGTAAAGGAAATGAACAAAACAACTCTATTACACAGATTTCTGGCCATTCATGCACCTTAACATCTACTTGTAGGGGAAATCTTATAAAAATGCAAAAGATTTGTATTCCTAATTCTATTTTATAGGTTTAATATCACATCTTATTAATATTATTCATCAAGTATTTGGAGGTGAATCAATTTTAGATTCTTCTGTATAATCTAATTTTTCTACTGAAGCGTGAATCATTATCATAAAGGTATGTGTGTGCATGCACATGTATCTGTTTTTGTGTGTATGATTAAGAGGATTAATCTTTTTTTTTTTTTTTTTTTGAGAGAGAGAGAGGGCAGAGAGGGGCAAAGGGAGAGGAGAGAGAGAATACTAAGCAGGCTCCACACCCAGCACAGAGCCTGACACTGGGGTTGACCTCACAACCTTGAGATCATGACCCAAGCGGAAATCAAGAGTCAGACGCTTAATTGACTGAGCCACCCAGGTGCCCTGCATCTAATCTGTTTTGAAAGCACCATTTACCTACTATCCAGTTTGTAATAAATTATTTTGATACTATTTCACAAAATAATTTCATAAATTATTTTAATACAATTTCACAGAAACCTCTCAAATATAGTCTTCTTTCTGATTTTCAGTCTCGTTTTGCAACATGTCTTTCTCTTAAATGGTTAACAAAACACATGGACCTTAAACTTTTATAAATTATCGCATTGTTCTAAATAGATCCTTTTAACCTTAGCTGATGGCTGTGGGAATCTGTTCTAACATGTTATACCATCTTAAAGGAAAGGTCCATTTAAAATATGGTAAAAACTGGTGTTATATAGAAATGATGAATCACTAAATTCTGTTCCTGAAATCATTATGATACTATATGTTAACTAACTAGAATTTAAATAAAAATTTGAAACAAAAAATAAAACAAAAGCAAAATATATATATAGTGAAAAAGCTTCCTAGCAACACTTAGTGGAAGCAATTTTATTGTTCTTTATTATAGTTCTCAAGCTCTGTAAAACTTCCTTTCACATAGTGTATCTGACATACTGGACATTTTGTAGAAGTCATGTAGTCATAGAAGCAAATTTAAAAAGAATCCTAGGTTCATAGAGTTACAGATCTTAAATTAGTTATTTTGGATGGATTTTTGGGAGGCACAATTAGGTATGAGATTCAGTATCTTAATGACATCAGAACTGTTCTTAGCTGATTGCACTTGGCCAGAGGCAGAATATTTATCATCTTAAGAAATGTATATCAAGTGGGGAGCCTGGGTCGCTCAGTTGGTTAAGCATCTGCCTTCGGCTCAGGTCATGATCCCATGGTCCTGGGATCAAGTCCTGCATCGGGTTCCCTGCTTGGTGGGGAGTCTGCTTCTCCCTCTACCCCCAACCCTGCTCATGATCTCTCTCTCTCTCAAATAAATAAAATCTTTTTTTAAAAAAGAAAAAGAAATGTATACCAAGTGAAATAATCATGGTAGTATCTCTGATCCTAGAAAACTAAATATATGTGAAGTAGGATAGACTTTGTTTTCTGTAATCAATCCATTTGTTGTCATTATTGGAGTAATATTACATTTATAATCACTTTTCTGTTATTAGTCTCAAGTATTACTTTATTTTTAAATCATTAAGAAGATATACCACTTTATTTTCATTATGATACTGATCCCAAAATGTTTCTCATGACTCTCCATAGAGGGTCCAATAGATTTAACTCTCATTATGAACATACTGCTAATTTTTTCTTAATTAAAGATTTCTCTAAATACATATTACTAGATTATATTTATTAATGTTATCAAAATATAAAACATAACTTACAGAAAAACTAATTATAAAATTAATTTATTTATAACCACACAACATAATATTTCCCATATATTTTTAGGTATACTGGTATTTTATAACATATAATGATCCATTAATGATAGACCATTCATGTCTGCAGTTCTGTCCCTTTGGACATGACAAAGGACAGTTATTTCCCTATAAAGAACTTTAATATTTTATACTGTCAATGTTATTATTGCATAATTACTTTCATTTGAAGCATAATTGATGAGAACTCATAGATTTTGAAGGTTAAGATTAATAAGGCAAAATTCTCTTTGTATTATACTTTTTATTCTGCAGAGAAGACATTTCTCAGATTAGTATGGCTATTTTTTTTACACTGCTATAGTTAAAAAATATAGGTTTTGTTAGTGATTCAAAAAAATTATCTCAAGACCAAAATTTCTGAATATGAGTGTGTGATCTATTTACACTGATATTTGAAGTGTTACAATCATTTTGCTTGCAAATTTAATTGTAAGTCACTTTTTCTGAATGCTTTTCTCTTAAAATTAAACTGCTATATATATATAACATATTTTTATAAGTTTTTTTTAAAGGCTGAGGGAAATTAAATGATCCTGATATCTCTTAGCAAATTATGCATTATAGTTTGATAAGAGATATATATGGAAGCAATTACTGAAAAATATGGATCATAGACATTTTATAGAAATGTATTTTTAGTGGTTTGAATTGCCATGAGGTATTTTTTTAACTAAGTTTGCAAAAATGCCTTGTTGAGAAACAAATTTAATACATAAGAGGGTGTTTGGTAATTAGCCTATCAATGCTCTGTGAACAGAACAGAGAGAAAATGATACTGTGTTTTAAAAATATGATATTCTCATTCAACCATAAATTCATTCATACTCATTCAAAAAGTAGAAAATTTGGTGAGTAGAAATAATTTTCAGCCCAGGTCCCTATATTCTTCTGCGGTCAGTGCACACATGCCATAGTACATACTAGATGGCAGAACCACAAGAGTGAGCTAAGTAGAATTTTCTCTACTTTCAGCATCATTTCAGCTTTGCCTTCAAGATCCATTTGCTTTGACACACAAATGGTCACAGTTTTGTATCAGTCACATTTCCTGTCTACAAATAGCTTTTAGCTCTCTGAAGTGAAAGATGAAATTACTGGAATGGTATCAGGGAATCACAGACTCATTTGGAAGCCTGGGGAAACAGACTTGGAAATGAGCAGGAAGCAAGGCGTCTCAGACCGTGACTGTTGTCAGACCACAGGAATGCCCTCTTTAAAAGCTTTTAGAAATACATATTTTGTATCTTAATATAATCAGACCTTACATAAATACTCTAAATACTTTTTATTTAATACCTCCTGCATTCATTTCCACTTTCATAATTAAACATTATAGTACAACTCTTAAATGGTACTCAACTAACCCACCTATAAGAGTAATGAGCATTTTCCTCACCTGTAAAACCTTCAAAACTAAAGCCCCTGCTGTGCCTAGTGAGTCAAGACATGTTTGGACACATCTGCTCCAACCATTTCTCTAGCACTTACCATGTGTTAGCAAGTAAAATGCGAGCCTTCAAATTTTCCTGTGTTGAAGCTATAGCCCCCAGTGTAACTGTACTTGGAGATAGGGCTTTTATGGGAGGTAATTAAAATTAAATGAGGTTGTAAGGGTGGAGCCCTAATCCAAAAGGATTGGTGGTTTTATAAATGAAAGAGGAGCTTTCTTTTACTCTCTCCATGCTCATGTACTAAGAGGCCATGTGAGCATACGGAGTGAAGGTGGCTGTCTGCAAGCCAGAAAGCGAGCTCTCACCAGAAATTTAATCAGCTGGCTCCTTGAGTTTGGACGTTCCAGCCTCCTAAAGTATAACAAAGCAAATTTCTGTTGTTTAAGCCATCAGTGTATGGTATTTTGTTATGGCAGTCTAAGCAGACTAATACTGCAAGCATATTTATGCTAGGTGTTTGTTAGCATTATTATATCATGTGATAAGTGTGTAGTCGATGAAGCTCAAAAAGAAACTATATAAAAGTTAAAGTGCCTGAATGGGAAATATTCTGTTAAGTTTGCTTAAAAAAGTGCTGTCATTTTAGGCAGGTAAGGCAGGAAACTATATAACCCTAGAAAAAAATTACAAAATCTGGAACATTTCTCTACTCAGAGTTTGCATCACAGCTTTTCAAAAATGGTTCCATTTTAAATAAATTCAACTTAAGAATCTTGAAAAATTTGTTATTACGTGGATTATGTAAGAGATTTGATATGGAACTGTAATTAGCAGACAGATCCTCAAAGTGTTTTTGCCTTCCTTGAAAAGATTCATGAATAAGTTAAAATGCATAAAATATTTCCAAGTACTTACATAGACATCATTTAAGAATATTTACCATATCAGATATGCAGATGTTTAAGCTATATCATTTTCTTTTTTTCTTAGTTCCTCTGTATTAGTTTGATAGGGCTGCTATAACAGAATATCAAAGATTGATTGGTTTAAACAACAAAAATTGGGGCGCCTGGGTGGCTCAGTTGATTAAGCCTCTGCCTTTGGCTTAGGTCCCTTGATCAAGCCCGGAGTCAGGCGTCAGGCTCCCTGCTCAGTGGAGAGTCTGCTTGCCCTTCTCCCTCTGCTCCTCCCCATGCTAGTGCTCTTGCTCTCTCTCTCTCACACACTCTCTCAAATAAATAAATAAAAAATCTTTAAAATAACAAACAACAAAAATTTATTTTCTCACAGTTTTGTAGGTTAGAAGTTCAAGATGAAAATGTCCACAGGTTTGGTTTCTTTTGAAGCTTCTCTCCTTGGCTTGGTTGTCCCTTGGACTGTGTTGTCTATTTCCTAATCTCCTTTTTTTTTTTTTTTTTTGTGGGGGGTCCTTTTTTAATTTAAATTCAGTTAATTAACATATACTGTATTATTAGTTTTAGAGATAGAGTTCAGTGATTCATCAGTTACATATAACACTCAGTGCTCATTGCATCATGTACCCTCCTTTTTTTTTTTTTTTAAGATTTTATTTATTTATTTGACAGAGAAAGACACAGCGAGAGAGGGAACACAAACGGGGAGTGGGAGAGGGAGAAGCAGACTCCCTGCCGAGCAGGGAGCCCGATGCGGGACTCGATCCAGGGACTCCAGGATCATGACCTGAGCCGAAGGCAGTCGCTTAACCAACTGAGCCACCCAGGCGCCCGCATCACGTACCCTCCTTAACACCCATCACCAAGCTACCCCATCCCCCCACCCTCCTCCCCTCCAGCACCCCTCACTTTGTTTCCTATGCTTAAGAGTCTCTTATGGTTTGTCTCCCTCTCTGGTTTCATCTTGTTTTATAATGACACTAGTCATATTTGATTAGGAGTCACACATATGATTTCATTTTACCTTATTTACCATTTTTACCTTACTTACCTCTCAAAAGCCCTATTTCCAAGTACAGTACATATGAGGCACCAGGTGTTAGAACTTCAACATATGAATTTTGGGCGGGGGAGGACAATTGAGGCCTTACCATACCATGAAAATAATCTTGTGATTATAAATAACATCCTTCTACCATTAAAAATATATATTCTTTTTTTTTTTCTAAAGATTTTATTTATTTGTTTGAGAGAGAGAGAGAGTGAGAGACAGAGAGCACGAGAAGGGGGAGAGTCACAAGAAGAAGCAGATTCCCGGCTGAGTGGGGAGCCTGATGCGGGGCTCGATCCCAGGACTCCATGATAATGACCTGAGCTGAAGGCAGAGGCTTAACTGACTGAGCCACCCAGGTGCCCCCAGAAATATGTTCTTATGTTCAGTTCAGACATAACGTGGTCTTACTAGGAATTTTTGCAACTTCTTAGTGATTTAATACTCTATATATTTTTACCACATTTCACTGGCAATTACTGACAATGACCAAGGTTGCTGGCTATTTGATTTTCTTCTTTGGTGAATTAACTTTTCAAAACATTTGCCTGGTTTCCAACTTTTTTTGTAGTAATTTAAAAACATTCTTTACATGTAAGAATATTAATCCTTTTTCTCTACCTTATAGGTCATAAATTCTCTAGTTTTTTGTATTTTATCTCATTTATATTTTCCTTTCAAAACATTTATGTCTATTAATATGTAAGTCATAACTCCTGTTTTTAGCATTATGGTAAGGAATATCTTCTTGTTCTAGAGACCCTAACTAGTACAATACAGGAAGAAAAATAAAATCTATAAATATATATGTATATATTTTAAAGATTTTATTTATTTATTTGACAGAGAGAGACAGTGAGAGAGGGAACACAGCAGGGGGAGAGAGAGAGGGAGAAGCAGGCTTCCCGCCAAGCAGAGAGCCCAATGTGGGGCTCGATTCCAGGACCCTGGGATCATGACCTGAGCCAAAGGCAGACGCTTAACAACTGAGCCACCCAGGCGCCCCAATAAAATCTATAAATACTGAAAGGAAGAAGTACAAATGACATAATTCATATTTGTTATCATTATATACATATTGGGAAATCTATAACCAATTTGAATTATTCAGTTTAATATGATCACTGGCTAAAAAGTTAATGTACAAAAATCAATTGCAGTTTTAAACATACAAGAAATGATTATAAAATGAAATTTTAAAAATATATAATTTACATTGAAAACCATGGAATCCTGAGAAATAATCTAAAGAAAGATGTGAAAGCTTTCCACACAGAAAATATGACGTATCAAATAAACAACATATTCAAGAATTTGAAGAATATTTGATGATAAAAATAGCAAGCTATTTATATATAAAGGATTATCCTACAGAGAACATATAATATATTGTATATTATGTAAGACAAAAATTATATATATAAATTTGCATATTTTATATATATTTAAATTTCCACATGAAAATATATGTAGTGAGAAACAAACAAAATTATAATAATTTTCATCAGTATAGATTTTAAGCCCACATTGGCTAACAATACTCAATAAAATTGAAATTTGCAGGAAATAAAAATATTGATAAAGAAAACTAGAAAGACAATTACTTGGAAATTTGGAAAAATCTCTTTTAAGCAATAATTGTATCAAAAACTAGAAAATATTTTTCACTGAAAGAATTTATTTAAAATATCTATGAATTCATTTTCATAAAGTTATTTTTATGAATGAATGTTTGAATGTTTCCTGCAAATTTTACATTGGGTTTATATTTTATAATTAAATAATTCTTTTAGTGAAGACATTGTCTTCAATTTCACTTTTCTATGTTACTTTTCTATTATAAAATACTATTTGTATTTGTATTATATAGTATTATACCACATTTTATTGTTACAATTTTAAATTCATGGATTTTATTTTACTTTAATTCTGTAAGTAAGCTTTTTGAAAGGGTAGTCCAGGTATTTCTCACTTATTCTCATAGTGGGATGTATTTATTTTTTCTTCTATATTATTTTCCTTTTAATTTTTATTGTTTTTTTCTTTTTCTTTTTCTTTTTTTTGACTTTTCTTAATAGTTTCTGTTTATCTTTGGAATCTGAAAATTTATTAGTTAATTTTATGTATGCATGACTTACTTTCATTTTTTCCCCTGAGAGTATTTCATTGAAAATTTAAGTAACTCTTGAGATTTGGATTGTTGAAAATTATTTCTGTAATTATTACTTTACCATTTCTTAATTTTCTCCTCTGGAATTGCTAAGTTTTAGGTTTTAGATATTTGCCCTTCACATTTTCTATCTCTTATTGTCTCTTATTGTTGTAAAATCTCTTCCTTTTATTTGTTATTAGATATTTCCTTCCTCTAAGGTTCTCAGATAATAAATTTTCTGTCTTCAATTTTTTATTTATTTTTTTCAAAGATGATGTTAGCGTTCCATTAGAAAGAATTGTTGGGGTTGTACATTGAATATCCTTGACTATCTTGATGTATTTTGTTAAACTTCTCTTCTACTTATACAAATTAACCTCAATAGGGCTAAGAGTTCAAAAATATTTTTTTCTGTTTTTCTCTGTCTTTATTGCTCATGTTACTGATTCACTGGAAATGATTTATAATTTTTCTTCACCTGTTCATGTTCATATGGTACTTCAGTACCCAGATAAGCAAACTATTGAAATGGCTTAGGCAGAGAAAAATATGGGCAATGGAATTTGAGGAAGTTTTGTTTCTTATCACCTGGCATCTAACGACCTGGACATCTGTTACCTTCTGCTGAATCATTAAAAAGAAGCTTTTTTGTCACCTATCACTGCCATTGAAGAATTATGTTCTTCCAATCACTCAGATGTGGTACTATCTATTCCACCTGTGCAGGCACGTGCCAGGTTTATTACAGTTAATGAATTTGGGCAATCCTTCCAAGGACTACCTGCTGTAAGCCAGCAGACCACATTCCTTCTCTGTGGATTCCTTAGCCCAAACTCTGCTGGAAGCAAAACCTAACGAAGATTTAGTTCAGGCTTTCGAGGTTGGCAAGCATTTCCCCATATCTCTCTATTATATTAGTTTTGATTCAGCAAAATGAATCAGCGAACCGCCCTAGTCAAGGATATTGGCATAGTAATTTACTTCACTTATCAACATCAAATGAGACCATTAACTACATTTGTGATTTTATTCCAAGCAGAGAGTTGAGAGGGAAAGATGGGTCAAGATTGCCTGTATTTTGGTCACTGATTCCATACTTCTTATTTTATAGTTTTATGTTTTACAATAAAAACATTAATCCACCTAGAGGTGTAATATGTTATATATTTAAGTTAAAATTTATCTAAAAGTTGAGTCAATTTTTGCAATTCCACTTACTGAATAATTCATTCTTTCCCATTAAAGGGAAGTATACTTTCAACCTACATTAAATTGTTTTACATGTTAGAATGTTTTAACATTGTGTTTATTTCCATTTATCTGCCTATTTGTAAAGATAAGAACAACACTAATGTAACAACCATAGGTTGTTAGAAAATATTTTAAATCTATAAGATAAACTATTTCATCCACTTTTTAAAAAAGTTTTCTTGAATAGTTTCCCTACTTTTCTTAGGGGTACTTTTCTTAGTGTTTACAACTCTCTCTTTTGAACTAGTCAATTGTCACTTCCAAATAGTTATTTAGATTGCTAGATTTAGGCTACTTTGTCATACTAATCAAGATAAAGTAGTTTAATCAATAATGGTTAATACTGAGCCTTTTAAATTGTTTTTGGAAATAAATTAATCCCTCTGTGATAAGACCAAACCTCTTGTGTAAAATCCTTAGTGGGTCAGACCAATGAAGAGTCTATTATAGTTAAGTATGATGAAATTGGCATTCTATCTGCTTCAAGACAAACCCAAGTCATAGAGAAAATAGTAATAATAACAGCAATAATAATAACACTTAACTCTTAGGTACTCTCATTATATATACCAGATACAATATCAAGGATTTTCATCCATTAGTTCATCTAGGCCTCATAATAAGCCTAATAAGAAATTATTCTTATTTAAAAATGAGAACACCAAGGAACAATGACATTATATAACTTACCCATTGTCCCACAGCTAGTACATAAAGAATATTTAGCCCATATATTTTTGTTTCAGTGGATGTGTCTCTGTTCCATTTTCTCTTATTTCAAGTGAGTTTACCTTAATCAAAATTATAAAAATAGATTATAAAGACATTAAAATGCTAGATTGAGTTCCTGTAGCTAATATAGTTGATTCTTCATCAAGAATTGCTCTTAAAAAAAAAAATTGCCTTCTCTATATAAGGATGAACACTGAAATAGCAAGCATATATATGGTTACTTCTGCCATTGTTGATTAATATCAAAATGGGACCCTAAATCAAGATTGAATAGGTACACTCTTTCCCCTGAGGGACATAAAGACTGAATTCTATCAATTCTATGATTTATACTTAGAAGCTATTATTTAGATCCATAGAATTGTCCACTTTTCTCTCCCCATTTTTCAGAATTTAATTATTTTCCTGTTATTGAGGCATTCTATGTTATTGCCCTAATACCAGTATTCGGTTTAGTCTAAGGTTAAAAAATTAAGCTTGTTGGGGCGCCTTGGTGGCTTAGTCAGTTAAGCATCTGCCTTTGGCCAGGTCATGATCCCAGGGTCCTGGGATCAGGCCCTGCATGGGGCTCCCTGCTCCACGGAGAGCCTTCTTCCCCCTCTCCCTCTGCCTGCCGCTCTCCCTACTTGTGCTCTCTTTCTCTGTTGAATAAATAAATAAAAATCTTTTTAAAAAAATTAAGCTTGTTGTCAGCTCTTCTGTCATAATTTTCCAGGTAAACTCTTGGAATGCTTAACATGGTCTCAAGAGCTAAATATTCCTAAAATTCTTACACATTCAAACATTCAAAATTGTTTTTCCATAGTTTTTATACTTGAGGGACTGATTGGCTAAATATAAATTTCTTGGCTCACAATGTCTCCTTTTGACTGTTTTTAGATACTGCTATACTCTTTTGTGTCATTGAATTTTGCTGTAAATAAATCGGAGGCAATCTTTATTTTTTCCTCCTATAAGTTACATGCTATGTTTATCTTGGTCATAGAAAAATACCTTTATATTTGAAGACTAATCATTATACTAGATTATATTGTGATGTCAACTTTTCTATGTCTGTTATCCTTGCACATGGTGTCTACATATGTACAGTTTTATTTTTTCATTTATTTAAAGCATTTTCATATTATATATTTTTTATTGTTTAGACTTCCTTATGCATGTACTATAATTAGGCATATCTACTCTTCTGTTGTACTAGGCATATCTACATATCTATTTGATCAACTTTGCACATCTATTATATCTATCTATATATTATTTGTCTTTTAAAAATATTTTCTTTTACATTTTTTTTTTGCTAATTTCTTGTTTTTCAAATTTTTGTTTAAATTCTAGTTAGTTAACGTATAGTGTAATATTGGTTTCAGGAGTAGAATTTAGTGATTCATCACTTACATATAACATCCAGTGCTCAACACAACAAGTGTCCTCCTTAATAGCCATCACCAATTTAGCATATCCCCCACCCACCTCCCCTCTAGCAGCCCTCAGCTAATTTTATTCCCCCTCAGCTAATTTCTATACACCTGTCTCTTAACTGTTTCTTCCACAGTGTATATTCTTTCCTTCCATTTGCATCTTCATTCCCATGATGTTTCACTAATTATTTTACTTTTTTACTGAACTCTGCCAACTTACATTTCATTGTCTTACCATTCTTTGCATGTGTTGTCCCATGACAGATTTGTAGAGTTCTATCATGGGAGCAATTGGTTTATTACTATTGGTTTTAATTAATTGTGAAATAGTTGGTCGAAACATGTATTAGATCTGTTATATCATTTTTTTCCTAATGATTTACTTTTATAAATTGGCAAGTTATTCTTTTCTTTTTTTGTAGACTTTCACCTTAAGAGTTTTTCAGTGCTAGTACTATGCTAGTGGAGTTTCCTGAACATGTTTTATCCAGAAAATATTACTTCTGAGTGGGTCCAGAGTGTTTTTAGAATACATTTCACTAAGGCTTTTTCCTTTGTTGGCATGGAAAAAATTGCTTTCTGCAAATATTGTTGACCAGTGGGATTCTATGGGCATTTCTAATTCTGCTTCTTCAGTAGAGTCCAACAGCTGTTGCTCACACCAATTCCTACAGCTGTCTTGTATAGATGGGATACTGATTCTGTTTATTAGTATGATTCCTTTCTCTTAAGAAAGTGGGATTTCTGGTGCCTGGGTGGCTCAGTTGTTTAAGCGACTGCGTTCAGCTCAGGTCATGATCCTGGAGTCCCGGGATCGAGTCCCGCATCGGGCTCCCTGCTCAGCGGGGCGTCTGCTTCTCCCTCTGACTCTCCCCCCTCTCATGCTCTCTATCTATCCTTATCTCTCTCAATAAATAAATAAAAATCTTTTTAAAAAAGTGGGATTTGTTGGCATTTTCGAGATAATTGCTGTTGTTCTCTCAATATTTTCTGTACTTTCTTTTAAATTATAATCTCTTATGTGGGGCTTTTAACCAATCTCAGGTGATTTGGCAATCTTTATCTAATTTTGGTCAGGGGATTATTTCTGTCACCATTTTCCATTGTTTTGTTTGTTTAAAGGTGTATCTTTGTTTCTTTTGTTAGATTTCCAGAAGGGAAAGATACTAACATTCACAAATATTATCATGCTGGAAGCTTTGAATTATTTTAATTTTAGCCTTTAGGAAAGAATGTTCATGAGGTCCTGAGTTGCCTGGAGCTCCCCTATTTCTAGACTGTCCAAGACTTGACTGTTAAAATCTTAAGTTTCATTGTCCTAAAAACTATTTTTCTTTGCTTAAGCTATCCATGACTACTTTTTTATTTTACCTAGAGAATTATTAAAATTCAATACCTATATTATAATATTTCATCTGAATTTCAAATAAATTTTTGACTGTGTCTGTGTGTATGTATGTGTGCACACGCATGCACTTATGCAAAACAATAATCCTGTTAGGGTTGTAAATTGTATGATATTACATAGACTAATCTTTTTTTTTTTTTTTTAAAGATTTTATTTATTTATTTGACACAGAGAGAGACACAGCGAGAGAGGGAACACAAGCAGGGGGAGTGGGAGAGGGAGAAGCAGGCTCCCCGCAGAGCAGGGGGCCCGATGCGGGACTCGATCCCAGGACCCCGGGACCATGACCTGAGCCAAAGGCAGTCGCTCAACCATCTCAGCCACCCAGGCGCCCTACATAGATTAATCTTAATCTGGTCATATAAAACATTTTAACAACACTAAGACTCTCAGCTTTACACCCTGGTATATCTCCAGGATAGAATCTCTTTTTTTTTTTTTTTTTTTAAGATTTTATTTATTTATTTGAGACAGAGAGAATGAGATACAGAGAGCATGAGAGGGAGGAGGGTCAGAGGGAGAAGCAGACTCCCTGCTGAGCATGGAGCCCTATGCGGGACTGGATCCCGGGACTCCAGGATCATGACCTGAGTCGAAGGCAGTCGCTTAACCAACTGAGCCACCCAGGCACCCCAGGATAGA
Source organism: Mirounga leonina (assembly GCF_011800145.1). Classification (NCBI taxonomy): domain Eukaryota; kingdom Metazoa; phylum Chordata; class Mammalia; order Carnivora; family Phocidae; genus Mirounga; species Mirounga leonina. The sequence continues at coordinate 37,979,618 of NW_023270305.1, forward strand.
ATCTCTTTTATTTCTTCTGTTACAGTTCTGTTTTGTTTGTTTGTTTTAAGATTTATTTATTTTGGAGAGAGAGAGAGAGAAGGCAGGGAGGGGCAGAGGGCGAGAAAGAGAATCTCAGACTCCCGGCTGAGCATGGATCCCCACGTGGGGCTCAATTTCACAACCCTGAGATCATGACCTGAACTGAAATGGAGTCAGATGCTTAACCAATTGAGCCATCCAGGTGCCCCTTCCATTACAGTTTTTTAAAGTTTTCTTCATTTAGCTCTTATAATTTTTCTATTGATTTATATCATTGCAGGCATTATTTTATTGTGTAAATATCTGCTCTTAAATATTCTAAGTACCGACTTTTGAAAAAATTAATTTTTTAATAGAATGATGAAAGTTTTCAGGTTTAAAATATTTAATATATCTCAGAATATATCACCTAAAACAAAGATGTACACATACATTACTGTGTATCATTATAACCCAAGATATTTATCATTATTTCAATAAAAATTTCTTATATAGAGACCATATTAAAATTTTCCCTTGTCTAAAAAAATCTTTTAAAAATTATCCACAGTGCTATCAAGAATAATGTCATGCACTGGATTGTGATGTCTCTTTAGCATCCTTTAATCTCTTTTCATTCTTAAATAGTTTCTTCAACTTTTAAAAGAATATAGGCCAATTGCCTATTAAAATTACAAAATTTTTCAGTCTGGAATTTTGTGATTAATATTCATTATTAGGTTCAGCTTAAATTTTTGCAAGAATACTCTATAGTTGATATATTTTTTCATTGCATATCAGAAAGCATGTGATAGATGTTTCTACTGTAAAAATATATTTTTTTCTTTTAATTAACAAGTAATATTTGGAGTAACAGTTTGAGACTCTTGAAAGACCTTGTCACCCAAGAGTTTTTCACAAATGTTCAGTGTCTTTTGATACTACTAATAATTTGTCTGTGCCAGTAATTATTTCGATGATTGTAAAAATTCTAAATCTCTAAATCAGATCATCTTTCTATATTGATGCTGGCTTTTTGAAGGGAAGGACTTTTCCCTCTCATCTCAGCCTCCTTTATAATTTTGAGAATCACTAGGAGTTACAGATTCTTTTGATGTTGTCATTGGATACGTGATAATCCATTATCAGCATGATTTTTTTTTCTGGTGCTCAAAATTTATCCCTTGGAAACCCCTTCATGCCATCTTGTTCCTTTTAGTATAACTTTATTAGTTTCTAAGCATATTCTTGCTGTTGACTCAAAGGGATGTGTTAGGGCAATATTCTTTCCCTGCCTCAGCTCTGATATCAATCATTCCTTTAAGGAGAGCCCATATCTTCTTAAATGGGGAATACATTTAGAATGTAAGATGTGAATATGTTGGGCGTGCTCATTGCTTCTGGGCTACCAGTGGACTTAGGTCTTTTCAGTGTATAGCGCTAGGAATAAAATATTTAAAAAATCATGTGTTTACCTTACACCTCCAATTCAATTTCACCATCACTTCTTCACCTTTTTCCCATTTCATATTTTTGTCTGTCTTCTCCTACAGTAATAAACCTGGGTCCCAGAGAAATAAAAAAATTATTTATTTGCTCTATCCTAAAATGCATGCAGAATGCTTTCATAATTATTATATTAATATCTCCACCAAGAGCAGTCTTACCAGATAAATTCAATATTTCTTTACAATTTCTTTTGTTCTTAGACTATATCCCACTATAGATACAAAGAGATACAAGTCACTTAAATTAACTTTTTATTGGAGGTACAGTTTAATTAGCAATTTGTTATATAGATAGGTTCATTTGTTTGCTTTTGTATTCAATTTTACATTTGATTTTTATCATTCTTGCTGAATAAAGCTTTTTTGGATGAACAAAATATGTACATTTGTCAATTTCAAAACAATAAAAAAACAGTCTACTTAAAGAAGTCTTACTCTCATACCTAATCATTTATGGCACCATTCCTGTCTTTATTTTTAAAAATTAATGTACACTAATACACATACACATAGTTTTTGGTATATTGCTTTTATATTTAATAATATGTCCTAGGAATTAACCTATGTGTATACCTAATTTTCTTCATTTCTATGGCTATACCATATTCAACTAAATAAATATATCTTTGTCTCTTCAACTAGTCTTCTATGTATTTTACAACTGCAAATATCAAAATAGATAAAATTTTGCATATTGTTTCATATATGTAGAACTAAACTACATACTTAGATTTCTGAGTCAAAGAATAAAAGCATACATGATTTAGTTAGAAAATGTCCATTTCCCCTAATGATTGAGAGTGCCTGTTTTCTCATAGCCTTGGCATTTAAGTGGGTTAATCTGATAGATAAATACTATCTAAAAATTAGACTTTTTAAAATGACTGCTTATTTGGTTTGTTCTAATAGTTCCTTTTAGTGATTCTCTTGAGATTTGCAAGTAAACAACAATATTACTCATGGATTACTCAAAGTACAAGATTTCAGTATAAGGCATGTATGTTTTACCTTAGTTAATGGAGATTTATTACAATTATACATAAAAACACACAAAAAAACCAGTATCATTGAGTTCTGTTAGTAAGAATTTGGGAAAGAATTTATTTGGACTGATATCCAGGTGCTACTTTACTTTGGAATGGCAATTATTTTGCTAATTGAAAACAGAAAACACACAAAATACATTTTTTTTTGCTAGAAACTTTTATCATGCCCTTTAAATTTCTAAATCATAGGCAGCAAACTCTGAAAACTAATTTTATCTTACCTCTCATATGAGAAGTAAAATAAGTGACAATCAACTCATTGTGTGCCAAAACAAATTCTCTTACATTTAGGTCTATTGGTTCACTGTTCTTATTTCCACTAAGAGGTTGTACACGAACTGTCATAGTCTCCAGATGAACTCACTGCACCTAACTGAAGCTGTTAAAGTCAGGGCCAGGCTCAGCTTCTGCACTTTGGATAAGAGCTTTTTACCATCCTTCTCATAGATAGAGAGACCTGGCAGTTTCGAAATTTCTATTTCTAGAATAAAGAAAAGAAAGACAGAGAATGAAAATTAGCTTTTAACTTCTTTGTATGCCCCTGAAATATGTCCAAATAAAATTCACACAGTGAAAATTATTTCCAGTTTTATTTTAGAGCACCAGAGAGAGTTTTCTGATAAAATTATATGTTACACTTTAAGTGATAAAAATCAGAAGTTTTTACAGTGAAATTAAATATTAGTATTTCCCTAAATTTAGATATTAATTTTACTGGTTGGAAAATGAAGTTTCATTACCAAGAAATGATGTCAATATTGTCAATATAGCTATGAGAATGCAAATGAAGTCATGCATACCAAGTGCATTTATGTTTTACAAACATGCCTTACATCTACATTAAATACAGTTTACCACCCTCTGTCCATGAGATGTTAAGCTTGCAGGAGTGAGGGGAGTAGTGTGATGTCTTTTCCTGGCAGAAATGTGCTTGATGTAATGTATGGTGATTAACATAACATAAAAAAAAAAAAAAAGATGGAAAAAAAAAGCAATCCACACAAAAGCAAAAAAAAAAAAAAGAAAGAAAAGAAATGTGCTTGAACTTGCTTTCAAAGACCAACTGTCACCCAATGTTCCATTTTAATGTTGAACTTCTTATTTTCTCTAGATCCAAATCGTCTCTCCCATTTGAACACCCTTAAATGCACTCTACTCTACTTTTTTTTTGCCAAATCTATATGATATATTGATAACCTTAAAACATTAACTTGATATTTTTTCCTTGTTACTTCTAGCTTTTGTTTTCCTTTAAACCATTAAAATGAGTACTCACATTTGTTTATAGCCTTCAAGAGGGAACAGTACAGTGTAGATAGATATATTTTACATAGAGTAGAAATACATATTAAAATGGTTTACATTAAAAGGTTGAAGTCTGTGACCTTTTTGAAAAAAGAAAACGTATATCTACTTTCTTGTCTCATGGATGAACTCCTCCATTCTTGGTCATCTGCTGAGTAAGTAATGAGCTTGAAGTTTCTCCTGGGAAATATGGAGGTCCCCGGGTACCTTGAACTTGCCTAAAACCTAGTCTGGAAAATATTGAAATCTGGGGGTAAAACGCAATTTTCAATATGGTAGACTTTAAAAGTGTTGTTAGGATATAGAGCCCCTGATTCAGTTTTGAGGTGGAGAGTATTTTGTTCTGGAATTAAGTATAATGGACAGTCCCTGACTTTTCATTCAATAATGGCTATATAAGTCTTCACAGAGAGCCCCAGGGCTCTGTAGAGCCACTTCCAGCACTTCTAATAAAGTTTCAATTGAGCAACTGATATCTACAAGGACAAGTCAACAACTTCAGAGTTATTTATTTAATCAGGAACAGAGCTAGAAGTAGAACCTGGCATTTATTAATATGACTTTTTTTTTCAGTCTAAAAATGAGATTGGTCTACAAATTTAACATCATCCAGAAGCCAAAAGTCCTGATATGTCTAGGATTTTTTTTTTCCATTTACCAGTCAGACTTTTTATTCTATTATTTTCTGATACAACATTTTAATAGGGCAAAAAAAAAAAAAAAAGAGGAGAAATAGTAAATGGAGGGAGGGAAGAAAGAGAGGAATAGATGGATGCAGGTGGCCAGTGTTACACATTTCAGAATTTTGTCTGGGGTTTGCCCTTGTGTTTGCTGGTGCCGTAAAAACGATTTTTTTGTCAGTTGCTGCCAGGCTTTGCTGGCTGACTTCCCTTGCTTAGTCATTCTAAGAAGATGGAATCTATCCTATGATGCTATTCCAAATCAATTACTAAGTTAGACCAACACAAAACATGCGGAAAGCCTCCGAGAGCCGAGCCAGACAGACGAGATAACAGGATCAGTTGTGCTCACTGACTGTTCAGGGCATTATCCTCTGGGAGACACCACCACTGTCAAGTCTGTCAGCTACTCAATGACTGTACCTGGACAACTGGGGAGAGCTTCAGGTAAACACATTTTATCAGTAGCAAATAATATCAACATCTTCATTAGAAGTAATTCTAAAACAAAGATCCTAGGATCACAAACACTTTTTTAAACCACAGATATATTTTACCTAGTGACATACATGTCTACAAATATAAAACAAATGTAGAATAGTACATTGTTGTTGAAAAAAAAAAATCCAGATTTGGACACTTCTTATTTCAATATTTTTGTTCAATTATCATGCTGTGTGTCTAATCAAAATTCTAATTTTAGGGACTCTATGCCTAGGCAATAGAGTTCCAAATAAAACTAAACTTTATTATCTTAATTGAATGTGAACAAATCACAGCTTATACTCAAATTGCATAGCTTCCTAAATTAATGACTAAATAGTTTGAACTTTTGATTCAAACAAAACTATAACTTTATAAAATAGTTGCTATTGGTTTTTAAACACATTATGTTCACTGTCATTCAATATTCACAGAAATATTAGTGTTGCAGATGACGTGGTGTCAAGATATAAGTGCACATTTTTCTTATTTCCATGTCTGTGTTTTTACCATTCTAACTCTGTCAAAGCGTGTTTACTTGAGTTAGCATCGAGTAGACTGGTCTGAAAATAGTTCTCACCTGATTAACTTTACTGTAAAAGTAAAGGCTTTTTGGTGAGGAAATGACTTCTAGGAACTTAAAAAAATTATGCATATACAGATAGAAATAGAAATAGTAGTTTTTGTTTTACATTACATTTGGCAGCTGATTATAGTGAAAAAATATGTCTACTGTGAATAGAAATCAATGGCAGATTGGAATTTTAAAATATACATTTTTACAAAAGATCTCTGTGAAGTTAAGACCACTTCACAATACCAAAGATATCCCTGACAAATAAGGATTGCCTGTACCTTTTGGAAGACTATGTATGTGTATATATGTGTTTCTACCTCTTTGTTTATCCAAAATGGCCCTCTCTCTTTTCCTCTTTCAGTGGTTTTTACACTTTTGTTCAAAAGATAATCTAGCAAACATCCTTCAAAGACATTTTATGTGCATGAAAAATCTCAAAACATTTGGAGAAAATTTAATTACAATGAGTAGAATTATACACATTTTGAAACAAAAAATCTAGGACAGTAATTTTTAGCTCACTCTGTATGTTTTTGTGTGTTTGTGTTGAAAATAATGCCTTTTCTTAGATTGAAGTTTATTTTGATAAAACAACATCAGATAATAACAATATTTTTTTAAAAATCACTGATAAATTAATATTTTGATTAGGAAAATGTTTAAATTATTGAATCATATCTATTATTTTTGAGTCTACATCTATATAAAGTTACCTTTATGTAGGAGAATGTTCTCCTCTTTGTATCAATTTTATGTGCTAAATTTTTAATTCTATATAACAATTCTGGTTCAACAGTAACTAAAAACAGAGGCTCCTTCTCTTATCCTACTGTATTCTTCTTAGCATTTTACTTTTATTCTTAAATTTGCATGTGCTCAAAATGGCTACTGAACTTAGCCATTACAAGTGTGTAGCAGGAAGAAGGAAGTACAAAAGGTAATGAATTATATTGCTGTGAGTCAGCGTCTTCAAAACCATCTTCTCGGCAGTCTCATACAATGCTACTCTTTCTATCTTATTGGATAGAATTTAGTCATATGGTTGCAGTGGAAGCTAGGATATATAATCTTTCAGCTAGGTGCATCACGGTCCTCCACGAAATACTAAGAAAGAATATTGTGTAGCAACTAATTCTCTTAGCCACCATATAGAGAAAATGGATCAGATAAACCAATTATTTTCATTATATTTTTTATTATTATGTTAATCACCATACATTACATCATTAGATTTTGAAGTAGTGTTCCATAATTCATTGTTTGCATATAACACCCAGTGCTCCATTCAGTACGTGCCCTCTTTAATACCCATCACCAGGATAACCCATCCCCCCAAACCCCTCCCCTCTAGAACCCTCAGTTTGTTTCTCAGAGTCCATAGCCTCTCATGGTTTGTCTCCCCCTCTGATTTCCCCCCTTCATTCTTACCCTCCTGCTATCTTCTTCGTCTTCTTTTTTTTTTTTTTTTTAACATACAATGTATTATTTGTTACAGAGGTACAGGTCTGTGATTCAACAGTCTTACACAATTCACAGCACTCACCATAGCACATACCCTCCCCAATGTCTATCGCCCAGCCACCCCATTCCTCCCACCCCCCACCCCTCCAGCAACCCTCAGTTTGTTTCCTGAGATTAAGAATTCCTCATATCAGTGAGATCATATGATACTTGTCTTTCTCTGATTGACTTATTTTGCTCAGCATAATACCCTCCAGTTCCATCCACGTTGTTGCAAATGGCAAGATTTCATTCCTTTTGATGGCTGCATAATATTCCATTGTGTATATATATATATATATATATATATATATATATATATATATATAGTGACATACATACCACATCTTCTTTATCCATTCATCTGTTGATGGACATCTTGGCTCTTTCCACAGTTTGGCTATTGTGGATATTGCTGCTATAAACATCGGGGTGCATGTACCCCTTCGGATCCCTACATTTGTTTCTTTGGGGTAAATCCCAGTAGTGCAATTGCTGGGTCATATGGTAGCTCTATTTTCAATTTTTTGAGGAACTTCCATACTGTTTACCAGACTGGCTGCACCAGCTTGCATTCCACCAACAGTGTAGGAGGGTTCCCCTTTCTCCGCATCCGGAATTGTGATGCCACCAGCTTTGCTTTTCTTTTTCAACATTCCTCTGGCTATTCAGGGTCTTTTCTGGTTCCATAAAAATTTTAGGATTATTTGTTCCATTTCTTTGAAAAAAGTGGATGGTATTTTGATAGGGATTGCATTAAATGTGTAGATTGCTCTAGGTAGCATTGACATCTTCACAATATTTGTTCTTCCAATCCATGAGCATGGAACGTTTTTCCATTTCTTTGTGTCTTCCTCCATTTCTTTCACGAGTATTTTATAGTTTTCTGAGTACGGATTCTTTGCCTCTTTGGATAGATTTATTCCTAAGCATCTTATGGTTTTGGGTGCAATTGTAAACGGGATCGACTCCTTAATTTCTCTTTCTTCTGTCTCGTTTTTGGTGTATAGGAATGCCACTGACTTCTGTGCATTGATTTTATATCCTGCCACTTTACTGAATTCCTGTATGAGTTCTAGCAGTTTTGGGGTGGAGTCTTTGGGGTTTTCCACATCAAGTATCATATCATCTGCAAAGAGTGAGAGTTTGACTTCTTCTTTGCTGATTTGGATGCCTTTTATTTCTTTTTGTTGTCTGATTGCTGTGACTAGGACTTCTAATACTATGTTGAATAGCAGTGGTGATAGTGGACATCCCTGCCATGTTCCTGACCTTAGGGGGAATGCTCTCAGTTTTTCCCCATTGAGAATGATATTCACTGTGAGTTTTTCATAGATGGCTTTTATAATATTGAGGTATGTATCCTCTATCCCTATACTCTGAAGAGTTTTTTTTTTTTTTTAAGATTTTATTTATTTATTCATGAGAGACAGAGAGAGAGAGAGGCAGAGGGAGAAGCAGGCTCCCAAGGAGCAGGAAGCCCGATGAGGGACTCGATCCCAGGACCCTGAGATCATGACCTGAGCCGAAGGCAGACGCTTAACCATCTGAGCCACCCAGGCGCCCTACTCTGAAGAGTTTTGATCAAGAAAGGATCAAGAAAGGATGCTGTATTTTGTCAAATGCTTTTTCTGCATCTATTGAGAGGATCATATAGTTCTTGTTCTTTCTTTTATTAATGTATTTTATCATATTGATTGATTTGAGGATGTTGAACCAAACTTGAAGCCCAAAAATAAATCCCACTTGGTTGTGGTGAAAAATCCTTTTAATGTGCTGTTGGATCCTATTGGCTAGTATTTTGGTGAGAATTTTTGCATCCATGTTTGTCAGGGATATTAGTCTGTAGTTCTCCTTTTTGATGGGGTCTTTGTCTGGTTTTGGGATCAGGGTAATGGTGGCCTCATAAAACGAGTTTGGAAGTTTTCCTTCCATTTCTATTTTTTGGAACAGTTTCAGAAGAATAGATATTAAGTCTTCTTGCAATGTTTGGTAGAATTCCCCTGGGAAGCCATCTGGCCCTGGGCTTTTGTTTGCTGGGAGATTTTTGATGACTGCTTCAATTTCCTTAGTGATTATAGGTCTGTTCAGGTTTTCTCTTTCTTCCTGGTTTAGTTTTGGTAGTTTATACATCTCTAGGAATGCATCCATTTCTTCCAGATTATCTAATTTGCTGGCATAGAGTTGCTCATAATATGTTCTTATAATTGTTTGTATTTCTTTGGTGTTGGTTGTGATCTCTCCTGTTTCATTCATGATTTTGTTGATTTGGGTCATTTCTCTTTTCTTTTTGATAAGTCTGGCCAGGGGTTTATCAATCTTATTAATTCTTTCAAAGAACCAGCTCCTAGTTTCATTGATCTGTTCTACTGTTCTTTTGGTGTCTATTTCATTGATTTCTGCTCTGATCTTTATTATTTCTCTTCTCCTGCTGGGTTTAGGCTTTATTTGATGTTCTTTCTCCAGTTCCTTTAGGCGTAGGGTTAGGTTGTGTATTTGAGACCTTCATTGTGTCTTGAGAAAGGCTTGTATTGCTATATCCTTTTCTCTTAGGACCACCTTTGCTGCATCCCAAAGATTTTGAACAGTTATGTTTTCATTTTCATTGGTTTCCATGAATGTTTTTTTAATTCTTCTTTAATTTCCTGGTTGACCCATTCATTCCTTAGTAGGATGTTCTTTAGCCTCCATGTATTTGAGTTCTTTCCAACTTTCCTCTTGTGATTGAGTTCTAGTTTCAAAGCATTGTGGTCCTAAAATATGCAGGGAATGATCCCAATCTTTTGGTACCGGTTGAGACCTGATTTGTGACCTAGGATGTTATCTATTCTGGAGAATGTTCCATGGGCACTAGAGAAGAATGTGTATTCTGTTGCTTTGGGATGGAATGTTCTGAATATATCTGTGAAGTCCATTTGGTCCAGGGTATCATTTAAAGTCTTTATTTCCTTGTTGATCTTTTGCTTAGATGATCTGTCCATTTTAGTGAGGGGGGTGTTAAAGTCTCCCACTATTACTGTATTGTTGTCGATGTGTTTCTTTGCTTTTGTTATTAATTGGCTTATATAATTGCTGCTCCCATGTTAGGGGCATAGATATTTGCAATCATTAGATCTTCTTGTTGGATAGACCCTTTAAGTATGATATAGTATCCTTCCTCATCTCTTATTATAGTCTTTTCTTTAAAATCTAATTTGTCTGGTATAAGGATTGCCGCCCCAGCTTTCTTTGATGTCCATTAGCATGGTAAATGGTTTTCCACCCCCTCACTTTCAATCTGGGGGTGTCTTGGGCCTAAAATGAGTCTCTTGCAGACAGCATATTGATGGGTCTTGTTTTTTTATCCAATCTGATAGCCTATGTCTTTTGATTGGGGCATTGAGCCCATTTGCATTCAGGGAAACTATTGAAAGATATGAATTTAGTGCTATTGTATTGCCTGTAAGGTGACTGTTACTGTATATCGCCTGTGTTCCTTTCTAGTCTATGTTACTTTTAGGCTCTCTCTTTGCTTAGAGGACTGCTTTCAATACTTCTTGTAGGGCTGGTTTCGTGTTTGCAAATTCCTTTAGTTTTTGTTTGTCCTGGAAGCTTTTTATCTCTCCTATTTTCAATGACAGCCTAGCTGGATATAGTATTCTTGGCTGCATATTTTTCTCCTTTAGTGCTCTGAATATATCCTGCCTGTCCTTTCTGGCCTGCCAGAATCTCTGTGGATAGGTCTGTTGCCAATCAAATGTTTCTACCATTGTAGGTTACAGATCTCTTATCCTGAGCTGCTTTCAGGATTTTCTCCTTGTCCCTGAGGCTTGTAAGTTTTACTATTAGATGTTGGGGTGTTGACCTGTTTTTATTGATTTTGAGGGGAGTTCTCTGTGCCTCTGGGATTTTGATGCCTATTTCCTTCCCCAAATTAGGGAAGTTCTTTGCTATAGTTTGCTCCAATATACCTTCTGCCCCTCTCTCTCTTTTTTCTTCTTCTGGGATCCCAATTATTCTAATATTGTTTCATCTTATGGTATCACTTATCTCCTGAATTCTGCCCTTATGATCCAGTAGTTGTTTCTCTCTCTTTTTCTCAGCTTCTTTATTTTCCATCATTTGTCTTCTATATCACTAATTCTCTCTTCTGCCTCATTTATCCTAGCAGTTATCGTCTCCATTTTTGATTGCACCTCATTAATAGCCTTTTTGATTTTGACTTGGTTAGATTTTAGTTCTTTTATTTCTCCAGAAAGGGTTTCTCTAATATCTTCCATGCTTTTTTCAAGCCCAGCTAGTAACTTTAAAATCGTCATTCTGGGGGCGCCTGGGTGGCTCAGTTGTTTAAGCGACTGCCTTCGGCTCTGGTCATGATCCTGGAGTCCCTGGCTCGAGTACCGCGTCGGGCTCCCTGCTCAGTGGGGAGTCTGCTTCTCCCTCTGACCCTCCCCCTCTCATGCTCTCTCTCTCTCTCTCATTCTCGCTCTCAAATAAATAAATAAAATCTTTAAAAAAAAATCGTCATTCTGAACTCTAGTTCCAACATCTTGCTAATGTCTGTATTGATTAGGTCACTGGCAGTCAGTACTGCCTCTTGTTCTTTTTTTTGAGGTGATTTTTCCATCTTGTCATTTTGTCCAGAGGAGAATAGATGAATGAGAGAACAAAATGCTAACAGGGTAACAATGACCCCAGAAAAATATACACTAAACAAATCAGAAGAGACCTGAAACTGGGGGGAAAGAAAGGGAAAGAAAGAAAAAAGAAAAAGACTTAAAAAAAAAAACAAAAACAGAATATGATCAATTATGATCAGGCTGGTGCATAATTCAGTGCCACACACTAGATTTTGGGCATATTTTGGTCTGTTAGAAGAAAGTGCCTCCCAAAATTTTAAAGAAAGAAAAACTTATATATGTACAAAAATAAGGGTAAGTACCTTGAAGGGATGGAATTTAACTGTAAAGATGAAAATTATAAAAGATTTTATAAAAGTAATTGATAAGAAGTGGGTTGAAAAAACAAAGAGGATTAAAAAAAAAAAAAGGAGAGAATGTGATCAGGCAGGAAACTAGAACAAAGCCATGCACTAGAGATTTGGGGTATATTTTGGTCTGTTAGAAGAAACTATATCCCAAAATTTTAAAGAGAGAACAACATATATATATATATCCCCCGAAAATAAGGTTAACTACTATGAAGGGATAGAATGTCTCTAAAAATGAAAAATAAAAAAAAGATTTTTTAAATAAAGGGATTGATAAGATGTTGGTTGAAAAAGGGAAAAAGAAAAATTCAAAAAAAAAAAGAAAAAGAAAAATAAGAAAATTTTAAAAATTAAATTTGAAAGACTAAAGAATCATGGGAAAAATGCCATGAATTCTATGTGCTGGATTCCCCTAGTGCTGGTGTTCTTCCATTCTCATTGATCGGTAAACTTGGTCTTGGCTGGCTGTTTTTGCTGACCTTCTGGGGGAGGAGCCTGTAGCAGTGATTCTCAAATGTCTTTGCCCAAGGAGGAATTGCCCCACCCTTGCTGGGGGCCAGGCTAAGTAATCTGCTTGCATTTGCTTTCAGGAGCTTTTGTTCCCTGCAAGCTTTCCGTACAGCTTTGGAGGACAAGAGTGAAAATGACAGCCTCCCAATCTCCACCCTGTAGGAGCCGAGAACTCGGGGCCCCACTCCTCAATGAGCCCCCAGAGAAAAGCAGTCAATCACTCCCGTCTCCCTGGTCTCTGGCCACACTTTGTGCTAACTGGGCCTGTGACCAAGTGTTTCTGTCTCTGGCACATGATCCCATTTGGAGTCTCCAAACCCAGCAGATTCCTGTGGTGCACTCCCACGCCTCTCCTCCTGGGGGGAAGAAGGGGAGTCACCCTGGATCTGCTGCTTGTTGGGTCCCTGCTGGAAGAGCACTGGCCCAACTCTGCCGTGGATCAGTTTATGACAACCCCGAGCTGAGAGCCCGCTCCTCGGCTCCGTCTCTGCAGCTGGCTTCCCTGCTCTGATACCTGGGAGCTCTGCCACACTCAGGCACCTCCTGTCTTTCTGTGACCCCAAGTGTCCTGATACCAAACTGTCCCAGCGAGGGTTTCCCCCCCACTTAGCCACTAGAGCAACGTCCCTCAGCAGAGCCGACTTCTAGAAGTTCCGATTTTGTGCTCTGCTGCTCTACCACTTGCCGGTAGTGGCTGATGGAGGCTCCCTCCCCCCGCCATCTATCTTCCCTAATATTGCCTTGGATTCACTTCTCCGCACGTCCTACCTTCCAGAAAGTGGTTGCTTTTCTGTTCAGAGAGTTGCTGCTATTCTTTTCTTTGATCTCCTGTTGAATTCGTAGGTGTTCAAAATGGTTTGATCCCTATCTAGCTGAATTCCCGGGACCAGAAGAAATTTAGGTCTCCTACTCCTCTGCCATCTTGCTCCTCCCCCCAAGTTAATGTTATTTTTGCTATTGAATAATAAGTAGCCAAAACAAATCCATAATTTTTTTTAAGATTTTATTTATTTATTTGACTGAGAGAGACACAGCATAGTTAAAGTGCAAAATTGGTACTACAACATAAAACTCAGTTTATAAAACTTGTATTAATATATGCCCACAGTTCTTTTCTTTGGTGCTGTACTGTACAGAATCATCATCCTCTATAGTTAAAACAACCAGGAGAGAACAAAACAAGACAAAAATCCTCAAGTAACAACTTCAAATTAGCTTAATTTTTTTTCAAGGTTTTATTTATTTATTTGACAGAGACACAGCGAGAGAGGGAACACAAGCAGGGGGAGTGGGAGAGGGAGAATCAGGCTTCCTGCTGAGCAGGGAGCCCGATGTGGGGCTTTATCCCAGGACCCTGGGATCATGACCTGAGCCAAAGGCAGATGCTTAATGACTGAGCCACCCAGGCGCCCCAGTAATTTTTGTTTTTTTTTCAATAAACTTTAAACATTGGTCTGTATTTTTCCATATTATCTTTGAAATGAACACACAGATACATATTCTCCCACTTTACAAAAATTTGATCAGATAATATCAATATTTTGTCAATGGAGTTCTTTTCCGAATATATAATGCATCTTTCCAATCAACAGTTATATTTCTACATCATTCTTGTAAGTCATTGCATAATGTTTTATAATAATTTAAATGTCTTTACACAATCTATCCTCTTTGGCAAGATATTTGGGTATTTTTCAAGATTCTCATCCCTAACTCTATAGAAAAATGGCTTTAATATTTACATTTCAAAGGAAAAATACTATGACCAAAAAAAAAAAATTAAGACCAAAGTAATTGCCCTATCTTGATGCTATTTTGTATTAGGGCAAAGAGTTTTGCCCATTCCTCTTCTAGGTTATATCAGGAACATCAACATTAAGATACATTTCCTATATGACAAACTCAAGTTAAATATAATGTAATACCCTTGCTTGTGAATTAATAACGATGATTATTTTCTGCACTTTTTCTGAGCGTAAGAACCCCTGGAAGATGCAATGTGAATGCAAACACCAAGGATTTCAAGAAGCATACTTATAATAAGGAGTCTGACTTATTAAATTTTGTCAGTTGGCTACATGATCAGCTATCCACAGGCGAACTAATGTTTATGCTGTTTTAACAGTGACACAATAACAGTCCCCAAAGCAGTTATATCACAAAAACTTTCTTGAAATTCTGCAGTTTAGACTTAGTGTCAATTATTATTCACACAGTGAAATTACTGATATGCTCAGAATTATAATAATTCCTAAAAATAGGGCTTTAATTTATGTAGTACACTTTAGAATCTGACTTCAAGACTACATATTTGTTACTGGCTCTCAACTTTGGTATTATACTTTCATAAGAGATAAATATCTTTCTTAAAGCCAATTAGATTGAATGATTTCCTGATATTTTACCTTAGTGTTATTTGAAATTCACACATCAAAATCCAAATATGAAAGACTGCTTTGTTTGTTGTTGGGGAATTGGGAGGAGTTTTGTTTGTTTTCCAATTTTCACAGATTTAAACAATGATGGTATTATTATTGTAATCTTTATGAAGTTTTATACTTTGTCTTTTAAATTTCCTCCCTATTAATTTTGTAAAATTAACACAAAAACTATTTATTTTTTATAAACAGTTTTAGGCATATAACATATATATGGAATAGTACACAAATCTTAAGAACTCAACTCAATTAATTTTCAAAGAGAACGTTCTCATGTATGCAGGACTCAACATCCATACATGAACTGTGCCAGCACTCCATAGTCCCCAACGACCACTTGTGCATTCTGCAACTCTCTCCCATAAGAGTAACTATGGCCTTGTCTTCTCTCAAAATACATAGAACTGCATATGAATGGAATCATATTGTAAGTGCTCTATTCTATCTGAACTCTTTTGCTCACAATTTTGTGAGATTCATTCCTGTTTTTTCATGTAGCAATGGTTTGCTCATTCTCATTGCTGATGAATATATGATTTTTCATTGTGTCAGTATGTGATTTTTCACTTATTCATTTTTGCAGATAGGGATTTGAGAAGTATTTCAACCTACTAAGAATGAATAAGGCTCTTGGGATTGTTCTTATGCACATGTTTGATGCACGTTTATATACTTTTGTGTCAGGGTCAGAGGGTATATGTGGCTTTCAGATATGGCCAAGAGACTTGCCAAGTAGTTGTTCCACTTCACAGTCCCAACAACTATGTATAAGACTATACACATTTTTGATGTGGGAGATATAGAGATAGTTGAAGTTGAGAAACAATTTTGGTTTATCGTAAAAGAGAGGATAAGAGACTTCACTTACAAATACAGATTTTGACATGTTTTACAGAAGAGTTTGAACTGAATGACTCTGCATAAATATGAATAAAATTATTCCTACAAAATAGCTTACATTTGAAGATTATGGTGTTGCATTAATCACCAGAAAATATCTACTAAAATTGTTGACTATCTGGATCATCTTTAGTTGTCAATCAACAATTATCTGAAGATTTATATGCTTGGAATTATACCATACTGACAGAAGAGTTCCTTAATAAGATTAATATGTTTTTTTCTTGAAATCAGAAATATTGATATTCCTTAGGATCCGAGTTCTAGCATTCCATAGTGAAGTCACTGTAATCGGTGGAGATTTTAAATGAAAATCTTACATGTGCAAACCTTAAATATTTTCCACCTCTGAGTATGGCAGAGAATATGCATTAGATGATGTATTTTCTATATTTATTATCCTCAAAATACACAAATAGGTGTATATATTTTAAGCTTATGAATTAAAAAGTTATCTATGCCATGGGAACATAAAAACATCTTTGCTGGCATATCTACAATAGACTGCCTTGTAAGCATGGGTTCTTTTAAAAATTTATTTATTTCTTCATTTTGTTAGTCAGTGATAATTTATCCCTTTAACTATATTTAGGAAAATGAACTGAATAATTATTGTCTCTTAACATTTGATATTTCTTGACATTTTTTCTTTAACACCCTATTTGCCTATATGAGACATGCTACAATATCAAAATGTCATTTTTAGTCATTGACTTCAAACTTATTGTAATGCTGATTTTTAAAGCTAAATGTGTGTAAGCACTGCTATATAAATCAGATACCTGCCATGAGCATTAAAGGATTAAAATAGAGCTATAGATTTTCAAAGAGTTTTTAATATGCCATGGTTTAGGTATGCATTTATTTTGTGATTGTCACACATGATAGTCTAATTTCACTAACTGAACAGGTAATCCAGGCTTCTTTCTTGGCACTTCTTGTTGAAGCTTGATGGAGATACCTGGTTTTCCAGCCTACTTTGCCACTAACAGTGGTTGTTGTGTAACTCAGTTTAAACCAAGAACATATAAGTAGAAGTCATCTAAGGGGACTGGTTGGAAAATTCTTGCTTCTTTTTAGAGGATCAAGCAAAAAAGAAGCTACTTACTCTGCCCCTTGTCCCTTCTTCCTGACTTGACCATGGATATGGCGTCAAGAACACTAATTTTAATCTAATGATCATGAAGCATTTAGCCTAAGAACAGACAACCTGCACTGTAGGGATCTTGAAATGGAGCCTGGGGTCTTGAAAGCATAAATGAGCCATTACATAAAACCTGGAATCACCTCTCCCCTGACATGCTGTTAAGCAATACAAAAATGACCTTGTGTTTGTAATCATTTTTAGCCGGGTCCTAACTTTCTACTAAATTCAATCCTAACTGGTACATTTTTATAGTCATAGAATAGGTATATTTTTGTTGAGCAGCTTAAGAAATATTCCATTGCTTTAATTTTCTTCATCAAATTAAATCGTACTTTAAACACCTCTCTGTTATATGGTGAGAAACATTTATTCTAATCAGCCATAGTCATTTAGTGGGCAGCTGTTTCCTCCTCACTGGGATTTTTTTTTTCCCCCCAAGATTTATTTATTTATTTATTTGACAGAGAGAGACACAGTGAGAGAGGGAACACAAGCAGGGGGAGTGGTAGAGGGAGAAGCAGGCTTCCCGCGGAGCAAGGGAGCCCGACGCAGGGCTCAATCCCAGGACCCTGGGATTATGACCTGAGCCGAAGGCAGATGCTTAATGACTGAGCCACCCAGGCGCCCCCTCACTGGGATTTTACATTTGCCTCATGGGGACTTTCACTGACCAGAAAATTGGAATAAAGCACTCCCCTACACAGACTTACTTCCTGCCATGATCTATTCAGCATGTCAAACTAAGGCCTGTGGTCATTTTGAAAGCTTCAAACTTAGTTGGCTAATGTTTTGTCTCCACTATCATTCACATAGACAGAACTGAGTTGTCTGGCTCCAGGCCAGATGCCTGATTTTTTAGGTTCAACCACAGGCAATTGCAAAGGCTTTACCTCACCAGTCGCCAGGGGGGAACATGGTTCTGCCAACACCAGACTTGGAGCAGAGCCATTGCATTGCAGTCTCTAAAGGGAGTTGCAGTCAAGATCTGATGGCTCCCTCATTGTCTGGGCCCCTTTGCGTATCTGAATTCCTAGGCCCGGCTTTCCATTTAGGGGTCTCTTTATCGGGGGACCATTGAAGAGGCTCCCTTGGGAAACTCTGCCCAGACCACTCTGTCAGGGATCTTTGAAAACATTTCTCTCCATTCTATTCTTAGTTCTTCTCCTTTGCCTCCCCTGCAGTCCTACTGGCAAAAATGACAGAAGCTTTTTGACTAGGGGCCTCTAGACAGTAAGACAAACATCTGTATTGATCCACCAGATCATCGCCTAGTGCTAGTCCATGGGGAGACAGTGGACCATTGGGGAAGCTTTCTCCTCTTCAGCTTCTTACTGTGCTGTCTCAACAGCAATTAAAGGCTTGACCATTACCTTCATTTGGCTTGTTGTCTTAATTCACTATTTGAGCATCTGGAAGCTCCTCTCTCTTCAGCTGAGTTCAGCTTTTGACAAGACCCAGAGGAGGTACACAGATGCGAATGGTGTGTGAAGCAGAACTGCCTCACAAGGCCAGTCCTTAGGAAAAGAGTCTAGGAAAATCCCCTCATTTGGGGACATACAACTATCTTCCGGTTATGCCTTTTTTGCTTTTACACATTTTGGAGCATTCTGCTTCTAAAACTTGAATATTTAAAATAAAGTTGTGTTCACAGTTGTCCCCTCAAATCCAGAGAAGTCACAATCTTTAGGGTACAACACTTACCTCGCTTTGAGGAAGGTAACAGATGCCACTAACTCTTTGTGTTCAGTATACAGTTGCAGGAATAAAACAGAAATTAGCATGTGTTAAATATTCCTGTCAAATTATTTATGGTAAAACTTACTTTCTGTGTTTTAATACCCTCCTGGGCCTTTATTTCTCCTGCTGCTTAAGCCAATTACTCTCTTTTCTTTTTTTTTTTTTTTTTTAAAGACTTTATTTATTTATCTGAGACAGAATGAGAGAGACAGAGAGCACATGAGAGGGGAGAGGGTCAGAGGGAGAAGCAGGCTCCTGCTGAGCAGGGAGCCCGATGAGGGACTCAATCCCAGGACTCAAGGATCATGACCTGAGCCGAAGGCAGTCGCTTAACCAACTGAGCCACCCAGGCGCCCCAATTACTCTCTTTTCTTGAATCTTACTTGCTACCTTGCCTCAGCTTCCTATGTATTTGAAGTTTATGGTTGCAGCTTTAGGACAGCATTTTCCCTTGTGGTCTTTCCCTCCCCTCCCCTTCTCTTCTCTTTCCCTTTTTAAAAATTAAAAAAAAAATTGTTTTCTGCTTTCTATGCTGGAAAAGATAGCTTACCAACTCATGGCCAGACTGCTTTGCTACATAGTGTGAAATGGCAATATGACAGGGAAACTTAGAACCAATAACCACACACGCAATCAGAAAAGTGGATGCTGTGGCACTACAGTTATCGTGCTTTACTCTTCTTGAAACTACCTTTATATTTCTGTGACTTTGCTGGGCATCTGTGTCTAACAAAGATTGAGTAGGTAGGAAAAGAGGAGAGAAGGAGAAAGAGAGATGGCATCAGATTCATCAGAAAGAGATAACGTCAGATGACCTATACTTTTCCAACGTAGCCCTTTTCCTCTGTTGTATGTTCCAAATCCTTTTAAATTTTACAATATACTTTTTTACAGGAAATAAATAAAATTTAAGATATGTTTTTTGCCCAGGGAAAAATTGGGTTTTAAGAGGAATTAAATCAGAAGAGTGTGTGTGTGTCCTATAAGGAAACATGACTGGCTTCTGCAGGGTTAAAATAAGAAAGATATGACAATAGTACCACAAATGTATGGTTATCTATGTTTCTCTCTAAAATTCTAAGTTCCATAATTTATTCTATTTATTTATGTTCCCTGAGCTTGAAATGGAGAATAAAACTAGTCTCTTAAAATATTAATCCTGTTTTTTAATATTTTAAAGAAGAAAAACATTTTTCATTTGTTCCTCCAACAAACTTACAATTAATTTTTTAATGTCTTAAAAATAGCTTCTTGATGCATATGGAATTTTATACAATATCAGACTTACATTATTAGGATCTGACAGCACCAATAAATGGGAAACTATATCTGCAGTCCTCCTTTCCTTCCTTTATGAATATGTAAATGAGGTAGTGTCAGATATCTCTTTTCCATTATTTTAGGCAGATCAGAATTCCACTCTCAGTTGCTCAAACTTTTGACATTTTCAGATTGTAATTTTTGACTTGTAATAGTTCACAATTTCAGCTGATCCGAAAAAAGTAGCATCCTTTAAAAAAAGTCTCTAAATTTTTATCACTAAAATCATTTCCAAGCAAATAAACTGATTTTTTTTTTTCCTTGATGGAGGGAAGCCCTTGGAGGGTTTCATGTATCTTTGGAGACTTACTGAGGAATATCACTGATAAAAATGAACGTTTGCTGCTTAGAAGAAATCTATGGGAATCCCACTTGTAACAGAACAACAAAACACATTGTACTTTTGCATTATTCAGTAATCTTGATTAAAAGTGACACTGATTCAAACTAGATTAAGTCACAAAAGAGTACTCTCTGGTCCACGTATTGGGAAGGCTAAATTGCTGTGCTTATTTCAGGTGAGGATGGATTGTGGGATTTGAATATGTCACTAGTAAATATGTCACTTTTCATCTTTATAAATACAGGCTCTAGAGCTCCAGTTTAACACAGAACTTGTTTTTTATTATCTCACATGTAGAGCTTCCATGTCAATACCTCCTTCCACTATCCTGACAAAAGAATATACCAAATTAAAGAAGCAAGAGAGCAATCACAATTCTGATTGGCTTATCTTGAACCATGTGATCATTCTTAAACCAATCACAATGTCTAAGTGGAGTCTTCTAATTGAAAAGTTGGCCTATGTTTGTTGCATAACTTTCTTTAAAAAATTACCCATTTGGCTTTGAAAAATAATCATTCATTTTGCTCATGGATTCTGGAGGTCAGTCAGATAGGATGTGATGACGAAACCTTACCTCCTTCACTTGATGTTTGCTGGGCACCTCAGAGCCAGGAGTCTGGAATCCTCTGAAGTCACCGTCCTATGTCTAGAGGTTTATTCTAGATGGAGTTGAACAGTTTAGGAATAGAACAGACAAGACTCCTCAGGCATTTTATCTCTTGCTCTATGTGGTCTTTCGACCTGACATCTCAGTATGAAAGTTTTGTTTTTGTTTTTAGAAAGAGAAAGAGAGAATGTGTGTGTGGTGGGAGGAGCGGCAGAGGGAGAGGAGAGAGAGAATCCTAAGCAGGCTCCCGGCTAAGCTCGGAGCCCAACTCCAGGCTGCATCTCAGGACCCTGAGATGTGGTTTCACAGGTAGTGAGACCACTACCTGAGCAGAAATCAAGAGTCAGTGGCTTAACCAACTGAGCCAACCAGGCTCCCCTTTTTATGAAAATTTTAGGGGAGCCAGACTTTTTACATGTCAGTTCAGAGCTCCAGAGAGAGAGCCAGCCAGGTGGAAGTTGTATTGCCTTTTTCTAACTTAGTGTCAAAAGTTACACAATGTACTTCTGACATATTATGTTCACTAAAAGTGAGTCAATAAGCCAGTCCATCTTCCAACGATTCACATATTTTGTGACATGTGAATTTGAGGATGTGTTTAAAACAACTTCCTGTGCTTAACTTTGGGAAGGGGGGATCATACATCCTGATAGAAACTTCTATCACGTAGGGAAAGGATAGGTAACAAAAAAAGAAGTATGTTACCAGCATATGAGAAAGGAATAAATAACTGGTAATTACAATCTATTTTAGTTTTAGAGGCCCAATATGCTATATCATTTTTTTAATTATAATTCACTGTTACAGTTCTAATGAAATTAATAATTTATATCATTTTTGAATTATCACTAAAACTTGCTCATTGTTATACATTTTTTTCAGTCTTTCCATTTATGGGTATTAATTTTGCCTTTTCTGTCAACTGGTTGCAATGGATCTTTATGGAATATTTTAAGAAAGTTAATAGGTTCACATTTTTCTTGAGTTCTCTTTTCTTTGAGTGGTTTTTATCTTTTAAGATAATACGACTGCACAGAAAATACCTGGCCAAGCTTTTATTTTTTAACATTAAATTGCTTTATACTTTTGTCATTTGGGTTTCAACAGAAAATGTGAGGAATCTCAGTTTATTTGTTATTGTAAGTATAAAGTTAACCTTTATTTTTGATTTGGCTTTTGAACATTTTATGGAATGAGGTTTCTTCCCCACTCCTATTTGTTTACATGTAGGTGTCTTGAGAATGATGTTACATGGACCATAGTGAACCCTTTCATTACACATGCAGTGGATTTTTTTGGTCTAGAAAGCATATGCACCCTATAATTTTGGCTACCACTTCTGCCCTATTTGTTCTGTTCTATCAGTAATCACCAGCAATCCGCATTTTAAATCGCTGGTTTGCAGCCTCCATAGATACACTTGCATCTTTTTTCTGTAAATTTTCATTTTGTCCTGCGAATTCTGGGGAAGCTTTTCAAATTATTCCCCATATCACTAATCAATAACTTATTCTTCTGAGAATTCAAAACTGTTTCCTAAACATTTTTCAGATCTGTGGAATAGATCATTTTCAGAATTAATATCTTCCTTTAAGTATTTGTATACTGTTTGATATATTTGATTCTGCATTATGTGTTCATGGGTTCCAGTAATCTTTTTCTTTTATTATCATTTGAATAGTAATCTCTACAACATTGTTCATCAAGAGATGAGGTATGTTAACTATGTCTCTACCCTTATGACAATGCCACCTTTTCTTGAATAATGTAATTTGTAGGAAGTTTTGAAATTGGGAAATGTGTCTTCCAACTTTGTTTTTATTATTGTGGCTATTCTGGGTCCCTTGAATTTCTTTATAAATAATTTGGGTCAGCTTATCAATTTCTGCAAACAAAAAACTAGGTGGAATTTTGATAATCTTCAAATCAATCTGAGGATTACTGACATCTCAACAATATTGTCTTCCAGTCCACGAATATGGAATGTCTTCCTATTTATAAATGTAGGTGTTCCTTAATTTCTTTCAAAGATGTTTTATAGTGCCTTTCAGTGTATAAGTCTTGCACTTCTTTTTCTAAATTTATCCTTATACATTTTATTCTCTTATATGCTCTTGTAAATGGAATAGTTTTCTTTTTTTTTGTTTAATTTTTTTTTTTTTTTTACTTTTTTTTGGGGAGGGGAGGGAGAAGCAGAGAGTCTCAAGTAGACTCCATGATGAGCCCAGGGCTTGTCATGGGCTTCTATCTCACAACCCTGAGATCACAACCTGAGTCAAAACCAAGAGTCAGATGCTTAATGAACTACACCACCCAGGAGCCCCAAAATACTTTTCTTAATTTCATTTTTGGATTGTTCATTGCTAGTGTATGGAAATACAATTGATATTTTATATTGATTTTGTATTGTACAATCTTACTAAACTCATTTATTACTTCTAGTAGCTTTGTGCATGCGTGTGTGTGTGTGAAATACTTAGGAATTTGTGTATCTAATAGTATGTCATCTGAAAATATATGTAAAAATTTTTATATTAAACAAAAATTCTCATATTTTCCTTTAGTTTGTGAGACATAGTTTACTTTAGTTCTTGTAAGATACTTACAATAACTGATATAAAATCTTTATCATATAAATTTAACATCTGAGTTTTCTCAGGGACAGTTCCTTCATTCTTTTTTCCCCCTATGTATGTACCATACTTTTGTGATTCCTTTCATATCTCATAATTTTTGTTGAAAACAAGCTTTTCACTTGATCTTAGCTAAAAGGCCAAGAAACAGTATGTCAGAGTTTTTCAAAGTCTCTTATATACATCCCATTTCCCAACTGTTTCTTTTAAGTTTTTTTGGTCATGTTCCCAATTGCCCCAACTATTATTATTGGTTTAAGCAGTTGTAGTATGAAATAATTGTCTCTGATGGTTTTAACAAGTACCCCAGGGTAAAGACCGTTTACTCTGAGTGAGCTCGGTGAGTTCTGACTCAGATCAAATAAAGACAAGCTGTCTAATTTGGGCTTACAGGGAGTTGCCAGGCCAAAAAAACCCCCAAAAAACCAAAACTAAAAAAACAAGACTTGTAAAATGGCACTCTGGATGCTCTGAACCCATTCTGCCCCAACAGAGCACATACTTCAGGAAGCTTCCCATCCATTTATTTTAAAATAGATGTAAAATGTATTTGAAGAATGTTGTCCTAGTTATGCAATGAACAGAGGGTAACTGCCTTAATATTATGTATACTATAAAACTTTTTATAAATGTCATATTTAGTGAAACCCTTCAGATACATTTTTTCTTAAGATTGAGAATAGTTAAGATCACCCATTGTCATTAGCCAAATTACCATGAATTCAGCACAGTTTAAATTAAAATTCCTTATGAATTTTGAAAAATAAATACTCAACAAACAATTCTAAAATACATTTCTAAAATCATTTATTCAACAATAGTCCAGTCACTTAAAAAATTAATTTGGAAGACTTTCCCCACCTGAGAAGGCATATTTTAAAGGGGCCATGTTAGTAAAACTATGTGGTGTAAACATCACATTAAACAAATCAGTTTGTTGAACAGGGTGAAGGTCTTAAAAATAGAAATAAATCACATATGAATGAATTTGTTTTATAAAAAAAGTGCCGCAGAAATTGAGTAAAGTGCTGGATTGTTTAAGAGCTAATGTTGGGAAAACTGACCCATGGAAAAAGAATATATATAACTTTGGATCTCTACTTAACACTAAACATATACAAAGACTTATATGGGAATGGTAAAACGTAAGGTTATTAGAATAAAGCCAAGGAAAGCTTATGTGTGTCCTTGGATTGGGTAAGGGATTTTAAAGAAACATCTGAAATCATATATCCTAAAGCCAAAAAATAAAAGTCTGGCTCTGTGTACCACATTAATATTGTTATTCAAAGACACAAATGAAAAAATAATGCTGGGATAATAGAGAAAGAAGATATTTGAAAAATGAGTACCTGGAAAATATTTCATATCTACAATATATAAGAAGTTTATATCAACCAAATAAAAAATAGAGATAATACAAAGAGGTCAAAGCTTATTAATAAGCAATTAAAAGAGAAACCTCTGTGTATATTAAAGAAACATCATACCTTTTAGGAGATATCTGCCTTTTAGGAGATATTTGTGAGATATTTATCACAGCATTGTATATGGAAGCAGATAATTGGAACCATCCTAGTGATCAGTTACTTAAAAAAATAAAAAATAATGCAACAGTGAGATATATAGAGTACATACGTTGTCATAATGTAGCAAATAAAATGTATAAATTAGAGGCAAATACAGCATATGGATAAATCTTAAAATGGAAGTTGAGTAAAAATAAGAAAAAGAAATTATTATTGAATTATCACTGCTCATTACCATTTATGCATCTATACAACACAAACATACAAGAAAAAAATACTATATTCTTGAAAAGATGCATGCATATTCATTTGTTCATGTCTGCTGGGGGAATGAGAGTATTTAAAGCAGGCAGAAAGTGGAATGAGGAAATGAATGCTTAACTTTTTGCACTACAAGTCCAAAACAGTGAGAGGAAGAAAACCAAAGCTATTTTTATCTAATGGGTAAACCATAAATCTTAACCTGTGATGCAGGTTAATTTCACAGTTTCTTTTCACAAACTATTATTGCACATACTAAATGAATGTTAATTTCATGGATGCTGGTGGCCAATATTTTGGATTTCTTTTCCTATAATACCAAGATAATAAAGGTATCTACTTCATAATATTGTCATAAAGATTACAGACTTTAATATGTGGAAATATTTAGATCAATAGTTGAAACATAGTAAATGCTTGGTGAAATGTCTTCTTAAAATTTTTATATTAAAAATACATGAAAAAAATAAATGAGGTTGTAAAATAAGTTAAATGTATATGTACTATAATGCTATTTATTCATGTATTAAGTGACTAGAAATCTGAAATCATTATTACTTATCTACTTTAGGGCTTACCGGTAATCTCAATTTTGTACCAATCTTTAAATAATTTAAGAATCTTACAGTTAAATATGACACATGATATTATATATATATATAAAATACACATATATATACACACAAAATACATGCAATATGTGTATATATGTTTATGTATGCACATGTAGGGCATATGTATGTATGTGATTTTTAAATGTATGTATGTTTTATTTAAAGGCATCCTTTAAATAAAGAGGTAATTAGTTTTGTAGCTGAAAAGCCAAGAGGGAGAATTGGATTCAATCACATTAATTTCAACATTCACATCCTCAGAACTTTGGTTCTATTTCTGTTTCCTGTGATGCTTTTGGCATTTTTCTCCTCTGTGAGTCACTTTCACCATTAAGACTACTCATCTGATGAGTAAAAGTATATGCAGCAGTTCCTGAGCTCCCAACCAAACACCATTCCAGCTATTCCAATATTCTCTTAGATCTCAAGAAGCTAGACAAAGCTTCTTTCCTCAGTGCCCTAGTGAAATGTTCTGAATGCCACATGGTCTAAACTGGATCTCATAATCATTTCAGAACTGAATTCTGTGGCTAGGAGAATGGGAGTCCTTCATGGAACTAGGGATGGGAGTGGGGATGCCATTACACAAAAGAAATCTGTATGTTTCAGCGAGAATTCTAGGGAGTGAGTCTTGGGTAAGGAGCCATCAAATACCAACTTTAGAAATACTATCTCGAATTCTTAATAGTACTATGCATTCCTTCCACAGTCTTTTTTTTTTTCTTTCTTTCTTTCTTTTTGTCCATATGAAGTCCCACTCAGCATGTATGGCTCCATTTTGTCTCTGTTCTCCTCATGTGTTTAAAGGCTTTCCCTTTCCCTCTATGTTCTTGGCTTCTCCTGTGTCAACACTTCAGAGTCTAATAAATCCATTGTCTTTTGATTGATTGTTATTGATATTGTTCATAGGGTATTTAGATGCTGTGCTTTAACAGAAAGCAAAAATGACAAAGCAGCACATAATTTTTACCTGAAAATACCTGCTCTACAAAGATATTCACCAAAGTTTATTCATACTTTGATGAAATCTGTTCAGTTGTGAAATTATCAGGGTCAGGCTAAAGGATACAGGTTGGTTGCATCACTTAATTACATATTCAAATTTCCTTATAGTGTAAGACTAAGAAACAGTGATGCTGATATTCTCCAGAGAGCCAAACAATTGTGATATTGGAGATGCCCCTGGTGAAGGAGTCAGACCAATTTCAGATTCCCAGGATGTGCAATACTTTCCTCTGGAGACATGGCACAAATTTGAGGATGGTTTCAGAGAATGTGTCCAAAGTAGGAAACAAATTGTAAAACTCTGAACTTTTTTCCTCCCTCACTTGTTGTCAGATTGCAGAAAAGCACAAGTGGAAGACCCCGTATTTGAGGGATTGAAAGGTTATTTAGAGAAATGAATGCATAACAAAAATAACCATAATAAATCTATCTCAGAATGCTGAATGGCAAGAATCAGGATTTTATCCAAACACTTACAGTATTTTTTCATGATTAGTCTACACTACCTATGTGTAGACAAGCTAATTAATGTAGCTTGTTTTGTGCCTAGTACATAGTAGGCCTTTAGTAAATATTTGTGCAAAGGAAATACAAAAGCTAAAGGAGCATATCTTTGTACAGCAAATTTTGCCATCTTGAGAATAAAAATCAAAATGCCACTGAGGTACAGATTTTAAGTCTTAGATCATAGTTTATGAAGTTCAGGTAGTAGATGTGAACCTTCTACGTACCAGAAACAATATTGCCAATGTGGTCAGGTCACCAGGAAACTTTCTAGAGAAGCAAATGCAAGACGCCAGTACATGTAGTCAGATGTTCTGAGTTCAAATAACAATATCCTGAAACAATTTTCATGAAACTTTCTTTGTCAACACCCACTGATGTCAACAAAGACCCAGTTCTCATCTTCTTTCTCTGCCACCTGAGTGTTTTTGATTCGTCTTGCCCTTAGATGAGGTTAATGGCTGGTGGCAGTAAGACAGACACTCCATACTGATGTAGCCATGGCAGATAAATTCATTCTGCCTTAAGAGTTTCTTTTTTCCAAATGACAGAGCTTCTGAAGTTATCTAGAGCAAAGCCACACTAGGTGGGATTAACGGCACAATGAGGCACATTACCAAAAACTCATGAAAATGTTCCCATTGTGCCTGCACGTTCATATAAGCAAATGTAAAGCTAAACAGTATTTCAATGAAATTCATGTCCTGAATGCCCTGGTTCTTCATGTACCTGGCAGGGTTTTCTACAAAATTAAGTTTTTTCTCTGGTAAGTCTGATTACTTAGCCTTCTCATCTAGGGTGATACTAGAGGCCACAAGTGTGATCATTCTTAGAGTATTATGTACTCACTTCTGCTTCGCACATCTTTGGTTGGTTAATTTTTCAAGCTGGTTTTTCCTGTGTTATATCTGGGAGTATTTTTTTTTTTTTTTATTTGAGTGTAATTGTTACACAATGTTACATTAGTTTCAGGTGTACAACATAATGATTCCACAAGTTTATACCTTATGCTATGCTCACCACAAGTACAGCTACCATACATTGTTTTACAATATCATTGCCTATATTCCTTATTCTGTGTCTTTTGTTCCCATGACTTATTCATTCCATAACCGGAAGCCTGTATCTCTCACTTCCCTTCACCCATTTTGTCCATCCTCCCTCCCCTGTCTGACAACCATGAGTTTATCCTCTGTATTTACAAGCCTGATTCTGCTTTTTATTTATTTATTCAAATTTTTAGATTACACATAAGAGTGAAATCATGGTATTTGTCTTTCTCAGTCTGACTTATTTCACTTAGCATAAAACTCTCTAGGTCTGTCCGTGGTTGGTGCAAATGGCGCAGTCTTACCCTTTTTTATGGCTATGTATGCACACACACACACATATGAGATATATATATATATATGTATATATACGTATGAGAGATATATATCCTAGTAGTAGAATTACTGGATCATACGGTGTTTTAAATTTTTTGAGGAACTTACATGCTGTTTTCCATGGTAGCTGTACCAATTTACATTCACACCAACAGTGTATAAATGTTCCTTTTTTTCTACATCCTTGCAAACACTTGTTATTTCTTGTCTTTTTGATTTTAGCTATTCTGATGGGTGTAAGATCATATCTCATTGTGGTTTTGATTTGCATTTCCCTGATGATTAGTGATGTTGAGCATTTTTTCATTTGTCTGTTGGCCATCTGTATGTCTGGGAGTAATTTTTAAATGTCAAATTTGTGGGGGAAATTTAGTCTATTTCACTGATAGTCTATTTTTACTTATTTTATATTTCTTGATGATCTCAAGAAATTTGAAAGACGGGGCGCCTGGGTGGCTCAGTCGTGAAGCGTCTGCCTTCGGCTCAGGTCATGGTTCCAGGGTCCTGGGATCGAGTCCCGCATTGGGCTCCCTGATCCTTGGGAGCCTGCTTCTCCCTCTCCCACTCCCCCTGCTTGTGTTCCCCTCTCTCGCTGTGTCTTTCTCTGTCAAATAAATAAAATCTTTAAAAAAAAAAAAGAAATTTGAAAGACTAAGCCAGGGGCTGGAAGAACATACTCTATTCTAACATTTTTACTTTTTGCATGATAACATGTAAGCCTTTATATTTTTATGCATATGAACATTAATGTACTAAAAACCTTTTGCATCAATATGAACATTTTGATCTGCTTTCTCTTAAAGTACTTTTTTTTTTTTTAAGATTTTATTTTATTTATTTGACAGAGAGAGACACAGTGAGAGAGGGAACACAAGCAGGGGAAGTGGGAGAGGGAGAAGCAGGCCTCCCACCGAGCAGGGAGCCCGATGCGGGGCTCGATCCCAGGACCCTGGGATCATGACCTGAGCTGAAGGCAGACACTTAATGACTGAGCCACCCAGGCGCCCCTCTCTTAAAGTACTTTATAGAAAAGAGTGAGCTGTCATTGGTCATAGCACTGTAGGATGTATAATTATTGCTATTAATACAATTCATTAAGATGAAAAAATAACAAATTACTTTTAATGAGTCCTCCAGACATAAATTTATTTCAAACTACAAACTCATTTGTATCTTTGTGGTATATACAAATTAAATTAGCATTCTGTGATGTTCTTAGAAGTGCTCTTTCTTTGTAGGGTAATAAACATAGCACATATATCAAAACAATTTCTTTAAAGTCAAGTTTTATAGCACTTGCAGGAAATTATTAATACTCTGGCAAACTTTCTGCTTTTTAAAATTATTATTTTTTTCTGTTCAAGTGGGTAAATTCAGCTGTCTCTATATGATGTGAAGTGGAACAAGGAAAAGCACATATCTAAAGAATCAATGTGTTGCATATAAAATAATCCATAATTATTTTTATCCAAAATATTGTAGATATCACTACAGTAATGTAGATATGATGTTAAAAATTGTAAACTCTGGAGTCAAACACTTAGATGGGAATTCTGGTTCAGGCACTTTCCAGATGTGAGCAAGTAACTTAAAACTTTCATGCCTTAGTATATTTTAGAAGTTTGTTAGTATATTTGTAAAAATACAAATGATAATAGTACCTTCCAGATAAGTGATTATGACAATTAGGTATTAAATATAGATTAAATACTCATTAAAGTCATATCATTTAAATTACTAGATAAGAGATTTATTTTCTTATCTTGAACCTATAAATATAAATAAAATAAATATCTAGTCTCTGCCTCCAATTCCTAACACAGAACTTCTAAAACCATTATAATTTCCTGAGTGATAGGGGGCTAGGAGCATCTTTTGTTCTAATATTTGGTCAATGACCCCAGTTCTTGATACCCAGTTCCTAAATTCTCTAGAATTTCTTGGGCTATAGGATAGGAATATCTTTTGTTCTAACAAACTAGTTCTGGAGAGAGGGTGGGGGGCGGGGCGGGGGGTGGTTCCTTGATAGCTTCAGAAAGGAGGTGGTCACCAGAAAAACCAAGCTATGATTAGAAGCTTGGAACTTTTAGCCCAATCACCATCCTCCAGGAAGGGGAGATGGGCCAGAAATTGAGTTAATAATTGTTCATGTCTATGTGATGAAGCCTCCGTAGAAATCCATGAACTATAGGGTTCCAGAGCTCCCTGATTGGTGCACATGGGAGGGTGGTGCACCCCAGCTTTATAGGGACTCTTCCAAACCTCGGCATGTGTATTTCATCATCTGCTGATTCATCTCTATCCTTTATCATATCCTTTATAATAAACCGGTAGCATGAGTAAATCTTTCCCTGAGTTCTGTGAGTTGTAACAGTGAATTGTGAGAACTTCCAATTTATTCTTGGTTGGGCGGAAGTAGGGGTGACAACCTGCAACTTGTGATTGGGGTCTACAGTGGGGGACAGTCTTGCAGGACCTGTGTGGTCTGAGATAGCTCCAGGTAGTTAGTGTCATAATTGAATTACAGGACACTCTAATGTCTGGAGTGTTGGAGGATTAGTTGGTGTGGGGAAAAAACCTACACATTTGGTTTCAGAAGAATTGTGAGTGTAGAGGAAACGAGATTTTCTTTTAACATGTACATTCAAAGTGGGTCCTTCCACAAGATGATACCAAAACTTTATTCTTTTCTAATTTTCACATCATTTTTGCTGAGTGTTTACTGTCAAGAATTATGCGAAGGGTCTGACATTTATCTTATGGGCAAACTAAATTTAGGTTGGCACAGTTTCATAGATACTAGCAGAAGATGTGAGACTCCTGGGGGAAAGACAAAATACTTTATTACTCATGACACAGAGGTAGCATGAGCTTAATGCTTATTATCTGTTCCCCTTGTCCCCCAAATCTTACCAGGGTATGTGGGAAAGTCCATATTATGTGGTGAGTACTCCATGACTTGTGTCACAGTTGAGGAACCTTAAGCTTCTTTATTTTATTTTTTAAAGATATTACTTATTTATTTGAGAGAGAGAGAGAGTGAGCAGGTGGGAGAAGGGGAAGAGAGAGAGGGAGAAGCAAATGCCCTGCTGAGCAGGGAGACTGATGCAGAGGTTCAATCCCAGGACTCTGGGATGGTGACCTGAGCCTATGGCAGACGCTTAACTGATTGATCCACCCAAGCACCCCCTTTAAGCTTTTAAAGAGACCTGCTAGCTAACATATCTAACTATTGCCCCAGGGGAGGGGCACATTATCATTAATATCACAGGCAGCAACAACAACAAAACTTCCCTCTTCCTCTGAGAAGCGCGCTTATGTCTATCTTCCAAAGTTATTTGCTATAAAAAAATTCTTGAAAATATAGTCAGGACAAAGGCTGTCAGTACCTTTGTTCACGGGATATGTAGAAATATGAGAAACCCATAGAAAATTGTGTCCTAATTCTCAAGGTTTCTTATAACTATTATTATATCAAGTATTACTGATTGATGGAGAAGGGACAAAATATAAACAGATATTGCTGAGAATGCTTGCTGAATATGGAAAATAATCAATAGGACAACTATTTCATGTAATCATTTTATAAAACCACCTTGTAGATTAGAGACCTAAATAAGAACAGCAAAATTTTTAAAATTTTCAAAAAATAAATGAGAATGTCTTATTTCTCTAGGTAGAGATGAATTTTAAAAACAATACATGGATCAGTTATTTGAGTGGTAAATTTAACTAAACTTATAAAATAGCATGTGTGTATGAAAAAAATCTTTAAAATGCCAGTTACAAACTGGGAAAATATTTGCAAAACCTTAAATTTATGAAAACATATGGAGAGATTTATAAATCAGTAATAAAATGAAAAACAAACCAATAGAAAATTTGCACAAAAGTTGAACTGGCATTTCATTGAAAAATAAGCACAAATGACTAATTAAAATGTCAAAAGATGCTGATATTCAATAGTTATAAGGAAATGTACACTAAAACCAAATTGCAACATTATTTTAGTATACTTTAGATATAGCTGGGACATCAAAATGAAAAAAAAAATGAAAATAAATGTGCTTTCAAGGATATGTAGCCATGGGTCTTATATATATGCTTGTGGAATAAAGTTACCACACTTGAAAACAGTTTGCATTAGGCAAATAAAATTGAAGTCACACACATAAAGCAATGCAGAAATCCCACTTCTAGATATATACTCTAATTACTCAAAAGGAAAGATGCTCATGACAGCATTTTTTAGTTATAGCAAAACCAGTGCATAATACAAATATGTGTTACCAGGAGAATGAACAAGCAAAGTGTGATATATTAAAAAAAATCTATAGTAGTAAAAATGAATGAACAATAGCTCATTCATCAACATAAAGTCATATGTTAACATAATATTAAGCAAATCCAAAGTTACAGAATACATACTGTGTTTCTATTTATAAAAAGTTCCAATCTTACAAGGCTAAGCAATATACTGCTCAGAAATACAAATGTAGAATAATATTTTTAAAATCAAACAAAATAAAGAATGAAAAATGGAATATAACTATAAAAGTATCATAGATAAAAGTAACAAGTTGATTTATGAAATGTGCTAACAATGAAAACTTAGATGAAATTTATACATCACTAGACATATACACATTTTTACAAAATTAGCACAAGAAGAAATAGGAATACTTAATAAATCAGACAAATAATTATTAAACAATTTGAAATGATAGACAGCATTTCATAGCTACCCAAATAAATATTAAATATTTTTTCTTGAGATAAATAATTTCTAATCAAGATAATTTTATTTTCAGACATCCAATGTACAATGATAAAAGAGGACACTTGTTATGTTCACAAGTGTTAGGAAACCAGCCTTTACTATGTTAAATAACAGTGGTGAGAGTGGGCATACCAGTCTTGTTCCTGACCATAGAGGAAAAGCTGGTGCAGCCACTCTGGAAGACAGTATGGATGTTCCTCAAAAAGTTAATAATAGAATTACCCTAAGATCCAGCAATTGCACTACTAGGTATTTACCCAAAGAATACAAAATGCTAATTCAAAAGGGTAAATGCACCCTGATGTTTATAGCCAAATTATGGAAAAGCCCAAGTGTCCATCAACTGATGAATGGATAAAGAAGATGTGGTATATATATAATATGTATACATCCATATTATACACACACACACACATTTACATATACAGTGGAGTATTACTCAGCAATAAAAAAGAACAAAATCTTTCCATTTGCAATGTTGTGGATGGAGCTAGACAGTATTATGCTAAGCAAAATAAGTCAGTCAGAGAAAGACAAATACCATGTTCATCTGTTTTGTCTCTTAAATTCCACATATGAGTGAAATCACATGGTATTTGTCTTTCTGGTTTTGGGATCAAGTTAATGGTGGCCTCAAAAATGAGTTTGGAAGTTTTCTTTCCATTTCTATTTTTTGGAACAGTTTCAGAAGTATAGGTATTAATTCTTCTTTAAATGTTTAGTAGAATTCCCCTGGGAAGCCATGACCCTGGGCTCTTGTTGGGAGATTTTTGATTACTGCTTCAATTTGCTTACTGGTTATGGGTCTGTTCAGGTTTTCTCTTTCTTCCTGGTTTAGTTTTGGTAGTTTATACATCTCTAGGAATGCATCCATTTCTTCCAGATTATCTAATTTGCTGGCATAGAGTTGCTCATAATATGTTCTTATAATTGTTTGTATTTCTTTGGTGTTGGTTGTGATCTCTCCTGTTTCATTCATGATTTTGTTGATTTGGGTCATTTCTCTTTTCTTTTTGATAAGTCTGGCCAGGGGTTTATCAATCTTATTAATTCTTTCAAAGAACCAGCTCCTAGTTTCATTGATCTGTTCTACTGTTCTTTTGGTGTCTATTTCATTGATTTCTGCTCTGATCTTTATTATTTCTCTTACCCTACTGGGTTAGGCTTTATTTGCTGTTCTTTCTCTAGCTCCTTTAAGTGTAGGGTTAGGTTGTGTATTTGAGACCTTGTTTCTTGAGAAAGGCTTCTATTGCTATATACTTTCCTCTTAGGGCTGCCTTTGCTGCATCCCAAAGATTTTGAACAGTTGTGTTTTCATTTTCATTGGTTTCCATGAATGTTTTTAATTCTTCTTTAATTTCCTGGTTGACCCATTCATTCCTTAGTAGGATGTTCTTTAGCCTCCATGTATTTGAGTTCTTTCCAACTTTCCTCTTGTGATTGAGCTCGAGTTTCAAAGCACTGTGGTCTGAAAATAGGCAGGGAATGATCCCAATCTTTTGGTACCGGTTGAGACCTGATTTGTGACCTAGGATGTTATCTATTCTGGAGAATGTTCCATGGGCACTAGAGAAGAATGTGTATTCTGTTGCTTTGGGATGGAATGTTCTGAATATATCTGTGAAGTCCATTTGGTCCAGGGTATCATTTAAAGTATTTCCTTGTTGATCTTTTGCTTAGATGATCTGTCCATTTTAGTGAGGGGGGTGTTAAAGTCCCCTACTATTATTGTATTGTTGTCGATGTGTTTCTTTGTTTTTGTTTTTAATTGGCTAATATTATTGGCTGCTCCCATGTTAGGGGCATAGATATTTACAATCTTGTTGGATAGATGCTTTAAGTATGATATAGTGTCCTTCCTCATCTTTTATTATAGTCTTTGATTTAAAATCTAATTTGTCTGGTATAAGGATTGCCACCCCAGCTTTCTTTTGATGTCCATTAGCATGGTAAATGGTTTTCTACCCCCTCACTTTCAATCTGGAGGTGTCTTTGGGTCTAAAATGAGTCTCTTGCAGGCAGCATATTGGTGGGTCTTGTTTTTTTATCCAATCTGATAGCCTGTGTCTTTTGATTGGGGCATTTAGCCCATTTACATTCAGGGTAACTATTGAAAGATATGAATTTAGTGCTATTGTATTGCCCCTGGGTGACTATTACTGTATATTGTCTGTGTTCCTTTCTGGTCTATGTTACTTTTAGGCTCTCTCTTTGCTTAGAGGACCCCTTTCAAGATTTCTTGTAGGGCTGGTTTGGTGTTTGCAAATTCTTTTAATTTTTGTTTGTCCTGGAAGATTTTTATCTCTCCTTCTATTTTCAATGACAGCCTAGCTGGATATAGTATTCTTGGCTGCATATTTTTCTCATTTAGTGCTCTGAATATATCATGCCAGTCCTTTCTGGCCTGCCAGGTCTCTGTGGATAGGTCTGTTGCCAATCTAATGTTTCTACCATTATAGGTTACAGATCTCTTCTCCCGAGCTGCTTTCAGGATTTTCTCTTTGTCTCTGAGACTTGTAAGTTTTACTATTAAATGTCGAGGTGTTGACCTATTTTTATTGATTTTGAGGGGGGTTCTCTGTGCCTCTGGGATTTTGATGCCTATTTCCTTCCCCAAATTAGGGAAGTTCTCTGCTGTAATTTGCTCCCATATACCTTCTGCCCCTCTCTCTCTTTCTTCTTCTTCTGGGATCCCAATTATTCTAATATTGTTTCATCTTATGATATTACTTATATCTTGAATTCTGCCCTCATGATCCAGTAGTTATTTATCTCTCTTTTTCTCAGCTTCTTTATTCTCCATCATTGGGGTTCTATATCACTAATTCTCTCTTCTGCCTCATTTATCCTAGCAGTTAGAGCCTCCATTTTTTATTGCACCTCATTAATAGCCTTTTTTATTTCAACTTGCTTAGATTTTAGTTCTTTTATTGCTCCAGAAAGGGTTTCTCTAGTATCTTCCATGCTTTTTTCAAGCTCAGCTATTATCTTTATAATTGTCATTCTGAACTCTAGTTCCAACATCTTACTGATGTCTGTATTGATTAGGTCCCTGGCCGTCGGTACTGCCTCTTGTTCTTTTTTTTTGAGGTGATTTTTCCGTCTTGTCATTTTGTCCAGAGGAGAATAGATGAATGAGAGAACAAAATGCTAACAGGGTAACAATGACCCCAGAAAAGTATACACTAAACAAATGAGAACTGACCTGAAATCGGGAAAAGAAAGGGAAAGAAAGAAAAAAAAAGAGAGAGAGAGAGAGAAAAAGAATATGATCAACTATGATCAGGCTGATGCATACATCAGTGCCACACACTAGATTTGGGGCATATTTTGTCTGTTAAAAGAAAGTGCCTCCCAAATTTTTAAAGAAAGAAAAACATGCATGTACAAAAATAAGGGTATATACAATGAAGGGATGGAATATGATTGTAAAGATGAAAATTATAAAAGATTTTATAAAAGGAATTTATAAGATAAAAAGTTGGTGAAAAAAGAAAGGAGAAATTAAAAAAAAATAAATAAAAGAGAGAGAATGTGATCAGGTAGGAGACTAGAAGAAAACCATACACTAGAGATTTGGGGTATATTTTGGTCTGATAGAAGAAACTGCATCCCAAAATTTAAAGAGAGAATAACTTACATATATACCAAAACAAGGTTAACTACAGTGAAGGGATAGAATATGACTCTTCCAGAAAGTGGTTGCTTTTCTGTTCAGAGAGTTGCTGCTATTCTTTTCTTTGATCTCCTGTTGAGTTCGTAGGTGTTCAGAATGGTTTGATACCTATCTAGCTGAATTCCTGAGACCAGACGAAATCCAGGTCTCCTACTCCTCCGCCATCTTGCTCCACTCCTACTTTTTAAATTTTTAAAAGAAATTTAAATTTGAGTATAATTGACACAGAATGTTACATTAGTTTCAGGTGTAGGACATAGTGATTCAACAAGTAAATACATTACCCTGTGCTAACCACAGGTGTAGCTACCATCTGTCACCATACAACACTGTTACAATATCACTGACTGTATTCTCTATGCTGTACCTTTCATCCCCATGACTTATTCATTATATAAACAAGTTCTCATCCTATAAAAAATGTAAAAATGTATAGAGTTGAATATAAACAGTTTGGCACTCAAAAATTCAGAAATATGTTGGCTGATGTACACAACTAGTGTGTCTAAAAATGTTTTTACTCTTTTATCAGTACTTACTCAATAAAATCATTTTAACATTAGAAAAACAGTATTTTAGATGGCAGTGGAACTATGAGAATAAAAATGTTATCAAAATATAAAGTAATTAAGAACCTTTCTGATAAAATATAAGTTAATTTTTGAAATGTCAAATATGTAGAAATACTTTCATATGTACATATAGAGATTTATAGTATAAAATATAATTTAGAAAACACTCTTACCTATCAATAAATATAGGCCAGGAATCCAGAAGAAAGCATTTAAAATGCAATTCACAGGAGAGAGAACCCCTCAGTCCCTAACATGTTCTTATATACTCATTATTGATGATATGCAAAACAAAGGTACAGTGAGATACCACTTTCTACCAATCAAATTGGAGGAAAATAAGACAACTGACTATTAATAAATTGAACAAGTCTGTGGAGATACGGATATAGGCTTTTATAGTAGTCATGGAAATTTAAATTAATTAAGCCCCTT
Organism: Mirounga leonina; assembly: GCF_011800145.1. NCBI lineage: Eukaryota > Metazoa > Chordata > Mammalia > Carnivora > Phocidae > Mirounga > Mirounga leonina. The sequence continues at coordinate 38,018,085 of NW_023270305.1, forward strand.
AAAAAGGTAATTTAACAGTAGATGTTGAAATAATGTCCAGATCCAGTAGTGCAATTGATTGGCATCTGCATCTGCAATTCCATATGTGTACAATTAGATGCTGCAAAATGTTCACTTAAGTCCTGCCTTCAGTAGTCAGAAATTATAAGAAACAAATTAAATATTCATCTATAATGGAAGGATCCATGAAACTGGCATTTTTATGTTAAGATATACAAAAGCAGCTATTAGAAAGTTTAAGTTCACACCTGTATTCAGTAACATGGAGAACTCTCCCAAATATATTGTTCAAGGAGTATCATATGATATAGATTATAATTTACCACAAAAGTTTATAAAACACCTTTACTCTCAGTACTTTTTATATGTTTGTATTCATATATACATATATGAACATTTATATATTCACACTCGCATATGTTGACATACATGTGTGCACACACATTTACAAACTTTATAAAACACACAAATCTGTGACTTATTTTAGAAACGATTTTTTTTTTTTTAAGATTTTATTTATTTATTTAACAGAGAGAGACACAGCGAGAGAGGGAACACAAGCAGGGGGAGTGGGAGAGGGAGAAGCAGGCTTCCCGCGGAGCAGGGAGCCCGATGCGGGGCTCGATCCCAGGACCCTGGGATCATGACCTGAGCCGAAGGCAGACGCTTAACGATTGAGCCACCCAGGCGCCCCTAGAAACGATTTTGAAACTTACTTTAGAAGCTCTTTTATATTATTGTGGTAGCCAATAAATAAATAAGTGTGCTCTCCATTTTTCTTTAAACTGGCAGTTGCCTATGGCATATTAAAATATCACTGTTAGAAAGGTAATTTCTCATGTGACTATGTACTTCTTTCCTTACCCCTAGAGTTTTGCTTACCAAGGTTCATTATTTCCCAACCTGTTTCCTAAACTGTTCCTACAAAATCGTTTTGGTTGTTTAACTTCATTATGTTTTACTTTTTTATTGGATTTATCTAATTTAATTATATTTTACAGAAATCTATCAGTACAAAAGAAAACATTTCTGTAAAAACTGAATTTAAATTTTTAGAAAAGCCAAAAATGTCTTATAACAAACCTCATAAAACAAGATTTTTCATCCAAATTGCTTTGCAATTATTTAAAGATTTTTCATCCACTTTAAAGACATCAAAACTGGAAACCATTTAAAATGCATTATAGATAATATTATGGAAAAAAAGATATAGGATTCCAATTGGGTAATATGAATATGCATGCATATAAAAATATGAATAGTTTATGGTTTAAATTAAATTTATATAAAATAATTAAGATATGTATGTCTCATAATTCTAAGAGCTAATTAAATATTTTACCTTACTGACCATCCAACGATGCAAAGGATTAGAAGTCCTCAAATACATATTTTAATGCATAGAACATTACCTACAGATATGTATCACAAATAACAACAATGGATAAATTGGGGAGAATGGTTGGAGTCAAGGAGACTGAAAGTGATGGTAAAAGTGTACTTTAGCAGTATCTGAATATTTTGCTGCATTGTAAAGATTTATTTTCAATCTATTGTTATGCAGTTAAAATTGATTTTGAAAAAGGGATTAAGTACAAATGATGCATAGAGGCACAAAAATACGTACCACATTTTCAGTTGCAGACCATTCTTCTAACTAAAGTTACAAGAAATCACATGTCATTCACAGTCTTTACCTAGAAGAATTGTAGTATATTGAAAATAATTAGTTAAAATTTTACATACATTTTAGTATGTAAATAAGTTGTGCATTTTATCTCTTTTCTTCATGAACTATTCCTGGACAGTACGTAAGCATGTCAGTCAAGTTTCTCTCTTATTGCCTTAAGTTGAAATGCTATTTTTCACCTATAGTTTGAATTTCATTGTCTACTAAAAGATATGACAAAGGAAAACAACTTTCCTTTAATTTTATATACACATTTACCAAGTGTTTTAATAACATTGATAAATATGATTATATAATCAATGCACTCTTCTCTTATTGTTTCTCTTCTCATTACCTCTCCTAGAACTGCTCTGTATCCTCACCACACACAGCTATCATGTCCCAGGAATACACAATCTTTTCCAAATAAATAAATCCATTATGATATGATATGGAAAGTTATCTTGTTTGGAAAAAGTCTGAACTGATAAGCACAAGAGCTGATTTCATGTACAAGTGTGCTTATATCATTTTTGTAATAATAAGATAAACTCTTGGGCTTCAGTTTTCTCTCCCAAATATGTAAGGTTATTATAAATAACACTAAATTAAATACAACTTTTAAAACATAACTTTTCCAAGATAGCAATAGAAAAATATAGCATAGGATGATTAGCTCACAGACTTTTTGATATCGACATTTGTGGGATTTAAAAAAACTATTGTTTTTAATTTTGATTCCTGTATAGTTAACATACAGTGTTATGGTAGTTTCAGGTGTACAATATAGTGATTCAACAATTTTATGCCTCACTAGTGCTCATCATGGTAAGTGTAGTCTTTAATCCCCATCATCTATTTCACCCATGCCCCCACCCCCCTTCCCTCTGGCAACCATAAGTTTGTTCTCTGTAGTAAGGGTCTGTTTCTTTGGCATTTGTGGAATTTGACATTATTGGAGGGTATTAGATTATATAACTTATTTCTACTCTATTAAAGTAGAATAGCAGACATATAGGGGAGTATTTCTCATAATGTACTACAATAAAATATCATTTACCTTTCTTCCTTTTATTTTCATGACATTGTTTTCTACGTACATGTTTGGCTAATGGGGGGAATTTAACAAGAGCCAGAAAGGTTACAAGGGGATTCCTTGATCATTCATGTATCTTAGAATGCCTTTGCTTTCTTGCATTTGAAGGAAACTCTGGTTAAAATGGAAAGCATGACTTCCTGGGACTGTTAGTGCCCTTGTTTACTCAGTAATAAATATAATGTGCCTACTTTGAATAAGGAGCCCTACATCTTAATTTTGCATTGAGTCCAGCAAATTGTATATCTGGCCCTGCTATGAGTCTTGCAAAATTCCCACAAATTGTGAGTCCACTGGAATTGTGTACTCATGGGGCATTTCAAATACTATATGATGGAGACCGCAGAACACGTGGTATACATCACTTCTCCGCTTATGTGAATGTCCCATCAGACATCATTTACAAAACACAAGTTTGAAGATAAAGCTATTGTTTACATTGTTAATGTAATCCTCCTCCTGCCAGGGAAATTTAGAGGGCCTGGGTGTTTTTTGATGTTTAAATACTTGAAATATCTTCAGATCAGGTTAGTTGTTTCCTTATCAGTATAATTCTCTCAAAAATGAAGTAGACTTCTAAACTATTAGAGTCAGTTTCATGAGTCAGTAATTACAGCTAAACTGCTTTCCTAGATATAGTTCTTAAAAATTGCTTATTTCTTTTCTTCCTTGCCCACAGTCCTCAACTTAATGGTGGCTATTTGAAGCAATTGGCTCGTGGGAAGGCAAACCCTTAACCTGGTCTTTACCAATGGGCTAAATTTCTGCTGTTAGTTAAAAAGTACTAAAGGGACTTTGCCATTTAAATCTTTTATAAAAAAGAAATTTCCTGCTGTTTGGGGTCCAGAAGCATTCATCTTTTCCATCTCTTCAAGGCACACATTTCTATACTGTATCTATTTTTCATTTCTTTTGTGTTTGAAACTAGCCAATTCTAGCCTGACCTCATATCTTATAAAGTAATTTGAGAATGCAGCTAATAATTACTGATAATAATTACTCATTAACATAAAGACTACTTTCAAGCTCTGCATCTGGTTTACTTTACATCTCAGAAAGCTACATCATCTACATGTTGGACAGTGCATTTTGAAGTTTTGTATGGCTACGTGTATTTTATTACTCATGAAATTGTGGTTGGACTTACAAATCTATGTTTAGATTTTTTTTCCCCAGAAATACTCAAAAATAACCAGGAAAAAGATTCTTGTTTTAGTCTGTCATCTTCTTATATCCAGCTTTACTGTTAAGAATTAGAGGTAATATTAATCCTCTTCCTAGTGGATGATTTTTTTCTTTCTATTATATCCTTGTTTTTTTTTTTTCTTAAATGATACTATAATACGTGAAGGGATGTCATTTTTCCTCTTTCTTAGGATTTAAGTCTGTTTTTCAATTTTCTTTAAGAATGGGAAATTTATTACTATGCAACTACACCTCTGCTTTAATTTTTAAAATTCTCTTTGTGTGTGATCTTTTAGAAGTCCCATTCTAGCCCCAATGGTGCTTTCTCGAAAAAATAAACAACAACCCCACCAATGTATATTCTGCTATTGTTGGATAGGTTGTTTTATAAATGGGAATTAGATCAAGTCGGTCAATAGTATTATGCGTGGAGTGCCTGGGTGGCTCAGTCGTTAAACGTCTGCCTTCGGCTCAGGTCATGATCCCAGGGTCCTGGGATCGAGCCCCGCATCGGACTCCCTGCTCTGCAGGAAGCCTGCTTCTCCCTCTCCCACTCCCCCTGCTTGTGTTCCCTCTCTCGCTGTGTCTCTCTCTGTCAAATAAATAAATAATTAATTAAAAAAATAGTATTGTGTGTGTATACTCTATCCTTGCTGATTCTCTATCTACTCATTCCATCTATTAGAGAGGAGTTAGGTGACTAAATGTAATTTTGGTTTTGTTTACTTTTCATTTCACTTCTGGCAGTTTTTTATTTATCTATATTGAAGTGTTTTTGTTGGGTGGACAGTTAGTTTTGTTTAGTTCTTGGTGAATTGACCCTTTTTATCATAAATATTTATTTTCACTGGTAATTTTCTTTATTTTAAATTCTACTTTATAATATTATATTTGTACGGTGTTTCTTTTTCCATCCTTTCCCCTCTTTAACCAATTGGTATAATTATATTTAAAGTGGATATCTTGGGAATTTGGGTGTATGTGCTCCTTCTTTGGTAGCAGCTCCGTGACTGGGGCTTGTCTTCTCTGGAGAGAAGAAAGAAAATAAATGGGGAAAAATTTTGGATTTCTCCACACTTTCCACCTCACAGAAGTTCCGTTTTTGAGTCTTCTGGTCAGAATGAGATTAGTAGCTTATAGGTTATTGTTGTCCTTGCCCACTGTACAGTTTTTCAATTTGGGCATCTTCAGGTCAAAATATGGAGATAAAAGAGGAAAACAGCAAAGAAAATAGGAAACTACATGTTGTACTGGTAGTTTTTCAGATTTTTATTTCTCTGCCCCATCTTTCTGATAATGTTTACCTTTCAGAGTCCTCAGGTAGTTGCTTTTTGTATTCTCTCCCGGAATTTTAGTTGTATTTGTGACAGTGCTTGACTTTAGCGAGCCTACCCCATCTTGGATGGCACAGAAAAATAAATGGTGCATTTTTGAAAAAATTCACCTACTGCGAGACAACATACTACCATCTACAAGGATATAGTTATAATAAATATACAAATGTATGATGAGTGTGGATATAAATAGCAGCCGTGCAAGCTATGCAGTATACAGTGTGTATAAACCCATATGAGAATGTTACCTGTCTCCTGGTGTTGGTCTTTCTATCTCTGTCTTCCATATATAATCCTTATCCCTTTAATACTTTCTATCCCATTGTCTTTCCTCTGCTTTCACAGATTTTATTTTTTGTCTAGTCTGAACTTCTTTCTCAATAATTTGTTCTTTACTTTTTCTATTTGTTCTTTTTGTTGTTCTTTATTTAATTTATAATCTTCATTCTTTATTCTCCCATATGAATTTTTTATGACTATGTTTTTGCTTCATATTTCTAATGTCCTCCATTATGTTTTTGGAAAGTATTTATTATAATTATTTTAATTTCTAGATTGTTCTAGCCTAATAATTTTGGTTCATGTTGTACCTGAGTCATCCTTTTATAGTAGTTGAAATTGCGAGGTATGTAGTTACTTTGGCAAACAAGCTGAATCACTGACAATATTGGCTTTCCTGTCTGGTAATATATAATGGAAAAGCTACAGTTCATATGAAGGACTGGGGCCCTCTCCATGGGATTTAGTGAGAGGCCTCATTAAACTGCTGAAGATCACCTCTAATTGTTATTACTTCATTAGGCAACAACTCCTCTAGTGAGTGAATCTTTAAACACAAAGGAACTGGAGTTGGAAAACACACCATTCAGTTTCCACAGTTTAATGTGCCATTGCTGGGAATTTTAGGAATTTGAGGTAAAAGGAGTTGTCAATGTCTGACATAAAATAGTCAGTCACACCTCTTTTTACAGCTCTTCATCCCAATAAGGTTTTGTGGCAACCCAAAATTACCCCATTCACACCCAGCAGCTTAGGCCTGATGCCGGTCATCTCTGTTGTAATAGGTCAGTTAAAGGTTTTTCCAAATAATTTAAGAGTGTGACAACAGTACAACTTAAATTTTTCCTTCAATGTATTCTCTTCCTAAGACAATACCATCTGCTCTCTCATGAGTTCATAATACTCTGTTCTTCCCAGGAGTTTCTCAAAATTTTAATGTCATTTCTTGTAAAAAATCTTTCCTGTAATTTCTGTTATGTTTATTTATTTTTTTCCCACTGCTGATTTTAGGAGATACAGACAGCAGCCCATTCTATCTGCCATATTGTCTTGAACCTTTAACCTTTTGACAGTTTTTCCTATTTTTGTAAGCCCCACTTAACTCTATTCTTCCAAATGATTGTTTAGGAATCCTGCCTTGGAATCTTAATATCGCTAAGAATATATTTTAGAAGGCTCCCTTTGCTTTAGAATTATTTGTATTACTTCCATGCCCCCACTGGATGGTTTTCCAGATTGCTTTTGCATTTCTTTGTTTTCAGATAGATTGCCAAGTATTCTCATCAATAAATATTTTAGAAATCATTCCATCCTGATTATTTAAAGATAAAATGATCTATTACTTAAAATTGAGAAAGCGTTAAAGTATTGAGAGGAATTCCAATGCATAAATATTTCCTATTCTTCACAATACAATATGCATATTTATGGAGAAAGCCTGGGCTAGAAAGCTGTAGAAAAGAAAGCAAATGTGCATAAGTGATCTAATGCATATCTCAGAGTATGTATCCTCATTATTATGCAAATAATATATTCTACTGATGAAATGTTCAGAGTAATAGATAATGCAAAATAATAGATAAGCTACCTAGTTATAACCTTTCATTAAGCAATGCTGCATTAAAGGTAACATACTCATGGCACATCTTACATTTTCTTAGCATAACTAAATAATATGTTTTATTATAACGATGCTATAAATGGTTATGATAATGAGACTATACTTTCAGCACAGGTAGAAGTTATAACTAACTCAAGTCTAAGATAGTATTACATATAATATAATCCTAAATGTTCAACATGGTTGGTAAATGCAGTTTTCTGATTAATTATATAGTTTAATTTAAGAGTGTATTCATTTAACACCTACTCTGTGTGTGTGCAGAATATGTGATAAAAGTAAAGTACAAGGTGCAGTACTTACTAAATACCTAAGAGTTTAAAATACATTTGAGCAGACAGTGCATTCTTTTTTGAAAACAATAGAGGAAATGTATAATGTATATTATAATTTGAGAATAAATAGTAAGTGCAAAGAGTATTATTATTTAAATCCTATATTTAGACAAGAAGTTTTGAATACAAAATGTAAATGTCATAAAAATCTTCAATTTTAAAATTATTTTATTCATTATGACATACATAATAATTCTCAGTTGGAAAGCTTACTGCTTCATAAGTTTTATGTTTGTATTCTGATAAATTTACTACAGACTGAATGTTTAATAGTTTAACTAAACTATTTTACTAAATGTAATTTGGTTGCAATCACTAATTACCAGTCTCTCTCTTATACACACAGACACATAAATAAATATATACATATATGTGTATATTAGTATATTTGTATCTATAGATAAATAGATACAAATCTTATAATATATTGATAAATGTTTTTTGAAAAAGAATTTGATGGACATATTCACAGAAAGGAAAAAATGCACATGACTACACAAAGAAATGCTCATGAATTTGAAACAAAAATGAGTGTGCCAAACAAAAGTTCAGACAACCAGTTGTGTAAGGAAATTGCATAGTCTTGTAGGTGCAAGATCAAGAAAGTCACAACATAAGATTGCATGCAATTTGCCAAAAACATCAAATGAAATGGGAAAAAAAAGTTCTTGAATATATAGAAACAAGATGAATATAACAGAAAATGTAGCCTTTACTATCCATGGAGACAAAAATTTGAAATTCAGTGACAAAGAATCAGTCAACCATCAACAGAAATTTGTTGAATGTTTATTAGTGTGAAGAAAATTTGAAAGGAAGAAGAAATGTCTTACCCTTAATATTTTTTTCCCCACTCATGGGATATAAATAATCAAATGCAAGTTCATCAGCTCTGTTGGTTTTCTCCACTCCCACAACATAGCCGCTATTGGGCTTCTTTCTCTGAAGTGAAACCTCAGAGTGATGTATAAATAGCCATTTGTTGCCTCCTCTGCAGAGAAGATGAGTTCAAATAATATTTTACTTTTTGCTAGCTCTGTGACATTGGGAAAGTTAGTAAAGCTCTAAAAACTATGTTTCTCCAGCTTTCAGTATTTTTTCAGTGTTGTCTTGATACTGCATTTTAATATAGTCCCAAAATTCTCCTGTGAAGGAAGTTGAAGGATCGCTCACAGGTTATAGCTTAGATGCTAACAAGGAAGTCTTTCTGCCAGATCCTGTTGATATCTACTATGAATGTCCTAGTAATAGATTTCCACTGATATAAAATAGTCAGTTTAATAGTCATTTCTGCTTTAATTAAGGCACTGGAAGCCCAAAGATACGTCAGTTTCTTGTTGAAGTTTAGCAAATGAAAGACAACTTCCTCTTTGTGCACAGTCTATTGGAAACATGTGTAGAAAGAGCTACTTGTGTAACAAAGTCTAAAAGACTTTTTAGTGAAAATCTTTCAGTGTTGTGACTTTGGTTTGTGTGCAATGGTGGTTCAGCTGAGAGACTTCTCCAAAAAACAAACACTCTACTACAAAGATACATCTCTCATCTAATGACTAAGGCACTTCTTTTAGCTAGGGAATTTTGACTGGTTCCTCTTTCTAGAATGATATATTTTTCTTTAGAGTTCCTAGTCCCAACATAAAGGCTACCTCATTTATTTGATAAACAAACATGTTGCAAGTTTTGTGACTGCCAGTGATATTTTATACTGTTTCTGAATTTTCACTCTAATATGTAATGGGGAAATGAACATATCCACTTCTAAAGCTTTCAGATACATTTGTTTATTACTTTGGGATCACTTCCCAGAAATGGTATTACTTTTACAAATAATATGAATATGTTTATGGTTTCAGATACTTATTGGTGAACTGCTTTAAAAAAATGGTGTATATAAATTTGCAATTCCTCTGAAATGTAAAAATTGAGCCAATTTCATTGCACATATACCCAAACTGGGAATATTAAACAAAACAAGAGGGAAAAGCCATAGTGAAATGGAATATAGCACTGCGAAAATAAATTTGAAAAAAAAATGTAATATGGATGATTTCTATAAAAATATACAATTGGGAGGGTGCCTGGGTGGCTCACTCGGTTAAACTTCTGCTTTTGGCTCAGGTCATGATCCTGGGGTCCTGGGATCAAGCCCCACATCAGGCTACCTGCTCAACGGGGAGCCTGCTTCTCCCTCTGCCACTCCCCCTACTTATGCTCTCTTTCCCTCTCTCTCTGTCAAATAAATAAATTTAAAAAATCTTAAAAAAAAATACAAAGACAATATTATCTCAAAAGCAGGAAAAATGTAACCATACTGGTAAACTTAGAAAATATTGGACTTTTTATCAAAAGGTTATAGCAAGAAAGGCACTAAGCCCAGAACATTATAAGGAGAATAATTTCAAATCATTTCAAATGGATAATTCTGATGCAGTATAATCTGATGCATATCATATAATTTTAAAAAATAAAACAATTGAAGGCACTCAAATTACAAGTACTTCTAATAGAAATAATTAGTATTCATGCATAACACCAATAGCTATGAAAAATTATAGTAAAAATCCATTCACAATAATAACATAGGCTATAAATTATGACATTTATTTATATACAAAGAACAACCAGTTAAAATTTGTGGTACAAGAGTACACAGTTCAGTGAGCATAACACCTTTAGGGATAACCAATTAAACATAGCGACTGTTTTTGTTGTGATAGTGTGGATGGAGAGACTGGAAACAATTCATTGGGGGGATAAAAAAAAAGCTTGTAAAAGCAGTAAGAAAACTCTAAATAGAAGATCAATTAGGGCTAACATCTTACTAGCTATTAAAAGTTATAAAATTTCAAAAGAATGGTATAGGTATGTAAATAGAAGACCAAAGTGAATAGTAAAGAAAATCTAGAAAAATAAATTGATATAGGAGGAGGTAGCATTTTAGTTCTGTGGTGAGAAGATATAACTTTCAATAAATAGTGTTGGAATAATTTTGTAGACATCTGGAAAACTATACATTTGGAAACTCCCACCATATACTGACATAAACTCTAAATGGATCAAGGATTTACATGTGTAACAACCTAAAAAATCACATGAAACATAAAAATTATTTGAATATTTTAATGAAATATACACTAGAAGAAACCATTTAAGAAAACAAAGATTTTGTTATGAAAACAGCAAACATCTGCACATCTTAAAAACATAAGTTAGAATGAAATATAAATAAAGTAGGAAACACATTTGCAATTTGTATCAGAGACAAGCCCCATAGTATATAAATCTCAAAATATATAAAGATTATTAATAAAAACTGATAGGGAAAGAATGATAATCCTATAGAAAATGGTTCAGAACTCATATTATACAGATATGGAATTGAAAATAGTTTTTTAACCTACAAGGTGCCTGGACGGAGTAGTCAGTTAAGCATCAAACTCTTTGTTTTCCGCTCAGGTCGTGATCTCAGGGTCCTGGGATCGAGTCCTGCATTGGGCTCTGCACTCAGTGTGGAATCTGCTTGGGATTCTCTCTGATTCCCCTCCCCTCCCCCACCTCAAATAAATAAATAAATCTTAAAAAAGGAAGAAAATAATATTTGAACATATGAAAATATAATCTACCTTATTTTTATATAAGGAAGGTAGATATATAATCTACCTTATTTGTATATCAGGAAGGTAACACAAAGTAAATTTGCAATGCTACCACTTTTGTTAACAACATTGCCACAATTAAAAAGCTTAATAACTATCTTGTCAAGGATGTAGGGAAACAGGCACGTAAAACATCGGTTGTGGCATTAGAAGCTGTTAGTATACTTAGCAAAATTTCACATATGTACAGACAGTGACCTAGTAATCTCATTTATATGACTTAAATTTCTGATATATTTGAATAATTGCTTGGCATTATTTATTAGGCTTAGTTATAATTGAAGAGGACTACAGACAAGTGATATATTCAGCGATTGAAGATAGTGAAACATGTCTTTCTCTGACTGACTTATTTCGCTCAGCATAATACCCTCCAGTTCCATCCACGTTGTTGCAAATGGCAAGATTTCATTCCTTTTGATGGCTGCATAATATTCCATTGTGGGTGTGTGTGTGTGTGTTTGTGTGTGTGTGGGTGTGTGTGTATACCACATCCTCTCTATCCAGTCATCTGTTGATGGACATCTCAGCTGTTTCCATAGTTTGGCTATTGTGGATATTGCTGCTATAAACATCGGGGTGCACATACCCCTTCGGATCATGGAACACTACATCAAAAACTAATGATGTAGTGTATGGTGATTAACATACCATAATAAAAAAAAAAGAAGATAGTGAAACAAATTGTGAAACAGACATACAATGAAATACTAATTAGACAAATTGCTCCCCACAAAAAAATGTTTTCTAATGTAAATCTAAATCAAATTGCTGAACCTAAATACCTGGCATTATTAAAAATTAAGGAGGAATGTAAGTAAATATTTAATGAGAATGAAAATGAGTAGTAGGATTCACTATTTCAAATATATGCATAATTCACAAATGAAGGAAATTTTTTCAAACTTCGTTTAACCAAGATATTCAGAAATTCGCAAAGATGTGAGATATACATTATAACTACAAGAATTAGGACATAATGACACTACCCCAGAATAAATTAATAGGGCATAAAAGAAAGTCTAGAACATGTTCAAAAATAGATGTTGAGAATACAATTAATATAGCTTTCCAAATTTGGTATTACAGACACATTATTCAAAAAAATGTCAAGATTTATTGAATAAACTGATAAATACACCCTTATCTCATACTCGAAATAAATTTTAAGTGAATTAAGGTTTTCAGTGAAAATACTTAAAAGTTGGTTTTTTTTTCTCTTTTTTTTTTAGAGAATGAGAGAGCACAAACAGGGTAGCAGCAGAGGGAGAGGGAGAACAGACTCCTGGCTGAGCAGGGAGCCCAACATGGGGCTCAATACCAGGACCCTGGGATCATGACCTGAGCTAAAGGCAGACGCTTAAATGACTGAGCCACCTAGGAGCTCCTTAAAGTTTTGATATAAAGAATATAAATTAATATTTAGATGCATTAGGTTTATAAATTGATGTCACCAAAAGCAAATAAATAACAACTTTATATTATTTGAATAATACTATAAAGTTGATATTTATTGGCTATTGCTACCTGCTAAATATTTCCCCCTTATTCTCTTTCTAATGCATGAAGGTCTGTGGATCCATAAAGATCCTTATAAATCAAGCTAAAATTCAACCATTAAAATAGTTAAACTATGAAAGTTCATATAATGCCATGGAAAGAAGGTCCAATAATATGCAATTCAAAAACCATTTTATTTATAATATCACATGAAGCTTGATCAGCAAACAAATGGAGTAAAAATGGTCACTTTCTTTTCCTTCATTCTGTTTTCCTCATCTCTCTGATCATTTTCCTCATTGAATCCATGATCAGGAGGTCTTGGCAACTTACATGGCCACTCGTTGTGTCTTTAAGGAAGCAAGTGAACAACGTTTTCCCCCAAACATCAAACAGAACCCTAAGGTCACAGCCTGACTGGATCTTCTTATGACCTATGCTCATCACTGGAATTATTGTCATGGCCTGGCAATGGATATACTGCTGTAATGACTTAGATCTGAGCCACATGCCCCACCCTAGAAGCAGATAGATGGTGGTGAGCAAAAGCAGGGGTGTTATAACCAAGAATAAAGGTGAATTGAATCTAGTGGAGGAATAAGAACAATTGCTCACTCCATATATATGGGACAAATAAAGCACCAACATCTTTAATATATTAAGAATATTTCCAAATCACTAAGTATAGAGAAACTTCCCAAGAAAAATATCAATTAAGAAAATAATATGTTAATACTAAAAAAATTTTAAAGCCAATAGATGTGTGGAAAAAAAACCTACAACTTTAGTAATGATGAATGGGATGGCTAATTAAACCATAATGAGTCAGGAATTTAGGTCTCTAAATTGGCCCATAATACTTTGCCTGTTTTAAAATATAATATTGTTGGTGCTAAGAGTAAGCAAAATGGGTATTCTTTACTGCTGGTAGAAATGTAAAATAATATCTACATTTGTATGTATATCCATACATCTATATCAGTATCTGCATATTTGTATGAATGTATGCGTGCGTGTGTGTGTGTGTGTGTGACTAGAAGGATAAATTTGACAATGTGTAGAATTTGACAATATGAAGAACTAAAAATTGTATCTGCCATATGTTTCTCAGGATAGACATTTCACTACTAAATATTTATGCTTAAGGGAAAAATCATAAACATAAGCAGAATTGCTTGAACAGTAGTCTACACTGATCTGTTTCTCACTTATAATCTTTTAAACAGAAGTATTCCTATTTAATTCATGGTATAAGATGTAACACAGTAAAATGTTAAAAGTTGTATCACTGAAAAATCATTTTAAATGTGGGAAATGTTCATAATGTATTGCTAAGTAAAAAGTACAGATCTTTATAGAAAACCTAGAAAGTAATGAAAATAAAAATAAAACCTATTACATCATCACCCAGAACATAAACCCTGTTTATGAGAGAAGGAGTTGGTATGGTGACAGGTTTCAGGGTAAATATACACATGCAGACTTTATGTGTGAGAACCTATATTTTCTCCAGTGTTTTCTGCATCAAGCGTAAAATACATATGTAAAAATGGAAATTATTTATAAATTTATTTTCCTTAATCTGTAAAAAGTAATCCATATGCTTTTATGAAATAATTATTAAGATATTAAAATTGTCATATATCTGTGAGTGGAACTTTCATTCCATTGACTAATTTAGTTTTTAGATTCATTTCTCTTTACCAGTTTTATAGTCTTAATTCTACCAAAAAAGTGTGATATTTTCAACATTTGAAAAAATAAAACTAGATTGTGTTTTGTTAGGAGAGAAAATAACATACCTGTCATATTTTCTCATTTGTAGCCTGGAATCATAACGAGGTTTTAGGAGTAGTTTCATCATAGTACTGATTTATATACAGACTGCTGTGAATATGAGCAATTTCACAGTATTTGTGCCTTTGGCTATAGATTTTTTTTTTTTTTTTTTAATGAGAGGGGAAAAAGAAATGTAATGACCTTGGAATTTACCTTCTTTCAATTACTGCACAAACACTAGATTTTTGCCAACTCAACCTTAGGAAGATATTTAGGTAGTGATGCAGATGCCAAAATCAATTCTAGGACCTAAGTCCCATTAAGAATGTCAGTAATCTAGAGTGTTTGATTGCTTGAAGGTATCTGGGTTCTTAGTATTTATCTCTACCATTCCAGATACAAGCTCAGGTTAGCAGCCTTATTCAGTGTTCACACAAATACAGTGGTGGTTCTGACTTATTATTCTTCCTATGAATGTTAGGAATGTCACACTTCTTGTGATAGAATTGAAGCTATCTTGGCCAATCATCTGACTTAAATGTGGAGAAAATAAAGTTGTAAAAAACAACAAAACAATGAAAATTCTAGGTTGATTACTGTGATATACATACAGTACAGACCTCCAGTGATGAGACCAAAACCATAGGCTCAATTCTGTGTTCTAGTTCTGACATGTTGGTGCCCTTAACAAGACACTTAATCCCTTGAGTGTTTATTAAATTATATATTACTTTTATTTCAGAATCTCTTTTTCTCTCTCTCCCTATATCAATCTCTCTCTCTCTCCTTATATGCATTTATGTGTAATGTATTGTGAATATATATTTAAATCTCATTTAGGGGGCGTGTGGGTGGTTCAGTTCATTGGGCATCTGATTCTTGATTTCCGCTCTAGTCATGATCTCGGGGTTGTGAGATCTAGCCCTGCCTCAGGTTCCAACTGGGTGTGGAGCCAGCTTGGGATTCTCTCTCTCCTCTGCCTCTGCCCCTCACTCCCTTTTGCACTCTCACTCTCTCTCTAATCAATCAATCTCAGTCAGCCGTATTCATTTAGAGCTAGCAAGTGAAAATTAGAATTAAAATATATATTAAATAAGATATAAAATTTCAGATATAAAGACTGATATCTGTTTATTCTATATATTTTATTTTGTACCATACAGAAATGATTCATGACTAGTTTCCCTCACTTTTACAGCTATATTTATAAGGAGTTTTCATAACAATGTTTTTTGCTCACAATGTAAAAATGGGTAAAGCATTATTTTGAGTGAAAATATTAGGAGGGAAAATATTAACCTGGTTTAAAAGATGAAGATATATCTATCACCAGACTAAAGAATACGACTCTGGCAACATATTCTTCTTATTGTAACAATTTTAACTCAGTATTACAATGACTTCAGTTCATTAATTCTTTAAAGCTTTACTTTCAGGGTTATTTGAATTAAATTAGAAAATTTCAGTAACTTCCCTTAGTATGAAATAGAGAAAACAGGATTCCATTTTAACTAGACACAGATGACTATAATTTAATTTTCTTTTGTTTTCCTTTTTGTGCCAAGATTAGGCAAGCCACCAAATTTATATTGATTACAGGGGTTTATAATATTCTTATTCACCATCTTATTCATCACTGCCTATGAGGTATCAATGGAGAAAATGTTACAACTGGAACTTTTTTTCTTTTTTGGAACTTTTCTTTTAATGCTTCATCGAAAACCATGGGCAGAGTGGGAATAAATAGGGATGTGCAATTAGTTGTTTCCCCTAAAAGATCAGGTAGGATGCAGAAACAATGAGTAAAGTTGTTTAAAGGAAATAAGTTATCACCATATTGGTGAAGAAGAAAAAGTGAGCCAGGTGATAAAACCTTTTACGAATGAGGTTGAAAAAACCCCAAAGTCCTAAGAAGACTAAAATGAAAAGAAGAAGCATGAGCTTTGAATGAACTGGCTGTTTAGGGTATAAATATGAAGAGTGAAAATGGAATGCGAAACCAGGAAAAAATCTACCCCCCCACCTTCAGGTCTATGGAATATTGAAAATATTAGCAAACAAACTATTAGAAATATGGGAAAACAAAACAAACACAGAAACCGCATTTCATTTATACAGCCCCTTCAGAAAAGCACTTGAAAATTAAAGAGATCATATATGACTGAAAACACATGCCAGGCACAGTAGAGGATTAGGTTGGAGAGGATTGGGGAATTGAGTTAAACTAGGAGATTACAGACCTGGATGGAGGGGAAGAGTCTATAGAGGAGGGAGAATGTCAAACATGTCCCAGAGGATATAATCAAGAAGTTTTCTCTTCAGGTGAAAGGACAAATCTCTGAAAAAGCATATGTGAGCAGCAAAATAAAAAAAAAATAAAAATCAAGGTGGGCTCTTAGTGAAAATAATTATAGCTAATACTTCTACATTCATTTTAAACAAAATATCTTTATGTCAGTTATGAATAACTTTTGCTTAGATTTAATTATCTCACAAAGCCTTTGCTTAATCCTTTCTACTTGATTCTTACAACTCAGAGGCACAGTGAAGGAAACACTTTCCACATTTTTTTTTAATTTACCCACATTTCTTGAGGTAATGAGAATAGCTAAATATTTGAATCCAGATTTTCTTGTTATATAACTTATTTTCTTCTTCTCAGACTTTGTGTGTAAGAAGCCAGGGCACTTGGCTTATCAAATAGGACGACTCAATTTAGAAACAGAAAAAGTTAATTTACTTTTAAAATCTAATATGAATAATATTAGCATAATATAATTATATATGCTAAGAACAAGGGCATTTATTAATTATTTGACATTTGTATTTGTTCTGCTAGTTATATACACATTTATTATATATTAAAATAAGGATTTATTTTAATGGTAGAACGATTTTGAAATAACTAAATTTTAAGAATAAAATTTATATCAATAAAAGTATAAATCATAATATAATGGCTAGATTATTTCTGGGAAATGCTGATTAAAAACATTCTGAGCATTTAAACTATAAATATAAGAAGTATAGAAACATGGAAGAGGTTATGGTATTTTGATCAATAAGAATGTAGAACACATACTAAAATATTTTCTGTAATTGATCATGTAAAAAAATGGAAAAGGAAAGATAGAAAAGGAGATAGGAAAATATCAAATAATAGTTTCATTCAAAGGAGAGACTAATAGGTGATTTTCCTTATCTTTTCAAAAAGTTTCATAATTTCGTCACATTTAAGTTATACAGGAACAATATAATGCACCATTTTGAAGCTGCAGTTTGATCCCTGGGGTGTGTCTTTGCATGGCTCTATCTATGGGATAACTCTCATCTGTGTTTGCTATTACTCATACTCTGAACTTTCACTTAAGACTGTGATCATAAACACAAATGTGATGCTGGCAGAGACCTTTAACTCCACTCTGCAAATGCAGAAGAGGTGCTTTCTGTTTTGCCTTCATTATTATTTGCTGGATTAGTCAGGCCAGTGATTCCTCTCCTGCCTGTTGAACAGTATGGCTCCAGCAAAGTCTGAGTGTTTATCGTCACCTGGCATACGCGATTGTGCAGAGCAGGGAACGTTTACAATGTTGCAACTGACAACAGCCATGAATCTACTGAAGTAGAACAAGGATGGCAACTCTCTCAGCTTTAAAGTTTTACCGTATTTCGTATTGTGTTATATGTGGCATTATGCTTTATATTAATGGGTACTAGGTGAATTATACACAATACCACTAAAATTCACACTCTTAGTTTCACTTTCTAAATTTTCACAATTTAGAGGAAATGATTAATGTAGAGAATGATCTGACAAGCTATTTAGAAAATCCTAAAAATACAGGTAAGTTTGTTAATCATCCCACCTGCAATCCAAATCAGAAATGAATAGAAAATTAATAAAGTTCTCTATAACTTAAAATGTACAGTTAGCTGAGCAATTTGAAATCCTCTGGTGGAAAATGCACCAGTTTTTATTATAAAATGCAAAATATATGTTATGAGATCTAATTAACAAAATTCAATCATGTTCAGTAATCAAGCATTTAATTTGTCAATTTCATAATTGCTTATTTTGAGTGATTTAAAAACCACTTACTTATCAAGAGTAAGATAAAGTGTTCTGTAGTACTAGTAAAAGCCAAGAGATGTATTTCTCTTGTGTAATGTTAGGAATTTTCAGGCAATTTCTCTCCTTTTAGTTGCAAAAACAACAACAAAATCACTATAAAAATACTCTAGTGGATTTACAGAAATTATGTGAGTGAAGGAAAAAGGAATAATTCATGATTCAGACCAGAATTATATTGAGCTAAAGGATTATTTGGGAAAATATATTCATGTTGATATTGTGACATGAAAGCTTTAGAACACATGGCTTCCATCTGCTTGTTTTTATACTTGATGATCCTAAGGAAGAATCATCATCCAAATTCAGGAATCTCTTGAGTAAAGGACCTGGTCCATCAATCATGAACTTTGGATGCTTCTGGACAGGTGTCATATGCTAAGAAACGGAAGCAGTGGTGAGTTTAGGTAATTGCACTATCTTTACTATATTGACTATGAATTCAAAAGGAAATTATTAAAGAAGGCACGTTCTGCATGGAGCACTGGGTGTTATACACAAACAATGAATCATGGAACACTACATCAAAAACTAATGATGTAATGTATGGTGATTAACATAACATAATAAAAAAATGAGTCTTGTGGGAAAAATATATAATACTGTAAATATTTTAATTAAAAAAGGAAATTAAAAAGTAAGTATACTTAGATATAAGACACCTTTTTTGTCTTCCATGAATAATTTAGAAAAGCCCCTATGAGAGAAAGAGACAACTAGCATTTAATATCTTTCACAGATATGGAAAATACAAGAAAAAAGTGCTCTATTAAGGAACAAAGGCAAGCTTAATAAAAAAGATTTATATTTTTGTCTTAATTTTCAGTGAGAGAAATAACATTTTTAAATAAAAGAGACATATTTTTTATCTATACTGGTATTTCGCTTTTAAAATGTGTAGCTATCATTAAATTTCAGAATTTGTTTTTGTTAACAGATTCAAGAAAGTGCAAATCAGATCTGTGTTGCTATTTATTCTGGTTTTATTAGTTCACAATAGACAAATAGTAGTTACCAGCCTGTTAAGAATATTGATAAGTTTAAATTTCATTTTACCCCATTATTAATCCATTATAAATATTAAAAAGGAGTTATTTAATGGAGATTATAAATTAGGTTAAATTTAAATTTATATTTGGATTGTGATATGTATTTTTCCAAGATGCTCTGATGGGGCACCTCGCTGGCTCAGTCAGTAGAGTATGCGACTCTTGATCTCAGAGTTGTGAGTTCAAGCCCCACATTGAATGTAGAATTTACTTAAAATAAATAAATAAATAAACTTTTAAAAAATGATTGGATGAATTCAGTAAGGGCATGATTGGAATATACTTTTTTTTTATTAGTCTGAATGCAGATTAATATAGAGGAAAGCAAGAAGGCCATTTGGCTTTACTGACAGTCTTAAATATAAACCAAATAATAATTCTATAGGCAGTATGCCCATAGAGTTCTACTGTCTCTAAACTGCCAGCCAATTTATTATTTGGACATGTCTTCCCACGATGTTTAAAAATTTGTTTCAGAATAAGAAATATGTATCAATTCCCCATGTGTCTTTAAAAGCAATGGAGACCTAAAACCAGGGTGAATTCCTTTGGTTCATTTTTCAGTTGAAAGTGTCAAGGAACATCCACTCCTCCCCATGCTCATTCAGTATGGAGTTGTAAATTGCTCTTTGCTTCTGACAGGCTGCTGTCCTGAAGAATGTGGCTATTTATTTCAACAGGGAATTTTTCCAGGCTACTAAACTTCCTAGTCTTGAAATGAATTTTCTATTACATAGGTGACCTTTCAACTGTCTAACACATAAACAATTTTCCCTTCTATTTCTCAAAATTGTTCTCACTGTATCATTTGTATCATTGTTTTCCTTCTCTCTATATATGCATTTTCCAAGAGTGTAGCAAGGGTAGATGGAGGAATTAATGGGGAGAGATAAGTTATATGTGTGAACTCATGATCCATAAAAAATATTTTCAAAATGATTATATCATCCCTGCACTAGCGAGGAAGGATGTCATCCCAATTCCAGTAGTGACTTTGTTTTTCTCACTCCCTGGACATCATTTAGGTACATAATTAGTAGATTTGCTATACCACTAGTGATTAGAGATTATAGGATTTTTTTCTCTTTTTCATTTCACTATTAAAATATCAAAAGCTGCTATGATGAGACTGTAGTCAGTAAACAGAAATTTAGCTTCTCAATCTAAGCCTGCTTGGAATTATCTAAATGCTTAGACAATAATTTATAGTGTTGCTAAAAGCTAAAGGTAATGCAAAACTAAACACTGTAATACGAGCTACCCTTTTGAGAATTTCCAGTCCAGGAATCATCCCTCTACTGAGGCCTTACAGATTTCTCACTACTATCATTTTTGTAGGTTAACAACAAAAAATTTTAAAGGGTCTAGTAACACAGATACAGATTTTCTTCATAGAATTAAAAGAGGACATTTAAGTAAAATTTCTCATTTGTTCTCTCACTCTAGCATTGACTTTTTAACTAAGTTTTTAATTTTAATTCTGGTATAGTTAATATGCAATGTTATATTAATTTCAGGTGTATTGAGCACTGATTTTAATGGACAAGACAGTTTAAAAGGAAGAGCTGTGGTTTAAGGAGATGCTAATAAATGACAGTATGCACACACACATTACTGTTACTAAAATATATTATTACTTGTATTAATGTTGGCCCCTATAACAAAGTGATCTTGGCATGCATTCAAAGGAACAATTTAGGCTCACCCTTTTCAATTTATTCAATTCATAGATACATCTCTAGAACAAAATTTTAATTCATCAAGGGAGAGTTTGCTCAATTTTTGCAAGGATTTGGTCATCCTTTATGATGTCCTTCCTGGTTCTAGGATGCTCAGTTCTCCTAAGAGTTCCCTAGTGTCAAATTTTTGTTTCAACAGGGGAAAAAAACACAAAACCCAACAAAAGGAACACCAACCATTCCTTCCTGAAAAGTAGTTTAAAATATTTTATATGTATATTTAAGTAATTACATGTGAAAAAAAAAAAGGAATAGTGTGTAAGGACCATGTTGGTGTCCCAGTCATAAATTGAGGTGTACATAAGGAACCCTGTGTCTTTTACATCCCACTTTGAAAAATGCATAATTTCTTACCAAGGTAAAAGACACAGGGTTCCTTAGTTACGTGGATTTCATCTCAATTTTAAAAAATTAAATAATGCAAAAAATCATTGTCAAAACCAATAAGAAGAAATTTTTCCCTGTGTTTTCTTCTAGGAGTTTTATGGTTTCAGTTCTTATGTTAAAGTCTTTAAATCCACATAAGTATTATCATGAGATGAAATCCACGTAACTATTAACCACTTCAAAATGAAGAATTTACTGGCTTTTAATACCTTCACAATGTTGTGCAACCACTACCTCTATTTAACTCCAAAACATTTTCATCACACCAAAAGGAATCACTATACCCATTAAGCACTTACTCCTCTTTCTACTCCCCAACCCAGCTCCTGGAAACCACCAATGTGCTTTCTATCTCTGTCATTTTATCTATTATGGATATTTTATATAAATGGAATCGTCAGGGAGGAAGAACTCCTGCTCTCTTCAAGGGTCCTTCTAGCTGGACTGAGAATCAAATTTACATGAAACAGATTAACAGGAAAAAATCAAATTTAATAGCATACATATGAGGAATCCACACAGACATAGAAATTTCAAAGACAGGCAAAATGAGGTATATCTGTCATTATGAACTAAGGAGACAATGGCCTAGCACTTCAGAGGAAAGAAATGCAGTTCACAGGACAATAAGAAGAGCAGATGTTTAGTAATTGGATGTTTGCCCTGCCATACATATGGGTCATTTAGATAAAATTTATCTCTGCGAATAATCTTTATTTTGGAAAAGACCCCCAACTTAGATTCTTCTATATAGTTAATGGCGGGCAAAAATTTCTCTTGAGCGGGTTGGGGCAGCCTGCCTTCAGCCCTACAGAATCATATAATATGTAACCTTTTGTGTCTGGTTTCTTTCACCTATGTAATGTTTTGGAGGTTCATCCACATTGTAGCACTCTCTTCATTCCTTTTTATGGCTGAATAATACCTCATCCATTGATAGACATTTGGGTTGTTTCAACTCTTGGCTATTATGAATAATGCTTCTATGGACATGAATGTGAATGTATTTGTTGAAGTACTTATTTTCAGTTATTTTGGACATATACCTATGCATTTAATCACTGGGTCATATGGGAATTTAATGTTTGACTTGAGAACCCACCAAACTGCTTCCCAAGTAGCTGCACCATTTTATATTCCCACCAGCAATGTGTAAGGATTACAATTTTTCACATCCTAACATATACTTTAAATATATGATTTTATTTTTTTAATATTATGGTCATCCAAAAGAATATGAAGTAGTATCTCAATTTTTTCCCGGTGGGTTTTGATTTGTGTTTCCATAATGATTAATGATGTTAAGCAT
This sequence comes from Mirounga leonina, assembly GCF_011800145.1. Taxonomy (NCBI): domain Eukaryota; kingdom Metazoa; phylum Chordata; class Mammalia; order Carnivora; family Phocidae; genus Mirounga; species Mirounga leonina. Next base: position 38,041,152 of record NW_023270305.1, read on the forward strand.
GTTTTAATATGATTGTTGGTTATTTGTATATCTTCTTTGGAGAAATGTTAATTTGAGTTCTTTGCTCATTTCTCTAATTGAATAACTTACCTTTTTGTTGTTGAGTTGTGAAAATACAAGTTTCTAATTCTCCCTTCTGAAAATACACTAAATTTACAAAGAGAATAGAAGTGGGAAAACACAAACCTAAAGAATAAAAAATTCTAAACTATAAAAGAATATTCTATAATCATTGAAAATGAAAAGTAGAGCAAGCGGAAAGTTATTGACAGTAATGAACATGTGCTCATTATATTAGATTCATATTTAGTAAATATTACAACTATAACATAGGTTCCTTTCAACAAGGGTGGCATGAGAACAAAGGTCTGGGTGTGATGGAAACAGGCTTAGGGAAAGACTATCTTCTTTATTTAGAGTGGTTAAATACTCAACAGATGATATATAAAAATGTTTAGCAATTTATAGGAGGTTTGTTTTAAGAATCCTATCTCTGGTGACATGGAGAACGAATTATTTCTTTTAAGACAGGTGCTATTGTTTCTAGTGCCATAATTGAATCTAGTTATGGTCATGTTTTAAATTTCATTATGACTACTTGAAAATGTTGAAAATGAAGTAGCAGCCCTAGTAACCAAATGATCAACAAGTACATATTATGAAAAAATTACCATACACTTAGGAAAATGATTTGTTGCTTTGAATATCCACTAACTTTGAGAGACAGTTGAATATGATGCTAGAAATAGTTTCAGTTTTTCTACTATTAACTGACTTTGGTGTAGTCATTGTGAGTGGCCGATGTAGGAGCCAGTAATGCCAGATAGTAGAGTGACAGATATAAAACATGAGAGAAGTAGTACTAAAAGAAAAAATATTCCGTGACTGAAATGGTGAAAATAGATGTTATTTAAAAGTAATTAAGGGGCACATGGGTGGTGCAGTTGATTAAGCATCTGACTCTTGGTTTTGGCTCAGGCTGTGATCTCAGGGTTGTGAGATTGAGCCCTGTGTTGGGCTCTATGTTCAGCAGAGTCTGCTTAAGATTCTCTCTCTCCCTCTCCCTGTGTCCCCGCCCCACCCCCCCCACCATGGGCACACACCCTCTCTCTCTGTCAAACAAATAAATAAATCTTAAAAAAATAATTAAAATATCAGCGAATGTAGAAAATATTTATATAGGCTTTATATATAATATACATATATGTAATATACATACACACACAAAAATTTATCAATGTTGATGTATATGGCTGTTACATTATGTTTCTTAAATAAAAATCAACCACAAAATTTAAAAATCTGTGTAAGTAGTGATGTTAAATTGGAGACAAAACAGAAAAGTTCTGGGGAGAAAAATGTCAAAGTTTTAGGAACATGCTCTTCAAAAATCACTGTGTCCAAACAGAAATAATCACACTGTCTACAAAGCCTGCTCCTACTTCTGTATTCTCTATCTCTCTTAATGTTACCATGAACTTCCCAATCAGAAATATTGCCATTTTCTTGCTCACACACTCCCAACCTCTAAATCACTGTATTTTGTCAAAATGTTTTCTTTAACATCTCTTGAACTTATCTTATTTCCATTTCTATTACTTTCCCTTAGTTCAAATCACCATATCTCACCTCAATTACTACAACTGACAGTAAAACTTTTCTTTAGTATTACTCTTCTTGAAAGTTTTTTCTTCTCTGCTGATGCAATTAATTTTCTAAGAAGCAAAATTGCTCATGTCACAGCTAGATTAATAGTTATGATAGTTTATATTGTAAAACATAATTGTTTACATTAATACTCTATGCAACCTGCACCTCCAGTTGACATCTTAATTGACAATGTATTAAACAGCCATGGATGAAAATTTCCTAGCATCTCAGGTGATTGCTGGAAGATGCAGTGTTCTCTGTAGGGAAAGGAGGATACATTTAAAAGAAACGAGGTGATCAACTAAAACAACTGACAGCTAACTTTCTTTACTAAGTAAAAAACACCAAAATGTGTTTTCAAACTCATTTTTTCTAATATATATATTGCCTTCTTTAAATGTCCAAAGGAAAACAAAATGATACCGCTGTCAAAATGAAAATCTCTGGGAGATTCAGAAATTGTATAAATGATTTATTTATTAGCTACAGTCCATCTATCTTAGTAATGCACATAGATTCTTTTCTCCTCTACTCTTCAGTGCTTCTCTTCAGGTTTATAACCACATGTAGTGGAGAATCCAAACTGAGGCCAGGACTAAGAAAACTTGTAAAGTCCTCACAATCCTTCCCTATGCATTTACTTTACCTATAATTTTGAGTTATTATATATCATACTGAGAGACCAGTGTTTAAAAAAATCTAGAGTAGAGTGTTATTCAAGGTAAGAAACTTGATGAGGGTGTCAGAGCATATTAAATGTCAAAACAAGGATATAAACTCAGGTTAGTTGAATTACAGACACAGCCTAATGCTATATCAGCTTTCTAGAAACAAGGGTTTATAGTTCATAAAATTTGAGATTCGAATGCTTACATTTTAATAAATCTTTATATTGCATTTATCACTAATGGTATTGTTTTCATTATTACAAATACTATTACTTCAGAAGTCCTCTGCAGAGAAGAGTAGCTACAAAATATGTTTGCAATTCTGGCAGATTATATTGAATAATATATCATTAATATTTGAATAAACTCTGATGAGCTTTATGGGTAAATTTGAATATTGATTTAAAGATAGTGGACTTTTACACTTGGATGAAAGGATAATGTATTCCACTAAATGTTCACAGTAAATTTTAAATGTCACTGGACAATTTATGGACATAAACAAGTAGAAATTAGAGAAGGACAGTAAAATCTCTGGTCGTATGATTCTATAAGATAAAAACATCTTTTGAATACCAAAGAAGTAGAAATTATTCAATACTATTTCCCAGAAGAAACATAAAGGGACCAATCATTGATACATATAAATGACATTCTTTCTGGTATATTGCTGAGATAAGTGAATTCCCCTTGAGTTGTAAGCAAAGTGTTTTTTGGCCTCTGTTTATAGGCATGTCTGTACAACTCCCCCACATATCTATAAAGGTGCATATCCCAGTCCATCTGTACTCATGGCAGAACAGGAGAACTCTTCAAAGGGAAAAGTTTACATAGAGAATTACTCCTTCCACTTCATCACTCTTCTGAGCCTAAATATGGGAATATTTTAGCAAATGTATTTTAATCAGTCCTGAGTTTCAGTCCTGAGTTTCTTCAGAAAAAAACCAAACCAAACCAATAAGCTGCTAGTAACAATAAGAGATAAATGGATTTGATTGCCTGAAACAACAATGGCAACCACAAAAAGAATGAAAAAATATTTTAAATGTATTTGCTAATAAAATAACTTTAATTTTGTTGAATCCATTAAAATCTATTTCAATTTTTTCAGAGTCCTCACAGCAATCTATCCTTACATAGAATTTTTAAAAACTGTCATAATAAACTAGAAAATTTGCCTGAATAGTTGAATATTTTTTCTCACAATGAAAAAAGTTTATGCTCTTACAAAAATGTTTTCTCTCTATGATTTTACTCAAAGAAAAGAGTCAAAAAATAAGTTAAATAGAGTCCAGAAACAAACACAGTAATTTTTATAAATTATAAATATATAGCATATTTTATTTTTATAGATAAATATATATACATATATATATTTATATAAGATATTTTGTGAAAATATGGTATAAATATGTCATTCAAATATGGCCAGGACTATCAGTTGAAATTGAATATTTTATTTTATTTTTTATTTATTTATTTTAAGATTTTATTTATTTATTTGACAGAGAGAGAGAGATCACAAGTAGGCAGAGCATCAGGCAGAGGGAGAGGGAGAAGCAGGCTCCCCGCTGAGAAGAGAGCCCAATGTAGGCTCGATCCCAGGACCCTGGGATCATGATCTCAGCCAAAAACAGATGCTTAACCTACTGAGCCACCCAGGTGCCCCGTCAGTTGAAATTGAAAGGAAAAATTGCTGTGTCCAAAATAAAAATACAGAAGCATAATTATGTACATAAATATAAAATTTAATGGAATATAACCACAAATATATTAATGCTATTATTACTAAATATACATCTGGTCTTTTTAAAGACTATTTTATTTTTATTTTTTTAAGTAGGCTACATGCCCAACATGTGGCTTGAACTCATAACCCTGAGATCTAGAGTCACATGTTCTACTGACTGAGCCAGCCACATGCCCCTGCATTTGGTCTTATAAATGGGAAGCTTTTCCATGAATAGAAGTAATGAGAGAATAATAAAAGTAAGGGGAGTAATTTGCATAAATGTATAATATCTCATAAGTGCTTTTAAGTAAATATAAAAGTCAAGTGACAATTGAGAATATTTACAAGGAATATGAAAAACAAAACTGTTAAATTTTACAATATATATAAAACATATAAAGTATCTTTGGATGTGAGGGCAATCTGGCTGCAACATCTGTCACTGCATTGGAGAGCCAGGGTTAATGCAGCTGATCTGGCTGGCTAGGCAGGTGTCCCCTTCCTCCCTCACTGCTTCATGTGCTTCCCTCCTGAAGCTGCGTGCTGGGAAGAGAATGACCTTCCTCCATAGAGGAGGACCAGTCTTCAGTCAAGGATATAGGAGTAGCAGGTCCCCTACGAGAACCTCCAAACAACCTCTCATGGTCCATTTGTAGAACATAGGGTAGTCAAGCTTCCAAGACTCCAGACACATCCAAATGAGGCACTACATGTGGCAGCCTGCCTTTCTTTAAAAAACAAAACAAAACAAAACAAGAAAACAAAGTATCTCATATATCACATTTTATAAAGAGCTACTAATGAATACAATGCGTAGATAGATATACATGAATAAATGCGTGTACATATTTTGATGTTATATATATTTCATTATATATATATCAAACTTATGTTAGTCATTTGAAGTGCAGTTCATCATTTTTATTTTCCATTTTCCCCCTCTATCACTGGTGATTCCATTATATATGTAAATCTATCATCTATCTATCATCTATCTATCTATCTATCTATCTATCTATCTATCTATCATCTATCTATCTATCTATCTATCTATCTATCTATCTATCTATCTATCTATCTATCTAAAACATTAACTTACCTCCAAATGTCTACACTGTATAGACAGGCAAACTCAGGGAAGTGTCATCTTTCTCCCCATTCCTTATAATCTGTCCCATCCTCATCCTTGCTATACCATTGCCACACAACCCTGTAGGAAAACATCCCATTACTTTTTCATTTATCCTTTCTGTACTCTGTTTGAACAAATGAGCAAATGCAGGTATATATTCTTATTTTATCTGAAATATTGGGTTTGGGGATAAATTGTGTACCCTCAAAATCCACATGTTGAATCCCTCACCCCCTGTATCTCAAAAGGTGTTTGTCTTTGGAAATAGGGCCTTCAAAAGGTAATTAACTTTAAATGAGTCATATAGATGGACCCTAATCCAATTTTACTGATATCTCTATAAAAAGAGAGAACCTGGGGACACAAGTGACACCAGGGATATGCATACACAGAGGAAGGACCATGTGAGGACTTAGCAAGAAGGAGGATATCTGAAAGCCAAGGAGAGAGGCCTTGGAGGAAGTAAAGCTGCCAACACCATGATTCTGGATTACTAGCCTTCTTAGAACTGTGAAAAAATAAATTCCTGTTATTTACTCCATAGTCTGTGATATTTTGTTATGGCATCCCTAGCAAATTAATATACATAGTAATAGAGAATTTATTATAGGGTTGCCTGGCTGGCTCAGGCAGTTAAGTGTCTGCCTTTGGCTCAGGTCATGATCTCAGGGTCCTGGGATCAAGTCCCACGTCAGGCTCTCTGCTCAGTGAGGAGTCTGCTTCTCCCTCTCCCTCGCCCTCTGTGCTCACCCTCTCTCTCAAATAAATAAATCTTGAAAAAAAGAATTTATTGTCTATATTCAGAGGTTAACATTTAAGTTTACAAAAAAGGAATAATTATCAGGGGTCATTTAACTGTTAATCTGTGGAAGCAATCCAATATATAAAAATAGAATAATTGCTGTTAAATTATATTACAGCCAGTAGACATGATTTTATATAGCTATTATTAAAATAAGTTTAGATGAATAATCATAAAATACTTATGATCTTCTGTGCTATTTGGTTCTAAAATCTCCATTTGGGAAATATGCATGCAATTGCAAATAAATGGAAAGACTGCATTTACTGTGGTTTTAATGTGTCATGTTATCAACTTTACCTTAAACTCTATATGAAGCTCACAAAGTTTTTTTTTTTTTTTCTGTCATTTTTATATTAAAGTCTTGTAAAAATCCTGTCAGTAACTGACTAGGCAAAGGCAAGAAGGCAGGCTGTGTCATATGGCAGGGTGCAGGGGATAAGTACGCTGAGCAGCAAGCAGAATTGGAGAACATGGATCTATAGGAAAGATGCAGATGTGGTGCTGACTACTCCAAGCCTATCAAACAAGGCAAGACGCAATATATTTTCTATTTAGAAGAATCAAGTCATGGATGTGGGGAAAAAAAGTGTACAGAAATACCATATTTTTCAACTACAGTTGCATAAATGGCACCAATTACTGACCTAAAGAAAACCTGGTCTTGTATTTCCAACAGAGCCAGGTATGATTGAAACAGTTTGATAGCAAAGATTATTTTATATTTTGTGTAGTATTAATCAGCTCAATTTCAGTATTTGTTGTATTTCCAAATATCAAGTCTGTTTCATGGTGCTAATAGCCAATGGAGGGTTGAGAAATGATAACCTTGCAAACAAAGGTGATTCAAAGGTAAAACTGGGATTTATACTGAATGGTTGTAGTCTCTATAATTAAAAAGAAAATTCTTAAAAAGTGAAAGAAGCATCCTTAGCTTTGTTAAACAGATTAGAGTATCCACAGGAATAATCTACTAAATCCCAATCCTGTAGTTTGTCCATTTCTGAAAGGAAAAGGAGAGCACAGTCTAATTGGATAATTTGAGGAGAGTTTATAAAAAGGGGGCTATTTTCAAAGATATGAGAAGAGTTAGGCAAACCAAAAAGGGTACTCTACCCACTGAACTTGTAAAGTAGAATAGTCTTTCACCACTCCATGATGGGAATGAGCAAAAGAAAATGAGAGTAAATTAGAACTGGACAGACAAGGTCATGTATAAAATGTGTCCTTGGCTGGAGCTGTGAGATCTATGATAACACATCTAGTAGGAAACCAAAGGGCTAATTTCCCTGACCTCATGCTTCTCTCTCTCTCTCAGATATCCTATTGGAAATGTCCATCAAATAAACCAAACTAAATGTCAGGTAGAATGAAGGTTAATTTTATGTGTCAACTGGGCTATGCTATAGTACCTGATATTTGGTCAAATACTGGTCTAGATGTTGCTGTGGAGTTATTTTTTAGAAATAATTAACATTCGAGGTTCCTGTGTGGCTAAGTCAGTTGAGCATCTGGCTCTTGGTTTCGACTCAGGTCATGATCTTGGGGTCCTGGGATCGAGCCCCACATTGGGCTCTGTGCTCAGTAGGGAATCTGCTTGAGGATTCTCTCACTCTTCTCCCTCTATCTCTTCCCCTGCTCGTACATGCACATGCATGCTCTCTCTCTCAAATAAATAAATACAGCTTTAAAAAGAAAAAAAAAAAAAGAAATTATTAACATCCAAATCAGTACTTTGAGTAAAACAGATTATCCTCCATAAAGGCGGTAGACTCCATCCAATCAGTCAAAGACCTTTAAAGAAAAGACTGAGGGTCCCCCAGGAGGAAGTAATGCTACCTCCAGACCTCCAGACTACCTTCAACTCAAGATTGCAACTCTCTTGCCAGAATTTCTAGCCTACTGGTTAGCCAAGTGTATTTTTGACTTGCCAGCCCCCAATTTCTTAAAATCTCTCTCTCTCTTTCTCTCTCTCTCCCTCAGAGTGCCATCCAACCAAATTCTTAGATGCAGGATTTGTGTACATGTCTTTGGAGGCTTTCTATCAAATTGGCTATGGTGGAAACAGTTTGAAATCTTCCAGACAATACTAAAAGAATAATCAAAAATTTTGAAACTTACTTGGCTGACAATAAGTAAACCCTGGGCTCAGATGAAGCTGCCTTTCTGTTGTGCTAATGTACATGTTACAAGTCAAACCTCATTATTTTATAGTAATGATACTGCAGCAGCCTCAGCACCTGGGAACTTGTTAGAAATGCAAATTCTCTGGCACCACCCCAGATGTAACAATCAGCAACTCTGGTGTTAGGGACTTAGGAACTTGTGTTTTAGCAGGTCTTCTGTGTAATTATAATGCATACGCAAGTTGGAAAATCATGGTTAATTAGTAAAATGGGAAAGCAGATGTATTTTAACAGAGTGCTAGCTGCTGTTTATCATTATTTTATTTACTTTGTGGTCATAGTAAGAAATAAAAATTATCATGCCATTTAAGTATAGACTATCAGTGATGTATACTTTTAATAAATGATGAGCAATAAACTAGAATTGAGGCAACTAGCCAGCTTTTGTTCCAAGCCTGTCACTGGAGATGCCACAAAAGCCATGGGGAGGTATAAGAATATGACACATTAATAATAATTTTTAAAATGAGGGTCACTCTTGGCAAGAAAAAAAAAAAAAGGCGACTCGGGACTGCTCTCTGAGGGTAATGGCAATAGAGTGTGGAGGAGATCCAGGTGTCAGAATTGGAAATAAACATATCTCTAGAACATGAGTGTCTGATCAGAAATTCCTGCTCAGGACCTGCCAGACGTGGTGAAAAAAATATTTTTTTAAAGAAAACCAGCGCCTAAGTTCAGGATAGATCAAGGCAGGATGTGGTACGTAGCCAGTGGAGGTGGCCAGTCCCAAACTGTGGCACTGAAGACTGTCTGCTTTGGGACACATACCAAGTTGAATTCAACAGAAGGGCATGAGGGACCTGGACACCCGCCACTCTCCTCAGGTGCATATTAACTGCCAAAGTGGCTGATCTCATCAAGGGAAATGAACTAATGGAAAAATAATTAGATCATTGAGGAGTACAACCACTGTTACAATGAGAGTGACAAGCCGAATAGACTTACAGATGAACGAAAGCTATTGAGGACATGAAGTTAGTACTTGCAATTAGGAAGATTCACACGGAAACACCAAGTATAAAAAAATGTAAATTTTAAATTAAAAAAAAAATAGGACAGCACCAACAATAAATTATTGAACTGAAAAAGCTGGTGTAGAAACTCTTTTCTTAACAGAAAATGATACGGATGTAGAAAATATAAAGTTAAATTTAAGATACGTGGAAGATAGAAATAAAAAACGCCAATATCTATATGGTAAAGACTGAGTTTTTAAGTTTGGGATTGAAATTTCTGTTCTTAAGATGACAGAGAAGTTTACATTGAACTAAGATTATAGACCATAACAATTATGAAAGCTGAATTTTACAAAAATGATATTTAAAGCCATTAGAGAGTAACGATACCCTGGAGAAATAAAAGTCCATCTCAGGCAACCTAAATCACCAGAATGCCAAGCACCAAACATGTAAATGATGCCATCTGAAATTACCAGTCCCAAACTGGCCTAACTAGAGGTGCCTATCTCAGACATGATGACTGTAGTGAACACTGCTGTATGGTATGTTTGAAAATTGCTAAGAAAGTAAATTCTAGAAGTTCTCATCTCAAGGAAAAAAATATTTGTTTGGTCGGTTGGTTATTCTGTGAGGTGATGGATGTTAACAAAATTTATTGTGGAAATCATTTTGCAGTGTATATAAGTCAAGCCATTATGCTATATACCTTAAACATACATTGCTGTATGTCAATTACATCTCAATAAAACTGAAAGAGAAAAATAAATTTTGGTGTGATGCAAGAAGAGTGCCTATTCTGGAAGATGTTTCACTGAATCCAACATCACTAGTACTCCAGAAATCATACCTCCCTGATGCTCAATATGTTTATAGAAAAGAAGCCTAGTAATATCTATGCAAGCATGTAATAATGGAAATTTTTTGACTGAGAAAGTGGTATTATCAACGGTGCTTAAAGAGAGAGTTGCCAGGACAATTCAGTTCAATCACAAGGTGAAACAGAAAAAGCAGATGTGTGTGTGTGTGTGTGTGTATGAAATTAAATCCAAATAATATTGTTATAAATCACAGTTTTGTGATTTTTATGCAGTAAACATTGATATACAAGGAAAATCACATATAGCCATATTCAAAGTGAATATACCGTTTTACATTTTTTTCCAATATTGTACAAAAGTCCCAGTGCCAACACATCCTTGCCAACAATTGGTATAGTCATTTTTAAAAAATTGTAGTCATTCTAATAAATGTGTAGTGGTATGGCCTTGTGGCTTAACTTTATGTCCCTAATGACTAATGATATTGAAGATCTTTTCATGTTCTTATTTGCCATCACTGTATCTTTTTGGTGAAGTGTCTGTTTAAATGTTTGTGCCTATTTTTTAATGGAGTTGTTTTCTTGTTACTGAGTTTTGAGAGTTCTTTATATGCTGTTCTTGAGACATATGATTTGCAAATATTTTCATCCAATCTGTGGTTTGTTTTTCATTTTCTTAACAGTTTCACTTGAAAAGCAGAAGATTTTAATTTGATGAAGTCCAATTTATTTTTTTAAAGATTTTATTTGTTTGAGAGAGAGAGAGTGTGTGCGGGGGTGGGGGCAGAGGGAGAGGAAGAAGCAGACTCCCCACTGAACAGGGAGCCCTCTGTGGGGGCTCAATCCCAGGACCCTGAGATTACAACCTGAGCCAAAGGCAGACGCTTAACTAACTGAGTCACCCAGGAGCCCCGAAATCCAATTTATTAATGTCATTTTATAGATTGTACTTTCATGGCTCTACCTAAGAAATTTTAGTATAACCTAAGATCACAGAGTTTTCCTCCTACTCAGGAGCCTAGACTAGGGTGAGGTAAGTCACTTAAATCACACAATGAGAGTAGACTCAGAGGCATGTGCACTGTTCTGCCCTGGGCCCTGCCCACCACCACTGCAGATTAATTTCTATGAGGGCAAAGATTTTTTTCTGTTTGACTCTTTCTTATATTCCCAGTAATTATAATAGTCCCTATCTAATACCAGGAACTCAATAAATATTAGTTAAATAAAATAATAAAATAAAGAACAGTGTTTTCAATTTTAGAGAGCCCATGACATGTAAACATAGATTATGAAAAATTTATTTTCTCCCACATGTGGGGTTTTCACCGTTGTAAAGACAGTCATAGATAGATATATTGATCCTAGAAAGAAATACATGTTTACTCATAATGATTACGGGATGAAGGAGCCAAAGTGATTTCAGTTTTTTTCTTTGTATTATTCTATTTGCAATTTTTGAGATAACCATCCATTATTTTTTTTTAATGGAGAGAAGAAAAGCAGTGGAGGTTTGTGAGTTGGATTCTATTGCACGCTATGCCAAGAAGCACACTCCCACATCCTTTTAAATGTTGAATGTAACTTTTTATGTTCCTAGAAGTGCCAGGTTCATGTAATGCCTGATGTGTATTAGAACTAGATCGAGAGAAAAAGAACAATGGTCTATTATTCAGTTCCAATAAGGAAAGTCATGTATTCTCTCATATTTAAAGAGCCATAACTGAATGCCATAAATGAATCTTTAAATATTTAACTAGGAACAGTAAAATTATCTGTGTTCAGATTAAGAGAGTTGTCTCCTCAAAATCACACGGGGTTTCAAAAAGCCCTTCTGTAAAAGGGAAAAATCCCTAGACTCTAAAAAGCATATTGCCTTAGGAGATGCTATTATTTTTACCTAGATGTACTCTAAAATACTTTATGTGCATTAGGGCTTCGATAAAGAAAGTAGTTTCCTTCTTTTTGTGGTTCTCTTTCCCTTAATACGTCCACCAATAAAATACACTTCCCATGTAATGGTTTGGGAGGTGTGTGATTAGTCAGGCCTCTATCAGTTTTTTCAACTTTCTTTAGGAATGACACACCATTAGCTATAATTCCCCTAAAGCTCCCATTTGGTTAATTTATTGCTGCTATTATTATAGTTTGTCTTGTTTATTTTAATTTCTTTCTTTATTGCCTTTTTTTTAAATAACACTATAATATATAGGGGCGCCTGGGTGGCTCAGTCAGTTAAGCTTCCGACTCTGGATTTTAGCTCAGGTCATGATCTCAGGTTTGTGGGATCAAGTCCTGAGTCAGGCTACATGCTTGCCTTGCTTGCACTCTGCACTCTCTCTCTCTCTAAAAAAAAAAAAAAAAAGAGGATTTAAATTTGAGGATTTAAAATAATTGGGGGGCGGGGCGCCTGGGTGGCTCAGTTGGTTAAGCCCGTTAAGCATTTGCCTTCGGCTCAGGTCATGATCCTGGGGTCCTGGGATCAAACTCATGGCAGGTTCCCTGCTCAGTGGGGAGTCTGCTTCTCCCTCTTCCTCTACCCCTCTCCCTGCTCATGCTCTCCCTCTCGCTTGCTCTCGCTCTCTAAGTAAATAAATAAAATATTTTTTAAAAAATAAAATAATTGGAAAAAATGTGAATGCTCAACTTTTGTCAAATAGGAAGGAATGTGTGTGTGTGTTTGCATGTACATATACAATTTGAGACCAGAGTCTGTAATTTAAGATATTTTACTTATTTTCTTCAGGATTCTAAAATTGGTCAGTTATTATGGTTTACTAACTTTATTATGGAATACATTACTCTTTTTTTAATTTATGTATAATTAACATACAATGTTACATTAGTTTCAGGTGTACAACATACAGATTCAGCAGTTCTTTACATTAGGCAATGTTCACCATAAGTATAGTTACCTAGGATACATTACTCTTGATTGCTTTTATTAAGAAATAATAGCATATCTTTGGTGTCTATTATTATTTTATAGTCCATACAGGCTGAATAACAAAGTCTCTGGAATACTTATATTATTTTGTATCATTAAGATAATAATTCTAATTTATAATGAGTATATTATTTAAATCATCTATCTTGTGATTAAAAACTAACTCTTTTACCTGGATTTTTTAAGGTTCTATGTAAATGGGGTTACTAATAAAGCATTAATTATTTACGTTTTTTGGACAAACTCGTGGCCAAATGCTTAGGGAGTTTAAGTTTACTAAGAAGGAGTACAGTTAGTTTTCTACCAAAAGAAAATTTGAAAATACATTTACTATTATCTCTGCTTAATTTATTCCCAGTAGTTGGTGCTTGTATGACAAACAAAGCCTTAATAAATCTCTGGGAGAATGGTGGTTTGTTTATTCAGAACAAATTTCCAGCTAAAAACAATGAAATTTTTTTTAATTATTATTTTTTTCTAATTTTAGGAGTGTTAAAGAGCTTGAGGAGAAAGCAGATAATTACCACTTAAATTTGGGAGGATGTCAAAATCTAGAGAGAGAATAAAAATACCTCCCAAATAACTTTTACCCTGAGGGAGTTTTAAGGTCAAAGCAAATTAAGGCTTTAAGCCAGTGGCCTTAAGGGGAAAGGAGATGAAAGACCAGGTTCAAGGTCTAGGTGGGTTATAGGAAACCCACTTCTAATAAAGGGTGTTAAGGGTCACAAAATTAGAATGAAAATTAAAGAAAGAAACCCACTTCTTCCCCATGATAAACTCCCATTTCTAAGAGACTGTAAGAATGGAGTAGTCAGAAGAGAACAGAAAAAAAAAAAAAAAAAAACCCAAAACCCCTGAGAAATAATGGCTAAAAAACATCTGTTTCATGGTTTTTTTTTTTTTTTTTTTTTTTTTTTTTTGGTAGCTAGGACTTTCAGTCCCAGGGGAATTGTCATTTAAGATGGTCTCTGACTTCCACAGACTTTGATACCTTGCAGAAACAAAAGGTAATCTTCTCTGAAAGAAATGATCTTCCAGTGAGTTGGTAAAAATAATTACCAACCTATAATTCTAAGATTGGTAATAATGTATTCCACAAACAAGGATGCAATAAAAACATATTTCTAAAACACGCACACGTTAATTACAGCAAAGCCTCAACAAGTAAAATTCCAAAAGATATAACTCAGGCAGACAGAGAGTGATTACTGATGGATTAGAAAATGAATATAGAGCCAAAGTGTGATAAAAATATGGGTAAATAATACTAATGCCTTCTGAGGTTTTATTTAAAATAAGAGAATTAAAAGTCATGGACAAATAGCATGTAATTTGTAAAGTGTGTAAGTAACAGGGTTTTTAATGTTATTGGTGAGAAAGGGGATTTTTAAAATTAAAATTTTATGTTGATAAAATAAAAATATATGTTTTATTTTTGAGGGTAGCAAATGGAAGAAATATAAAACTTTCACAATAGTGAAAGGACCATAAAATTAATGAAAAAAATAATCTAGTTGAAAAACTCAAGAAAGAAAATTCACAGATAAAATAGGGAAAATATAATGCATAAATGAAGTAGTAGATTTAGCTGAAATATGTTAGTAATTACATTAGTTCTATAGGGACAAAATGCTCCTTTAGAAAAAAAAAAGTAGAATTTTAGAATAGACTTATTTTTAAAAATTCAAGCTATTTATGAAGATGAATCATGCAATTAACCAAAAGAATAAAGAAAAGGTGAAATAAGTGGCTATAAAAAGGGACGCCTGGGTGGCTCAGTCGGTCAAGCGTCTGGCTTCGGCATGGGTCATGATCCCCGGGTCCTGGGATTGAGTCCTGCATTGGGCTCCTTGATCAGGAGGGAGCCTTCTTCTCCTTCTGCCTGCAGCTCCCCCTGCTTGTGCTCTCTCTCTCTCTCTGACAAATAAATAAATAAAATCTTAAAAAAAAATGCTGTAAAGATATAAAGCATGCAAATGGGAACCAAATAGAGCTGGTATGTCTAAATTAATATCATGGGAAAAATATTTATGAAGCATTATTAGGGATTAAATAAACTTATTCCATAATGATCAAATATTGCTTCACCAGAAAAATATATAAAATGAAAAAATCAATCATGATGTGGCAGACAGTAATGGCAATGTATATATTTGATTGCAATTTTTAACACACAATGAAAAAATACCATTATCATAACAGCTTACAGATAAATATAAAAACAGCTAAGTAGAATAATGAGGACAACATTTGGATAAAACTATATTAAAGGTAAATTCAGTTAGTAAGAAAAAAAATATTTGGAAAGGTTTTAAATTCTCTGGATCAAAGAAATGCAAATTAAATTCAAACCTCCATCAGACAGGCAAAATTTTAGGTCTGGAAATAGGAAGTGATACTGCGGATATATAGCAATTCCAGGGCAACTTCACATCCTGCCTTTGTGAAGATAACGTTGGTAATAGCACTTCCAAAAATATTTAGACATTATCTGCTAAAGTTGAAGATAGTCACAGCCAGTGAACGAGCAGTTTTATTTCTAGATCAGAGATTGTTAAACTTTTATGAGTGTGTACCTTGTGGAAATCTAATAATGCCTATCAACCACTTGTCAGAATAAAATTTTAAATGAATCAATTAAAATACATAAAATTTCAATGAAACAATGATCAAAATATTAACAGAAAAAATAATATGCACAGAAGGAATGTCATAGAGTGAATTCATTCATCTAAATTATTTGGCATTTTTTTAAATTAATTTAACTTCATATTTACTGTATAACATTAGATGCCAGAAAACAACAACACTTGTAAAGAGTTTTGTACAGTAGAAACAAAAAGAAATATCAATTTCTTGAGGAAGCTCTTATGGGGGGGATGCCTGGATACACGTTGGAAATGTTCAGTATGACTACCTCTTTTATTCATTTTTTTACAAATATTTATTATGGGGGCGCCTGGGTGGCTCAGTCGTTAAGCATCTGCCTTCGGCTCAGGTCATGATCTCAGGGTCCTGGGATCGAGCCCCGCGCCGGGCTCCCTGCTCCGCGGGGAGCCTGCTTCTCCCTCTGCCACTCCCCCTGCTTGTGTTCCCTCTCTGTCAAATAAATAAATAAATAAATAAATAATCTTTAAGAAAAACAAATATTTATTATGAAGGAGTTATATGCCAGACTTACCTTTAAACCAGGAGTCAAGAATCTGCTCGTTTACCAGATATTCTAATTTTGAGACTATGATATCAAGCAGTAATAAATGCCAAGGAAAATATAAGACTGGCTAAGGGGATATGTAAGATAGATGTGAAAGATTGAACCATAAGGTGTAAGAATATCTGTGGAAAGAACAACACCATTTCATGGAAATTCTATCACGTTTACAATTTTGTGCAGTTCTGAGACATTAACATAAAACCAAGGAACAATAGTAATAAGTTATCCTAATAACTGTGGGTTAGAAGAGAATGAGTCCTACTAAAAATTATAGAAATTAATGCATAGAAACTCAGTATTTAAAAGTGTTTATTAATAAAGTGTCTAATTAAATTAAAAAAAAGAATTTAATATCAGGGTCCCTGAATCAAGATGCCATCCTGCCAGAGGCCATGACCAGGGACAGGACAATGAACACTGACCAGAGGACTGATAAGACAGTAAAAGGTGAAATATGTATATGTTCTTATTGTATAATGTAAATTTCAGCACTCCACAAATCCCGTTGTTAATTCCATAAACTTAATTTTCTAATCCCTCCAACTGCTTTACAGGAAGATATCTGGATGGACTGGGAATGTCATGTATGAGATAAAGCTTATATTCCTAGAGCAGGGAAATGAGCTAATACACATTCAGTAAGGAGGTTTATATTAAGTTATATTACATATAAATTAAATTGATAATTTCTTCCTACATGTAGCATTTAGAAAGTATATGATACATGCTATTGAGTTTATTCTTTCCTTCCCTGTGAACAAATTCAAACTGATTTTGGAGTAAAATTTATGGGCAGTGAGTTCAACACTTCCACTTAATATCAATGTTATATGGGAAACTGACCTAATACCTTTGAACCCTCCTTTATTCCTTTTTCAAAAAGTTGATAGTTATACTACCTGACACACTTTTTAAAGTTACTATGACATCCCATATTGTAAAATGCTCCCAATGTTGTTTGGCACATGGTACATATTATATGCTTGTTAAATAGTAATAGTCTTTGCAAAAATTTATGCCAAGTAACTATTGCCTATAAAGATAAGTTTGTAGTATTAAATAAAGTAATGGGGCGCCTGGGTGGCTTAGTTGGTTGAGTGACCCAGTCTTGATTTCAGGTCAGGTCATGATCTCGGGGTTTTGAGATCGAGCCCCTCGTTGGCCATACAGATAATATTTTTACGTTGAAAAATTAGGGTAGTCTGTAAAAAAGAATGAAATAGAAAACTTGGCCATCTTTGCATGCAGAATTCATACTCCAATATATCCATCAACATATCCATCAAGAATCAATATAATTTTTTCACATATAGTGATTTTATTCATTATTTCACTTAAAAAAAACTCACGTACATCTTGCATCTTATTTTTTTCTCACTTAATAACACATAGTAGAAATCCTCACAAATAGACTTCATAGAGCTAACTCTGTACTTTATCAATTGCACAATGTCCCATATATAGAAACAACATAGTTCACAACATAATTCTCTCATTTTCCTATTCGTGGGAATCCATTTGGTTGTTAAAAGTTGCTACTATAGAAAAGGCTGTTGTATGCATATCCATAAAGGATGAAAAAATTGATAATTTAAAAATATATTTCAAAATTGAGTTTAAAAATAATGAAGTAGTAACTTGGAAGAAAAAAAGAATAAAGAAGCAATATGTTAATTTACACTTTTTCATGTATTCTCTCCAAAAATGGGTGTCATCTGTCTTTGAATTTTTTTCAAATGTCTTAGATAGACATTTCTGATTTTTATAATGGAATTTTAGCTTTTCTTTTATATTGAAAATATTTTCTAGTCATGAAATGTAATCAGTGTAATGCATTTTGAATATATTGTTTTGCTATCTATTTTTAATGATACATCATCCTCATCAGCATATACAGCCTATACACTTTCTGCTGCCGAATTTTATTGAATATTTGACGCTAAAAAAATATTTTTTGTTGACATTCTTAGGGTCACAAAATAGGTTTTTTGAAGCATAAATTTCAATGTGTGTCCATATAATCCCTCCATATATATATTTAAAGCATAACCCAGAGAGAGGTACCAAATTGTAAGTGTATAATTCAAAGAATTATCTAAACTATGTAAATATCAGTAAAACACCATTCAGGTCTAGAACTAGCCAGAATAAAAAATCCCCAGATGTTCCTGCTGGATCACTCTGCCTTCCACCCTCATGAAGGGTAAACACTGCCTTGATCTCCAACACAGCAACTGCCTGCTGTTGTTCTATTTTTAAACTTTGTATTCACAGAATCACAGAGGCTGTCTCTAGGCTCTTTCACTCAAAATTATATTATTGTGAGATTCATCTATGTGTTATGTGTAGTTTCAGTTCGTTTATTTCAAAGCAGTACATTGTCCCACTGTATGAATACATTCAATTTTTTTTTCCCAATTCCACTGTGGTGGATTTTGAGTTTTTGGCTTTTTATTTTGTTTTTATTTTTGTTGTGTTTGTTTATCATTGCAGTTTAAAGCTATTATGAATAATATTGCCATGATCGGTTTGTTTCTATCTCTTGGCACACATATGAATGAAGTTCTCTTGAGTTTATTCTTGGGAGAGTAATTACAAAATCATAAAATATGTATCTTTTCAATATTAATGAGTAACGTAAAAATTTTTCCAAAATGGTGTTCCAGTTTACATTCTCACAAGCAATTTATGTGAGTAGCTATTTCTCTACTTTCTTGCTAGCCCTAAAAGATATTAATATGTATTTTCTTAGCACTCCAGAGATGTGTGTTGTAGTTAATTAGTATACATTGCATTTACTGATTTCTGTTAACAGTGAGGGATTTTTCATATGGTTATTGACCTTTGGAAATTCTTCTATGTAAAATACTTGCTCAAGTCTATTGTTCGGTTTTTGTGTGTGTGTGTGTGTGTGTGTTGTCTTTTTTATTGAGTATAAACACACTTAATGTAGGAAAACACACATATATACTCCCTTACATGAGGGACAGGTCCTTTCTTGTCTTTTGTGAATATTATTTCTTCTTTCACTCTGTGACTTGATTTTATTTTTTAAAGTTATGTTTTGAATAACAAAATTCTTAATTTTATAATAATCCAATTTAGTCATTAGTTTTCTTTGTGATCAGTGATTCTTGTATCCTGCTTAAGGAATCATTACCAATGCCAAGGTAATAAAGGTGTTCTCTTCTATTATTTTTTCTACAAGTATTATTATTTTGCTCTTCTGATTTAAATACACAGTTCATCAGGGATCATATTTAACTTTCATCCATTTTAAATAGTGGATTGCACGTACATTTTCTCTATGCTGCACAGGAAAAATGTTCATTAAGAATGAACAATTTTCCTGTGCAGCATAGAGAAAATAGAGCCCTCCCTTAGTCAAGTATTATCTAAATCATATATTCAAGCACTTCCCTAGCTTCTAGAAAATTTATGTAATCTTAACTTTTGGTTTTCTAGAAATAAAAAGAGCAAAGTAGGTGGTAGATGAAAAGGAATAAGCAGGAAATGTGTGTGTTTGTGTGTGTGTGTGTGTGTGTGATGATTATTCTTTTGTAATTTAACCAGTCAAAATTATTCCCTTGGAAATGCACTTATTTTGGTAATCTTAAAATTATATGATTTGAAGTAGTCTTCAATTACTTTATCCTCTATAATCTATAGTACAGGTCACAAAATGAATATGAGTAGGCAGGCACTGCTTCATGGACAATTTACAAAACAGAAACAAAAAAAAGATAGTGCTCTCATATAAGTAGGGGGGAAAGCCTGCTGCTTGCTTTATTTAATGGGTAGAACCAAAAGTCTTGTCGGTAGTAAAAATAATCTTTGTAGAATTACCCAGTCATTTGGAGTGCTATAAAGGAGCTGTTGTCAATAAAAGCTGTGATTATTACTATGGTTTTATTCCATTTCTGTGGTAATTAGTTATTATCATTTATTTATTACGTTATTTTATGGTTATTGCTTGCAATTTCAGACTTTAAATACTGAATGCATAAACAGTGCTAATTTAATTACAGTATTGGAATTTTGAATACTGCATGCAGTGTTAAGATTATTAATAAGTATATTTCAAGTGAATATTCTAACAATTTGCATTTTTGTCTGATTTCTTGTTCATCATAATTTTTAACAAATTGATGTTTGTAGTCTTGAAAATTGTCATGCAGAAATGAATGTCATTCCCATGGGGCTGCATTTAGGAACTAAACTTTATGCTGTTTATAGTTAAATAAAGAGATAACATTGGTAAAGGAGAGAAATCTTATATTTTTAATAAATTATATAGCCATTATTTAAAGGCATCTTCTAAGAGAGACCTAAAAATTCTTAATATATCATACAATATAAAACAATATGAAAAAGAGATGACATTTTCACACTCTTCCATTTGTTTTCTATTTAATAAGCATAGCATTTCTATTAAGTTTACAATAGTTTTGTTTAAGATTTATCTTGAACTTTGCTGATTCCATTTGACTTTATATTTCTAACACCTTGTAGTGTTTATCAAAGCATCAGTGACTTGTATCATTAAAAGGTTAATAGATTTCATGAGTGGGAAAAATAATCCCATTTGATCAAATAGAAATTAGCTGGAAAGAAATATGAAGATGGATGGCATTTAGGGTATTTTGAAGTCTTTTTACATGCTTTACTGAAAGTAACACATTAAAGTAAGGTATGAATAATGTGTAAATATCCTTTCATTACAACATACTTGGATTTATCAGGATAAAAAGCATTTCTATGAGGAATAGATTTATAAAAAACAAGGTGGAAATATTTGGGTAGAGACAGGAATGTATCTGAATTATTTCAGCCAGATTCCCTTGGAAAGACTGAGAAAAACATTTGCATACTGGAAATTTCCTGAAGAGTGCTCTCATGAGCATCTATGAGAGAGCAAGGGAAGTGAGACTGAGAAGGGACAGGACTGATCAGCTTTAACTGATTCCATGAAGAGCTCTGAAACTCATACACTCCTTCAGAACTGTGACCCATTGAGGTACCAGGGAAGTCTTAGAACTGCCATATAGAATAATCACTGGAGGTTGGTTCCTTCTGGTGAGAGTGTAAACTTGTGCAAGGTAATTCTCTAAGGGAATCTCAGGAAGAGACTCCATCCTGAGCTGTCAGTACCCAACATGCCTGGCAACCGAAGTAATGAGAGCATCAGTCCTGAATGGAAGACCTGGGTGTCACATTATAGCATTAACTTCAACATACTGAATAATAAGGATAATACATATCTCAAAAAGTTCCCAAAGGTGACATTAGCAAAATGGAGGACTAGGCAGCTCCAGGTCTTCCTTCCTCCACAGAGACACTGAGTTAATAACAATACCAGATCAGAATATTTCGGTAAGAACTCTGGAGACAACTGATTTTTCAGCAGAAACCTTGAAAGCCAGAAGGAAATGAGATGATATAGTCAAAGAGCTAAAAGAGAAAACAAAACTCTCAATCAAGAATACTGTTTCCAGGGCGCCTGGGTGGCTCAGTCGTTAAGCGTCTGCCTTCGGCTCAGGTCATGATCCCAGGGTCCTGGGATCGAGTCCCACATCGGGCTCCCTGCTCAGCGGAAAGCCTGCTTCTCCCTCTCCCACTCCCCCTGCTTGTGTTCCTGCTCTCGCTGTCTCTCTCTCTCTGTCAAATAAATAAATAAAATCTTAAAAAAAAAAAAAAAAGAATACTGTTTTGGACAAAACTGTCCTTCAAAAATGAAGAACAAATTGAGGGGCACCTGGGTGTCTCAGTCAGTTAAACCTCCAACTCTTGATTTTGGCTCAGGTCATGAGATCTATCTCTGTGTTGGCCTCTGTGCTCAGCATGGAGTTGGCTTGGGACTCTCTTTCTCCCTCTCTCTCTGCTCCTCCCCCCACTCACATGCACTCTCTTTCTTTCTCTCTCTCTCTCAATAAATAAATAAAGTCTTTAAAAAAAAAGAACAAATTGAGACTTTCTGAGATAAAAAAAAAAGTTGAGGAAGTTCATTATCACTAGACCTGCTCTATAAGAAATGTTAAAAGGAATCCTTCAAGTTGAAATGAATGAGTGCTAGATAGCAGCACAAAGCAATGAAGAGCTTCTCCAGTAAAGATAAATGCATGGACAAATATATTAACCTGTAATACTATAATTTTGTGGTATAAAATTTAAATGGCAAAAACATAAATAAATGATAATCTATGTTAATGAGAAAACAATATATAAAGATATAATTAGTCACATCAGTAACACAAAGTGAGGAGGATGGAAGTGTAAAGGCATAGAGTTTTTTTGTATGCAATCATTTTTAGATACTCATAAATTTAAGACATTTCATGTAATTGCAATAGAAATCACAAAGAAATATATATAGAATATAAACAGAAGAAAATGAGAAGGGAATCAAAGCTTATCATGACCAAAAAAAAAGTCAATAACAAACAAACAAAAAAGGCAGTAAGGAAGAAAAAGGACAAAAAGCCTATGAGGCATAGTATAAATGATTAACAAAATGGCAATAGTAAGACCTTCCTAGCAGTAATTATTTTAAATATAAGTGGATTAAATTCCCCATTAAGAAGACATACAGTAACTGAATGGATAAAAAATACTATCTAACTATATACTGTCTACAAGAGACTCATTTTAGATCTAAGGAAACAATAGTATGAAGTTGAAAGGAAAGAAAAAGGTAGTTTACCAAAGAGAAGCCAAAGATGATAGTACTTTCATATAAGTAGGGGGAAAGCCCACTGCTTGCTTTATTTAATGGATGGAACCAAAAAATAGCAAAGAGATCTATATTAATATCATACAAAATAGATTTAAGTCAAAACTGTTACAAGAGACAAAAGAACAGGGGCGCCTGGGTGGCTCAGTTGGTGAAGCGACTGCCTTCGGCTCAGGTCATGATCCTGGAGTCCTTGGATCGAGTCCCGCATCGGGCTCCCTGCCGAGCAGGGAGCCTGCTTCTGCCTCTGACCCTCCCCCCTCTCATGTGCTCTCTCTCTCTTGTTCTCTCTGTCTCAAATAAATAAATAAATTAAAAAAAAAATCTTTAAAAAAAAAAAGACAAAAGAACATTATATAATGATAAAAGGGTCAATTCACTAAGAAGATATAAAAATTATCAATATTTATGCATCAGACCTCAGAGCTCCAAAATATGTGGAGCAAACATTGATAGAATTGAAGGGAAAACAGACAGGAACACAATGATAATAGGAGAATTCAATACCCAAATTCTGATGGTGGGTAGAACAACCAGACAGCTGATCAATAGGAGATAGAGAACTTGAACAATACTACAGAGCAATTGGACGTAACAGACATATACAGAACATTCCATTGAACATCAGAATGTACATTATTTTCAAATGCACATGGAACATTTTCCAGGATAGATGACATGTTAGGACACAGGATAAGTCTAAACAAATCAAGAAGGTTGAGAATATACAAAGTAACTTTTCTGATGATAATGGAATAGAATGAGAAATAAATAGAAAGAAAACCAGAAAATCCACAAATTTGAGGAAATTCAGTAGCACACTCTTAAATAATTAATGTGTCAAAGAAGAATTCTCAAGAGAAGTTAAAAAATGCCTTCAGACAAATGAAACCAAAACATGGAATGTAGTAAAAGCTGTATGATGAAGGAAGTTTATAGCTTTAAATGTATACATTAAAAAAAGAAGGATCTAAATTCAATAACCTAACTTTACACCTCAAGAAATTAGAAAAAGGATATAAACTAAACCCAAAAGTAGCAAAAAAAAAAAAAAGGAAACAATTAGGATTGGAGCAGGGATAAATGAAATAGAGAATTAAAAAAAAAATAGACAAATCAACAAAACTAAGATTTTTTATCTCAGTGAGATTATTTGTACATCCATGATCATAGGACCACTCTTCACAATACCTAAGAGATGGAAGTAACCTAGTGTCCATCAACAGATGAATGGATAAACAAAATGTGGTACACACATATAGTGGAATATTATTGAGCCTTAAAAAGAAAGGAAATAGGGCGCCTGGGTGGCTCAGTCATTAAACGTCTGCCTTCGGCTCAGGTCATGATCCCAGGGTCCTGGGATCGAGTCCCACATCGGGCTCCCTGCTCTGCGGGAAGCCTGCTTCTCCCTCTCCCACTCCCCCTGCTTGTGTTCCTGCTCTCGCTATGTCTCTGTCAAAAAAATAAATAAAATCTTTAAAAAAAAAAAAAAAA
The DNA here is from genome assembly GCF_011800145.1 of Mirounga leonina. Taxonomy (NCBI): domain Eukaryota; kingdom Metazoa; phylum Chordata; class Mammalia; order Carnivora; family Phocidae; genus Mirounga; species Mirounga leonina. The sequence goes on from NW_023270305.1 coordinate 38,065,486, forward strand.
GAAAGGAAATACTGTCATGTGCTACAATATAGAAGAACCCGAGGATATTATGGTAGGTGAAATAATCCAGTCACAAAAGGCAAATACTACATGATGTATCTATAGTAGTCAAATTTATAGAAACAGAAAATAGGATGGTGGTTACCAGGGGCTCGTGGAGAAGGAAATGAGAGTTGTTTAATGGTTATAGAGTTTCAGATTTGCAAGATGAAAGTTATGGAGACCTGTTTCACAATGTGAATATACCTAACACTACTGAACTTAAAAAAAGTTAAGATGGTAAATTTTACATCATTTTTTACCAGAATAATATATGGATGTATATGTGTATATATACATTATTTATAACATATTATAATTATATAATGTTATGTATTTAATATTATTTTATATAATATTAAATATAAGTATATTTTACTTGTTATTTAAATACATATGTTATATGTGTTATATACATATCTGTGTATATATGTGTATATAAACCTGTGATATATATGTATATAAATATAATGTACGTATAAATATAATCTCTGGGGATGAGATCTAAACATCAGTATTTTTATTTATTTATTTTTTAAAGATTTTATTTATTTTTTTGTCAGAGAGAGCACAAGCAGGGGGAGAGGCAGGCAGAGCAGGTAGAGGGAGAAGCAGGCTCTCTGCCAAGCAAGGAGCCCAATGCGGGACTCCATCCCAGGACCCTGGGATCATGACCTGAGCCGAAGGCAGACGCTTAACCGACTGAGCCACCCAGGCATCCCTAAACATCAGTATTTTTTTTTTTTTTTTAAGATTGTGTTTATTTGCGAGAGAGAGAATGAGAGACAGAGAGCATGAGAGGGAGGAGGGTCAGAGGGAGAAGCAGACTCCCTGCCGAGCAGGGAGCCTGATGCAGGACTCGATCCTGGGACTCCAGGATCGTGACCTGAGCCGAAGGCTGTCGCTCAACCAACTGAGCAACCCAGGCGCCCAACATCAGTATTTTTAAAGCTTCCTAGACAAAAACCATGTACAGCCAAGGTCAGCTTGGCACTGAACTAGTAAGTGGACCTAGCAAGTAGCTGTGAAGCTCATTTTCCTTATTTTTAAGATGAACATAATAATACCTGCTGTTTACTTACAATATGTGAGAAAGGGCTTTCTAGACTTAAAAAAGTAACCAAAAAATTAAGTTTTAAAGGAAAATCTTAATAGAATCTAAGTGTTGCGTGTGTGGGTTTTGATTGTTAAATTCTTTCAACTTTACTATATATTTGAAAATATTTTTCATTTAAAAAACAGGCTTTGTTGTGTTTTAAAAATTCCCTAAAGTTTAGGCATGACTTTATGACATTTCATTAAAAGAAAAAAGATATTCTTAATCATTTGCTGTGCAGGTAAAAGTATTGTTGGTCCTAATTATTTACTTCCCCTCCCAGTAAAAGTATTGTATTTCTTTGCTCCATAAACATCAGGATGTGCCATGTGACTTTCTTTGGTCAGTGCAATCTGAGCAAGAATGACATATGCTTGCCACTTCTGAGAAGAGTCTTTCAGAGTTGAATCAGGGATCTTATTGGTTGTGAGGCCATCTTTACCCAGGGTGGGGTTGTTTCTTTGTCCTTGAATAAAGAGAAGAACTTCAGGTGAGCCATGGGGATAGATAGGAGAAGCAAATAATAAATGTCTATTGTGGAAAGCAACTAAGATATTTGAGCTTTTTGTTAATGTAATATGACGAGAATTTACTAGCACAGTTTGAGAGTTATTAAAAATAAAATTACCCCTAACAAAGCAAATCAGCCTGATGAAGAAAAAAAGAAGTTAACACCTAAAGAAACTCATTTGTACAGGCAGTTTTAGAAACGTTTAGTTAAAAATTATGGAATGCAGAACATATAATTAACAACACTCTTAAGTTATGTCTGTACCTTCCTGCATTTAACAGCATGTCTTGTGGATGGTTTTATATTATCCCAAGTAAAATCTACCATCATTTCTCATGAATTCATTTTAAAGCTGTAGTGTACTTTCATTAACCAGTTTTCTACTCGGGAGCAATTAAGGTTTTATCTATCCTTTATTAATATAAACAGTGCAACAATGAAAATCTTTAGACAAATCTCAATCCAGTTTTTAGTAAATAAACTGGCCATTCTTTTGACTGGCTGCCCTTTCAAGTCTGTTCTGTGACCTGTGTTAACACTCGTGCAGGTACTTTATTTTTCTGTCATGCTCACATAATCAAATGTCTTCCAGTGTCTTCAAGTGTCTTCCTAACAATGTCATATCAATACAATTAATTTTCATCCAATTAAATAATTGCTTTACTTCTCCTGTTTGGGCATATCTCAACTGTGAAACCTGCAGTCAAGTGAATTGGTAAGATAAACTCATCTTTCTCTATTTTTCCATTTAATAGCTACAGTTTGAGGCTCTTCCAGCTATGAGGTATTGAGAACAGGAGAAAGATAAAATGTCACAAATACCTTATTTGACTGGTAGAAAAAAATTGTAAGAATTTTGACAGGTAAAATTATAATCTGATCCTTTTTTTAATCGTAATGCTCTGTATGTGGCAGAATCCAATGCTGATTCTTTCTCTCATACATAGTCTTCTGGGTTCTTAAGTCATCCCTTACCTCATATGGCTCAGGATCCTTCATCTGTAGAATATTTGCCATGGGCAATGCCATCTCCATCTGGCAAATTAAAAATCTCCCCCACTTTGGGGTTTCCAGCAGCACACCCCATTGCAAATGTCACCTCAGAATTCCAGAGGTAGTATTATGGAGCTGACATCTGTCCCTAGGAAATCTGTGTACTTCTGGAATTGAAGCTCCAGTGTACCCCTGTTTCTTTGCTATGCCACAGGTCGGGCCAGCTGCAATGAAAACATTTTCTTCAGTCGGGTGTAATTCAGGCACTGGACACTATGTGTCCTTAAACTACACAGTAAACATGCCAAGAAATCTTAGAAGTTTATTGAAGTCTGTGTTGCTTAGCTTGAGAAAGGTGGTAACTGTTCCCTTCTCTCCTCACGTGGAGAAAGTACAGACTTTATTGACATACTGAAGCCTTCTCAAACTCTCACTGAAATTACCCTCATCCCTTGGCCTCCTAAATCACTCAGTAAAATCTTGGTCTTTTCCTTTATGGCCCAGAAAGGGATAGGCTGGTCCTAGCAGAGCTGGTTTCAGAATTTCTCGGCGTGTTTGAGCAAGGCTGTGAAGCAGCTGGCTTTAGAACACTGAGATATTACAACTTGGCACAGACAATAGGAAGATATTAAAGAAAGCATTTAACCTCTTGTTTCATAACTTGATGTTCACATGTGATCTGTATGTAGGATATATCCCCAGAGGTGTAATTGCTTTGTCAAGGGAATGTGCATTGTTAAAGGGATTAATACTCTCCAAAGAGGTCCCATCTATTTCCATTACTGCAGAGTTGAAAATTACTTGTTTGCCCACTCCTTTGTTCACTCAGTTTAACAGGGATACTACTTTTGCCCTTTGGATAGATCTAAACACTGTAATGATTTTTTCAATGTACTCTTTAAAAAATTACTGAGGTTGCATATCTTCTCATTTGTTGATAGGTCTTTTTTTATATATACACTCTAAGTTCATATTAACGTGGCCTGCTTTATCAACTTAAATGTCATTTTACAGACAAAAAATAATAATAGTATAATTAAATTTTTCTATATTTGTTGCCAGAGTGAATAATGATAGTATAATTTGATCAATTATAAAAAGATCGCAGTATTGTAGTCTATTATTTAATTCATTGGCAATCAGTCATCTTATTTATTAAGTTAATTAAGCTAGACATCGAAGCATCATTTTTGACTTACTCTTCTTCAAGTTAAGGATCTCTGCTAGCTGTTCACTTCTCTTCATTTTCAAGGCATATCATATATTTTAAAATTTTATACAAGTTTTTATTCAGTAATTACATGTCTAGGAAATAATAAAATATGTGTTCAATGATCTACATACAGAAAAACTTGTTATAAAAATTCTATCAAGCAATTAAGGAATGTTTATGTAAGATAATTTCCTTCCATTTGATTAAGTGATTTATTATTTTATGCTATGAAAGGCATTTTATTAATTGAAAATGCCCATTTTTAAATACAAGGTGAGGAAAATAAATAAATAAATAAATAAATACAAAGTGAAGAAAAGATTATAAATTAATAGAGCATTATATCATTTTTAAAACCACTTATCTACATATATATATGTGGATATATATAATACATACAGCTATATATTCACCTAAAGCTCATCCATAGAACACATAGAATATACATGTAATATATACAACATATTCAATTATTGATGCATCTATAAGCCCATTGAAAGGATTGGAACTAGATTTTTGTATACATTAATGCATAGTACTTGGTGTATTGTATTTTTCAAATAATAAGATTATAAATGGTTTTATTGTGATTGTTCTTCAAGTGTTCTCTATTGACCATGTAATTTTCACATTAGAAAATAATTATATGTGATTTTAATATATGAATATAAATATAACAATTAGGTTGAACTGTAGATTATTTTGCCTATGTTTGAACTTTTAAAATATAATAGTGTGATACCTCCCCCAAAATTAGGTTGAGTGGGTATAAACATAAAATTAAAATCAGATCATTAATATAAATAATTAAGAATACATTTGATATCATGAAACAGAAATGCATACATACATTATTACACATCTGCTAGATATGAACCATGAATCTGATCCTTCTTTAGATGTCAAACCCCTAATAGACAATAATAGGATTATTAAACTGGCAGGTAAGGTAAAGCACAGATTTCTAGGCAGCAAAGTTGAGTCTATTTTTCTCTTTTTGTCCACTTAAGGGAGGATACTGGGAAGTGTAACCACGGCATCTTTGCAGTATTACTATCTTATGATCAGTGACAGGTTTCATTAGGCTGTTTGCAGTAATGTTTCATGACCATAGAATAATAATAGTATAAATTTAATATTTTGAAACTTAAAAAAAAAACCCTATGACTAATAATGTAAACTAGGTCTAGGAGGAAAATGTGTGTGTGTATGTGTATGTGTGTGTGTGTGTATATGTATATACTCACCTATACATTTGAGGAAGTCAGATGGAAAGGAAGATGATTTAAAAATAGATGTCAAACTCAGTGATTCTCCTATATCAAGTTTGATCTTGATTATATCTTTAAAAGGTTAACATTCCCTGTGGGAGCCTCCCATTTTGGGTAAAATTTTAGAATTACCCATGGTGAAAACCTACATGTGCCCTAAAGAAAACTGTTTCTGAGATATTTAAGTAAGCTATTATTTGGAGAAATCTTCAAAATAGACTCTTTCTTGAAGGTGAACTGAACGTTCACAAAAATTATTTTAACTGCCTCTTTACAATTCTACCATGAAATAATATAGTCTATAAAAAAGATCCTGGAGCAAAACTTAGAAGTATGGAGGAGGATGTGTATTGTTTAACCAGCTGCTATAAATTTAACGTGGTAACATTATTGTCACAAAGAATTTTATTGATTTTTTCTAAGTTACTTATCTACACATTTATTGTGTCAGTTCCCAAATTTATTTTGCTCTGAATTCCCATAAGAACATATTAATGAACTGCTATTTATAATGAAAGGAAAGAAATATGATTTAATTTGAATAAAGATTTAACTGAATACAAGTATTGTGCTGACATTTAAATGTTTTATTTTTGCCTGACTTTGAAAAATATCACATAATTTGAAATTAAATTTATTTTATCAACATATGCAGCATGATTCTTTGAAACAAATTTTGAGTTTGTGTTCTTCTCCATTGTATATTTATTAATCTGAGTAGATTATTCAATTGATTTTTATCACTACCGTTATACTATATGAATTATTATGGGTTTTTTAATATAGGAAGACTACTATAAAACAACAAAAGTAAACATTAAACAACATGTTTAAATCATATCCATTGACCACATACACTGCCAATACCCATGTTTTACTAATGATAATTCAGTGCTCTGAAACATTGCTCTGATATTTTTAATATTGAAAATATATTCCCTCTAAAAAAAATTGCAAAGGTGGCTGAGAATAATTAGGAAGTATTTATAGCTCTGTTATGCTTTCTGATATTTCGGTAGTTGGCTGAATAAGCATATTGGTTGTTTACAGCCATGTCTCTCCTGATTTAGCAAATAGCAGGGACACTACTATACTATATTAAATATGTTGAATCTTCCTCAGTGGCAAACAATAAATTCTCTTTAGCCATTAATTTTTTTTCTCATTGAATGGAAGGTAAAAAAAATATATATATATATAAACATCGTGTGTGATGATATCCTAACTTGGGGGTATACCAGGAAGAATTTTGTTCAAGCTGCTAACCATGAATATTAAGATTACAAATAATGTCTTTCTCATCAGTGTTTAATTAAATTGTATTTGTCTACAAAGATTAAGTATGAAAGTTGATTTATATAAAGACTTTTTGTTCCTTCTAATATTTAATGAATTGACTGTGTGTTTTAAATTTGTTTCTCTTGCTGGGTTTGTTTTACCTTGCACCAATTTAATATTTCTTTTCAAGATACTTTGTAGAGTGATACATCATAAACAAGGAGTGCATTGCTTTATGTTTCTAATGTGATTCTTTGCATTACTTACTGAGCATATGAGGAAATAAGCTATCTCCGATTGCTCTCAGAATTACACATTACAGAAAGATAGCGTTATGAGTCATATTTCGGAGTATCCTGGGTAATGAAATTTAAAGCATCATAAAGGCAAATGGCATTAGGCATGTGGTTACAAAAGCATGTGCTCACTCAGGTTCTGGTCAGTTGATTTTTAAATAGGAAATAGAAATCTAGGGCACATATCTCCCACGCTGGGGCCTCATCAGAATTTTAATGACCATTGCCTATGTGAGGGAAAACACCCTCCTGGAGTTACTTAAGATTGGCAAGAGTTGGTATGATTGAGGAATCAATTTCACTGCTAGTTCCCCGTATAAAGTTTTGTAAAATACCCTTTCATTAGTCTGATTTGGAAAGCATTTGTGTCTAGATGACACAAGAAGTTATATATACAATTTTCTAAGTTTGTTTTACTTATAAATTAAATAGAAAATTTAATATACTATAGGCTCCTACCTAAAATCTGCCAATCAATATCATGATGTAGAAAATCATCTATGAAGTATTTTTTTCAATCTTTTTATTTAATTGGAATTTTGGAAAGTTACTGATTTCATGGGATTTTTTCATAATGATGTATTTTTAAGTATTTTTATATTTGTGAAGTTTGCTCTCAGGGTAATTAAACACAGATGTTTGCACTTCTTAGGATGATTGGGGTACCATTTAGTAAATCATTCTTCCAATTTATTATACTATGCTATTGTGGCCTGTAGATTAAATGTATATATATATCTCAAAAGTTTCTAAGGAATTCTATGGAGATAATTTGTACAATTAAGAGAAAATACATTCTTTAGGCAAACATATTTCTACATCTTACTTGGTTTCTGTTTAATATATAAAATATCTTTCTATTCAAGTTTGTATCTTCTTATATGATATTGCATAAATATATTTCTGACAACTTCTTTTCTGGATTGTATTGTCTAGCAGATACAGACTTACTGTAGCCTTAAAGAAAAGAAAATATTATTATTGTTTCTTGCAAGTTTGAATTCATATAACAAAGCTGGATTAATAACTGAAAAAATATGGATTTTTATTTACCTATAAACATTTGAGTGCACAATAAGCCAATATTAAAGGAGAATTTTTTGCATAGCTATTTCTCTGGACGGAAGAGATTTTGTCATGACTTACTATATTAGTGTATAGTACAACTCTATAGAGCAATTAGTATTGTTTTTAAAATATTTTATTTTATATTTTACTTCATTAAAAATTGGAATTCAAATATATTTTAAGGAGTGTACTGTAGCCTGTAAAATATTAAAACATGTTACTTTTTCATGAAGAAAAAAGATAGATAAAATTTATCCTTGTTGATAATTTATAAATAATGGAAAATTAAAGAGTATCATTTTAGTGATGTTGTACAAAACTTAAATTTATACCCTTTTCATACCCAATCTTTATTTATTTATTTATTTATTTTAATTTTTTTTTTTTTTTAAGATTTTATTTATTTGCGAGAGACACAATGAGAGACAGAGAGCATGAGAGGGAGGAGGGTCAGAGGGAGAAGCAGACTCCCTGCTGAGCAGGGAGCCCGATGCGGGACTCAACTCTGGGACTCCAGGATCATGACCTGAGCCGAAGGCAGTCGCTTAACCAACTGAGCCACCCAGGCGCCCCATACCCAATCTTGAACACAGCATATATTATCTGTAAATAATAATAGAACACTATATACTTATAATCTATGGATTTCTTTCCAGTAAATCAATCTAGCAATGAAAATTTATTGATGCCTTGTCTTTTAGAAATACTTTCTTCACTTGACTATAGTTATAAAAAAATTGTTTTTGCTACCTCAATGATTATTCCATTCAGTCTACTTCACTATTGCCAACTTATTTCCCTGATCTCTAAAAGTGACAGTGCTTTATTTGCTTCTTGTTCTCTGCCCTCCCCCTTGATAGATAGATAGATGATAGATTGATAGATAGATAGATAGATAGATAGATAGATAGATAGATAGATAATCACCATGTAGTTTTAGGGTTTCTATTATCTACCATTGCAGACCTCTCTGCTGAACTCTACTTTTTTATACTCAATACCACTGAAATATGTAATTGACATTGCAAACTTGACACATACAAATTTGTATGGGTCTTATTTCCAACTTTAATCCTTCCACAATCTTCTTAAAAAAATATGTATATAGGGTGCCTGGGTGGCTCAGATGGTTAAGCATCTGCCTTCGGCTCAGGTCATGATCCCAGGGTCCTGGGATCGAGTCCCTCATTGGGCTCTCTGCTCCTTGGGAGCCTGTTTCTCCCTCTGCCTCTCTCTCTCTCTGTCTCTCATGAATAAATAAATAAAATCTTAAAAAAAATATGTATATATATAAGAGAATATGCCATTCTGCTCTTAGAGCATCTTGACTTCCCTCTTTGTCTCAAATCCCATAACCAATACATCTGTCGGTGGTGTCAACTATGCATTGAAAACACTTCAAGTTTCTGAACACATGTCTTTATTTCACCAGGTTTCAACCCTTGATCATTTCTTATTTGGCGTTTTTCAGTAGCCCTCTAGCTGGTGTCCTTGCTTCTGCATTTGCCTTCCCTGTTGTCCATTTGGTACATAGCAGCAAGAGTAATCCTATTAAGCTGTAAGCCAGATCAGGTCACTCATCTGCTCAAGCTCTCCAGTGGCTTTCCATGGCTATGGGAAATAAAAGCTACAGTAAAAGCCAAAGCCATCACAAAGACTTACAAATCTCTGCATGTCTGGCCCCCATTACATCTCTTGAGTCATCCCTTGCTAGTTTTGACTTATATTATTCTGCTTCAGCTAAACTGGACTCCATGCTTTTTCTCCAATTGGAATGATATATTCCTGCCTCAAGACCTTTCACTTAAACATTATGCTACCTAAATAATCTCCCGCCAAGAAAAGTATGGTTCACCTCTTGTAGGCTTTTACTTAAGTTTTAACTTCTCAGGGATGCCTTAACTAATTTTATTATTGAAAATGAAACTAACCTCTTCCCAACCCCAGAAATCCCTGTATACAAATTATAGCTTAAGTTTACTTCATAGCACTTTTACTCTTTGGCATAACATAGGAATTCATTTATTTATTAAGTTATTATTTCATTCATTCATTTGCTAGTTTATTCATCTGTTTTCTGTGTCTCCCCACTAGACTATAAGCTCCAAAACAACAGGAGTTTTTGTCTGTTTGTTTCACTGCTATATACTAAATACCTAAAAAGTGTTCAGTACATTATAAAAGATGATTTAATATTTATTGAATTGATTAATTATTGGGACTTATGCATAATATTTTAATGTAGATGTAAAATAAATTTCTACTACATTGTTCAGAGACTACTATATAAGTTGCTAACCATATAAACTTTTTTTTTTCCTAATTGAAAATTCCAAAAGAACAGTCATTCATTTTTATGCCTTCACTACAACACTGGCCAACATTACTGGAATTTAATAGACATTTATAAAGTGAATTAGTGGAACCAATTTCAAAGCATGTTATCAGAGGTAAACAAATAGAGTACTGACTAGATACATAAATGGTATGGAATACAGGGGAAACAGTAATAATTTAGGTGGTGTCAAGAGTCCATTTTTCCAGAAATATATATAACAATAACAAACAGTTCTTTGCATAAGCCCATAAAATCAATTTAAGAGAAATTAATATGTCACCCTGATGTTTACCTTCATCTGCTGATGTAGGATCATTATGCGATCTAAATACATAGCCACATGTAAATGTCACAATTGCATCATGAACTTGAATTTTTTAGTATAATCCTGATTCAGTGTTCATTTATGTGCTGAGTTGTACTGATAACTTTTGAATAACTATTTACTAATAGGTAGGTGATAGACTATGTCTTGAAATTTCTATATCTATAGTTTCATTTTTTATTGCATAAGAATTCATAGAGGTAATTTTAAATGAAGATACTGAGGATTACAAAAAAAAAAAAAAAAAGAAAAGAAATGACAGAATAGTCACTTAATTCCAAGATATCTGACTTCAAAATTTCTTCTCAATCTGGGTTTTGAATGACATTAGAAAGATAAATTAACATGCTCGTTTCGGCAGCACATGTACTAGAAAAATAAATTAACATAAAGTATTAGGAATATATGCTTGGTAATTTGAGATATTTATTAAAGTGCCATGTAAGTTTTTCAACAAAATGGTTTTTTAGTACAGTTGAACCCCTATATAAACACATCTTAAAAATGAAGTCTCAGTGCAAAACATAGGAAAGAAATAAGTACAAATGGCTATCATCAAAAAGATAAGACATTAACAAATGTTTGCAAGAACATGAAGCAATGAGAACCTTTGTGCGCTGTTGGAGGGACTGTAAGTTGGTGCAGCCACTATGAGTGGAAAAAAGTATGGAGGTTTTTAAAAAAATTAAAAATAGAACTACCATATTATCCAGGAATTCACCCTAGTTGATATATAGCCCAAGAAAACAAACACACTGTCAAAGAGATATCTGCACCTTTATGTTCATTGTGGCATTATATACAATAATCCAGGCATGAAAACAACCTAAATATCCATAGACCAATGAATAGACAAAGAAAATGTGATATGTAGAAAGATCAGAATATTATTTAGCTGTAAAAATGAAGGAAATCCTGGGGTGCCTGGGTGGCTCAGTCGGTTAAGCATCTGCCTTTGACTCTGGTCATCATCCCAGGACCCTGGGACTGAGCCTGGGGTTGCGCTCCCTGCTCAGCAGGGAGCCTGCTTCTCCCTCTGCCCCTCTCCCTGCTCTCTCTCTCTCTTGCTCACTCTCTCAAATAAATAAGATCTTTTAAAAATTATAAAATTAAAATAATTAAAACATAAGAAAAAAAACAGTAATTGAAATAGACAGGAAATAAATACTTCTAGCCCAGAAGATTTTCAAGGGTAGAAGATTCTCATATGTTCAATGTTTTAGGAATTTCTGTTCTTTCTAAGCACAGAACAAGTTGGAATAACTCCCACCTTGTTTCACAATGGTAGTATAACTTTGATTACAAAATCAAGACAAATTTAACAAAATACCAAAAATGAAGAGCAATCACATTTTGAATATATATTCAAAATCCTAAATACAATGATGGAAATCAGATTCACCAATGAATTGTAACAGTACTAATCATAATAAACCATATTAGGAATATGTAAGGAAAATTTATTATTTTTAAGTGTGTTAATTTCAAAGTTGAACAATGGGTTTTCTAAGAAAGTCTGAAGTGGAGAAAGCTGAGAACAGATTCTACTCAGGATGACCTAGACACTGATGATGGCATATTACAGGTTGGATGAATAAACTTTCAAGACAACACTTCCCTTTAACTTGCTTCTAATCGATTTTTCTGTTATTTGCCATCAAATGAACTGGTTAATGATATGCTGAATCTGCCCTCCCCACCATGAGGATTTTGCCTTTTTAACATTGTGCTAGCTCTGAGATCCAAGAGGGCCCTTGATGGTTTTAAGATTCCAGGGCATAAATGAAGCTCTGCAGGACAAGCTCTCTGAATCACGAACACTTTGGATGTGATCTCCCACTTCCTATTGACAGTCATCTGAAATAATGCAATAATACATTTCATCAACAAGTAACAGAAAAAAACAATCTAGAAAATGAAAACAAAACATTTCACAACTACCAGCATCAGAAGTTTAATATACACCTATTTTCTAAAGAGTACTTTAGGTCCTCCGTGACAGGTTTGCTGCATTGAGTTAAGATCTATCTATGTGAAAAAAAAAAAAAAAGATCTATCTATGTGCCTTACCTCATAAAGAGTTTTAAGTCTCTGATTTAATAAACCTTTTTTTTTTAAAAACCTAACTTACGTCCTAAGGAACGTAATAGTCATGCTCTCTCCAGCCATAGGCAAGAGATAATTACTATGGACATAGTCATTTATTCTCTTAAAAAAATCAAGATTATGACTGAGCATATTTCTATGTGAAACAATTTAATTCTATGGCATTGTTTTCATTACTGGCTTAGCACATGATCCCATGTGTGCAAATTAATTTCCTCAAACTATCCCTGCACACCAAGGTCATGGGCAGTTTTTTACCATTTAAGTAGAACAACAGTTGTAAAATTAAATCTTTGTGCACATATTTTAGATAAAGCTATGGTGTCATAAAATTGAATAAGATAGTTTTAAGGTTTTTACCATTGCAAACTTAATACTCCAGAGGAGTTGTATAAGTTTATAATTCATCTAGCAGTGTATGAGAATGCTGGTGTACTTTTACTTACTGTAATTCTTTATTTTTATTTTTATTTATTTATTTATTTTTAAAGATTTTATTTATTTATTTGACAGAGAGAGACACAGCGAGAGAGGGAACACAGGCAGGGGGAGTGGGAGAGGGAGAAGCGGGCTCCCCGCCAAGCAGGGAGCCCGATGCGGGGCTTGATCCCAGGACTGGGATCATGACCTGAGCCGAAGGCAGACGCTTAACGACTGAGCCACCCAGGCACTCCTCTTTTTTTAATTTTTAATGTTTACCTAATTATAGCCTAAATTTTCATATCATTGTCATTTCAAAAAGTCTCACTTGTATTCTGAAAACAATGGTTATTTTCTCTTTTTCAATAATTATAGTTTTTTAACAATTTTATAATTTCAAAGGACAACATTAAGTATTAGTGGCAATCATTGGCCACTTCAGGTCCTATTGGTCTGTGAACATTAAACTCTGGCATGAAGGGTGCCTATGCTGCCTTTTCTCTGGACTTTGAATACACATCTGGTGCTGGTATTTTTAGTTCCCTCCATGGCCTCCAGTCCTGAATAATGTCTTTGCTACCTCCTCATTTTGATCCCAGACATTTGATGCCTAGAGCTCAGAAACTTTTAGCTGTTTTACCTTCAGAAAAGCTTTTTATTTTGACTTTATGCTGTAAGAAGTCATTCTACCTCCATGGAAATATATTTATATTGGTTACATATTCTACTTTTTGTGTCTATTGTCATTGGTCCATTTGGAATTTTTAACTGAAGGAACAGAGGAAGTGGCAAGATTATAATTGGCATCACAAGAAATGCATTAAAACCTTGTTTTTAACTCTAACTCAAAAAGGGAACTTAAACAAGGACTTTGAGCCTCAATAAATAGATCGGCAAAATAAAGATAATAAATGCCTAGTGGAATTGTAATGATTAAAGAAGTTGTCCCATTTTCTTTCTTTTGTTTAGAATGCTTTCCCTCATCTTCCAGGCAAGGTCCCAGTTGACTTATGACCTTATTTGTAAAATATTTCTCCTCACTTGAAGCAGAATTAATTGTTGCTGCCTGTGTGCTCCCATAACACCTTATTCATGAGCACTTATCACATATTAGTTACATTCTAGATTGCTGTTAGCCAGCCCCAAATTGGGAGCTCCTTTTTAAAAGACCAATAACTGAACCTACTTATCTTTAAAAACCTAACACTGTTCACTTTGCCTAGCATAAGAATGAAAAGACATTCATTGAATTGGTTTGAATTGAATTGTCTATTCTGTAGAAAAATCAAAATAGTTGGTCATTTTACTGTGAAACTGCTTGGACCACTTTAATTCAGAGCTAGGGAGTAAAATGACTTCAGTCATTAAGCTGATTTGTCCAGCCCTCCTGGTCATTCCTATCAAGTTGATCAAAATATTCTGGTCCATTTTTAGGGCAGGTCCTCTTTCTCTTTGACAGAGTTGAAGACACACAGGTGGGGTATTTCCTTCTTCAACTCTGTTTTTTGGACATTCTGAAGACAGCTTATTTTTTTTTTTAACTCATATCAACTCACTGTTTCAGATGGTCAGGTTAATTTAAAAATAATTATTCAGTAATTATCATTTTTTTCATATTCCATGTTTGGGTGCACAATTTGTTCATTTTAGTCTGGATATTAACCCAAGCAACAAACTATTTTTTTTCAAAGGAAAGGACTACTTACAGATTGATGCATGTCCCTTTAAAAAGAATTCATTAGATTTACCTCTCAAAAGATGATGTTTTCCAGAAAATTTCTTTAATTTTAGGGAACTGAAAGTTTAGACCATGTTTATCATACATACAAGAGTATATTATTTGGATAAAGTGCCATGATTTTATAAAAATGATAAATAGTATACGTAAGACTATTTGGTAAAATCCTTTTTTCTTGGAAGGTAACATGAAGTAAGAATGGCATACAAGGGGCACCTGGGTGGCTCAGTTGGTTAAGCGACTGCCTTCGGCTCAGGTCATGATCCTGGAGTCCCGGGATCGAGTCCCACATCGGGCTCCCTGCTCGGCAGGGAGTCTGCTTCTCCCTCTGACCTTCCCCCCTCTCATGTGCTCTCTCTCTCACTCTCTCAAATAAATGAATAAATAAAATCTTTAAAAAAAAAAAAAAAGAATGGCATACAAAATTTTAGTTCTTATAAAACAACAAGTGCTACTTAGCCAGTCTTTGAAAAATGCTTTTCTGGTTCTAATCTATAGTCTTTTAATATATCCAACAATCAGAAGGAAATATGTAAATGTAATATATATGTTCAGGTTTTCTGCAAAATTCACTTTTTAAAAAGTCTGCTAAAATATAGTGTAACAACTAAAAGAGACAGTAGATCTTGTACAGGGCAGATTTATAGCTATTGCTTTTTTTTTTTTTTTTTTTTTCTTTTTTTTCCTGCTTGTTCAGCTAACCTTGGCAAAAAGAACGCTTTTTGCTTTTGGAGTGAAATCTGTAAATTTAGATTTTTCTCTCCTTGCCTCCCAAAACCTTGTCTTTGGCTTTGTCACTTTCTTCATTTGTCACCAATTAACTTAAATGTGGATGAAATTCTGGAATGTTTCATTGTTATATCTTGAACATTCTTTTTTTAATTTCACTTGTAATCAGTAATTAATATTCTTCTTTGTTCAAATACAGAAAGACTTGTTATTTTGAAGAACCCACTTTTTTTGATTGGCATTATTCTGCTTTTAAATGAAAAGAAAATGTAAAAGAGCTATTTTTGTATGGCATATGTTAATAAAAAAATAATGCCACTGATTTTCATTTGTGGCTTGTACAAATAAATGTTTTAACATTACATAAAAATTACATTTTAACATTTTACATTTTAACATTATGTACAAATTACATAAAAACAGTAAGCTATATACATTATATATACACACACTATGTTGTATCTAAATTGTTTACTATGCTCAAATACGGAAATATGTATATAGAATATATAGTATTCAACATATATCTGATGGCCTTAACTGCTTACACCATTTAAGTGTATTTAAACAACTTTGAGGTGAATTTGATAAAAGAAACCATATAATGTTAGGAAGTAAACCTTGTTGCCTGTCCTATGTATTTACATTGGACCATTTTACTTAATAAATCGGAGGCATTTTCCTTTTTATTATCTGTAGTTCTCTTTCAAAACTTTAAATTATCAACTCTTTTTAGTAATAGTAACTTCTCCTGTCTAAGCTGCAGTCTGAACAATTCAGAGATCATTTAATCCTATAGAAAGTGGGAAGGTGTCCACATGTATGGCCATTGCCTGAAGATACCCAGAAACAAAACCCATACACATATCCGTGTGCAGATACCAACAGCACAGTTTTATATGTAATTTGGAACGTTACTCCAATTCTGTCTTTGATCATCTTATTCTTTAATGAATATTAGTACTATATTTTTGAAAAATTTGGGATTATATTAATTTACTTTAATTATCATTTCCAGCACTTATGGTGGAAGGTATGATTCTTGGGAGAAATTTTCCTTTTTCTTTTTCAGAAAATGTTTTCTGTAAGAAATTTACATGTTCTTTTATTTTCCGTGAAAGCAGGGCAAGTCACAAAAATAGCGTGAATAAAATACCCATTATAATACTGTAAAATAGCTTTTAAGCTTTTTTGCTGATTGGACTAGGTTAAGGTTTTTTGTTATTATTATAAATAAAGATTTTTTCTGTGTGTATGAACCGAAGAGAGATCTATGAGAAAATTATATTTATCCTGGAAATCTTTTAATTTTTTACAGATCTAGCTTTTATAGAAAATTAATTTGTAAAAGCAAGCATTTGACTTAATGCATAGGGAATCAATCCTCACACTTACTGAACAGAAAATAGAATTTGTAGTCAGCATAATGAGATTTCTTCATCTGATGAAGATAGATGTTTCTGCAAAGGAGTTGTACACATTTTGCAAAAGAAATAACCTTGCTAAATGCATCACTGCTTTATCTTAAGGAAAAGTCCTTTTCTCAGTTCTTCCAGTGACCCTAATCTATTGGTTAAACAGGTGTAAAATGGTGTATGTATGGTGCACGATTGTAGACTATAGAGATTTGCATATAAAACACTTAAAGCAAACAAAAGTAAAATTTTCAGAAATTTACCTCCCTAGGGTTAATTCATTAAGTTTGAATTTATAAAGCTACAACTGTGTTCACATTATTATGAATAAATATTATCCATTCATTTAAAAAGTAACTCTCAGGGCTCCTGGGTGGCTCAGTCATTGAGCGTCTGCCTTTGGCTCAGGTCATGATCCCAGGGTCCTGGGATAGAGCCCCGCATCGGGCTCCCTGCTCCGCGGGAGGCCTGCTTCTCCCTCTCCCACTCCCCCTGCTTGTACTCCCTCTCTCGTTGTGTCTCTGTCAAATAAATAAAATCTTAAAAAAAAAAAAAAAAGTAACTCTCAATGTAAGAGTACGTAAATGCATTTTTGGCTCATTTATTTCATTATGTGTCATAATATCAGAAAAAAAATACTTGTGAGTTTTCATTTTCATTAATGTTCAAATTAACAAGAGCACCAAACTGCTGACAACCTTCCCCAGCTTAATGTGATGTCTGAGCGAAGAGGTGTTTCATACCCTGCTCAGCATACAGGTTTTGGTAGTAGACTAAAAGCTCACGATTTAGGTGTAGATTTCTATCAAAATCTGGATGAGACTCCTCTTCTTTTTGGAGAATTATGTTAAATGAGAAAAAGATCTAGAAAAGATCTAAATGTGGGGTTTGCTCACGGATGTCTCAGGTTTCAGGCCAGATACATGGTAGATGTCATAATGGATACTGACATAATGGGGGAGACTGAAGGCTTTTGAGAATTGGGCCTGTTTATCTAATTTGTTTAGCTAAGCTTTGACTTTCAACCCAAAGATTTTTTTCATTGTGAATTATTTACACAAATTTGGATATTTTCTTAGTTTGAGTATCTGGACAACAGAGCCTTGCTTTTTATTTTCTAACTTAAGGAAATACTTGTTTATTACAGATAATTTAGAAATAAAATAGAAGAAAATAACCCAACAACACAGAGTAGAAAAATTTTAGAGGACATATTATTGTTTAGTCTTTTCACATCTTTTATCTTTCTATCTGTCATCTATTATCTCTCTCTCTCTCGTCTATCTCATCCATCCTCCTATTTTTAAAATGAAACTGCTATAGTTCTGCATATGTCCCTACAGAACATTTATTTTTGTATATGTGTCTGTGTCTATTTACACCTCTATTTAAACAACTGCAAAGTAGTCCATCTTAATTATATAATGTTGTAAGCAATACTGGAATAAATACACATTAGAGATATATTTGCAAATAATCATTATTAGTTCCTTAGGGAAAATCCATAGAACTGAAATTGTAAGTTTAACAAGTTCACTTTAAAGAAATTTGATTACTGTCAAATCTCACCGGGAAGATAATAATTGGTTGGTATAATTTTCGTAATATGTCCAACAGCTTATATGAGTTTAACTAGATTCTATTTTTATCACTTTTTGGATGGTCTTTAAAATTTATCCTTTTTTTGAAAATCATTAAGATCTTCTTTGTGCTATTATGAGTCTATATTATAAGTGATTGAAATGTTAAGAATGGAGCCCTTCAATCATTAGTAAATGATAGCATAAGCAAGAGGCTAAACCAGAGAAAAATACTGACTGCCACACTGTTTCATTTTTCCTCATGGAATGGCTCCAGTGATGGTCAGATGGCTTAGGGCAGATGTGGGAAATAGTCTCACTGTTTTGGGGGCCTTGCAGTTATATAGACCAAATATTCCTGCAGTTTTATGGAGCTGAGTACTGGACCAGAAGGAAGGAGAATGATAAGGGCAAAGAGTGAAAAAGTACTAAGAGTAGATAAAAGGTGTCTTCAGGTTTTCTTACCTCCATCAGATAAGGATGTCTCAGAAGAGGTGCCCGAGAAAGGCCTCTGCTGAAGGCCTCAGTGTAGATGCCTCTGAATACAGATCCCTGGGCTAGGATTTCAGATATGCATCAGGGCCGGGTCAGCTAGGGGGGCCTGAGTTCTTGCCTGTAACTGTCTTCAGAAGCTGCAATGCATTGACTACACAATCTAATGTGGACAGGGCAGCTTGCCCCCAGTGAGGAATTCCAAATAAAGCCTTGGTAATGGCCTATGGTTAGGCTTCAGTGATTACATACGGATTTCTGGCCAGGGGCTAGACTTCTCAACAAGATATGTTAAATCAAAATAAATATTTATACATTACATGATACATATGCATATGTATTGAATCACACAAACTTTAATTATGATTTCATAAAAAAGTAGCACATGTCTGCAGGTGGGTAGTTTTATTGGCCTGCTTCCTGCCAGTAGAAATCTGGGGGCCAACAACCTTCTCTCATTTTGTACCCTCTCTTTCCCTTTCGGTCTAGGCTGGCAGTGTTTCTGCTGATGTGAAATTCTCCCTTATATGTCACATGGGTTCAGTTAACTAGACAAGAGGCACCTCCACACATCTTTATGAGATAATTCCATCTCAATTTTTGCTTTCTGCTGACATGGTTGAGACAAATGTGCATCTGTTTTGTGATGTCCATTAGTTTGATTGAGAGGGTTTGTGATCTACATCCTTACTATCTTGTGACTGCATACTCTGAATTTTGGTCTTTCTCAGTTTTAAGGGAAGAGTTGTAGAGTCAAACATGTGCTTTTTACTCTAAGACATGTTTTCCTGACAGTGAATCTCTATCTCTCTCTTTTTTTTTTTAAGATTTTATTTATTTATTTGAGAGAGAGAGAGTGTGAGGGGAGGGAGGCACAAAGGGAGAAGGAAAAGCAGGCTCCCTGCTGAGCACAGAGCCTGTTGGGAGACTCAATCCCAGGACCCAGAGATGATGGCCTGAGCCAAAGGCAGACTCCCAACTGACTAAGCCACCCAGGTGCCCCATTTGACAGTGATTCTCTTTATACTAGTATCTTTCCCGTCTGGATAGGCTGAGGATCGGCCAAATCATCAAGTCCTGGTTATTTTTTCTTTTACAATTATTCCCACAATGTGCTTTTATTTTACTACAAGCAGCATGAAGAAACCAGACCACACCTCCAGTACCTTGTTTGAAATCTCCTAGGCTAAAAATGCAAATGTATTCACAAATTCTGCTTTACCCATAACTGCAGGACATAATTCCATTAAACTTTCTGCCTATTCCCATTAAAATGTTTCTCAACTTCTAAGGCCACACCAGCAGCACCTTCAAGTTCCATATTTCTACTAATAGTCTGTTCATGGTGATTTATATACTCTCTAAGGCAATTTAGATTTCTTTTATGCTACTCAGTTCCTTTGGATCCCTTACTAGCAAATTTGTTAGCATCCATTTTACTACTAACAGTTTGTTCAAGGAACTCTAGGGTTTTTCCATCATGTTCATCGAATTCTTCCAGTCCCTGCCAACTGCCCATTTCCAAAGCCAGTTCCACACTTTTAGGTATCTGTTACAATACACCTCACTTCTGAAACCAAAGTCTATATTACTTTTCTATTGCTATCATAACTAACGACCACTAACTTAGTGGATTAAAATAACACAACTTCATCTTACAGTTCCAGAAGTCAGGATCATTTCAATGTTCATGGCCGGTATGAATTCTTACCTGAAGGCTCTGGGGGAATGCCCACTTCAAAGTTCACTGAAGCCCTAATGGTTGTGTTTTAGGACTGAGGTCCTTGTTTCTTTACTGGCTGTTAGCCAGGAGCTTCTCTCAGCTCCTTCTAGCCACCTGCATTTCTTGTCACATTGCCACTTCCCTCTGCAAACCTGCAATGGTGAATAAAATCTTTCTCAAGCTTCAAAATTTTCTAACATCTCCTTCTGCTGTACCCCACTACCTCCAGCTAGAGAAAGTTTTCTACTTTTAAGATCTCATGTTATGGGCGCCTGGGTGGCTCAGTCTATTAAACATCTGCCTTCAACTCAGGTCATGATACCAGGGTTCTAGGATCAAGTCCCTCATCAGGCTCCCTGCTCAGCAGGGAGTCTGCTTCTCCCTCTACCCCTCCTCCCAGCTCGTGCTCATGCTCTCTTTCAAAAAAATAAATAAAATCTTTAGAAAAGGAAAAAACAAAAGTACTCATGTTATTAGATTAGGCCCACCCAGACAACCTAGGATAACCTCCTTATCTTAATTATTGTAAGCATAATTATATTTGTGAAATTCTCCTTGCCTTGTAATACAACATATTAACAGATCCAGGGGATTAGTATGTAGACATCTTCAGGAAGTCATTATTCTGCCTACCACACTGGGAAGATTTTATATATATATATATATGATTGCATATATACACACACAATTCTAATATATTATATATATATTATATTTATATATAAATATATTATATATTCTAATATATATATTTTTATTTATAAATTATATATATATAAATATATATACAATTCTAATATATATTAGAATTCCTTTCTCAGCTCTAATGCCAAAGGACAGTTGTACTTAGCTGCTTAGTAGAATTCTTAAAAGTAAATTTTTTTTTCCAGACTTGTTAAGTGAGATTTCTTTTTTCTTTTGTGCTAACTTTCCTGTTGCAGAGATTTGATTATGATTTGCATTAAGGAAATTTTAATTGCCTTTATACAATAAGTATCTGGTCATAAATCATTTTATTGATTAAACTAAAATCAATGATTATAAAAATTATACTTCATCATTTGACCCCAAAGTGCAAGTGTGAAAACAAGTCCACATATACCAATACATGAAATAGCTTAAAATAAGAAAATACTTTTCAAAAAACAAAAAATAAGCCACTTATGAACATGGAGAAAATTAACCAAATTCTGTAGTGTGATATATCAGTGTGAAGACAGCTTTCCATGGTTGGGAGCTATAAATGAAAGAAACAGAATAAATGGGTATAGCTGGTCTGAAAGTTATACATAAGAGGATATTATAATATTTTTAGTAACTATGAATGATAATTTTTAAATTCCTTATTTCATTAATTTTTTAAACATATTGTGCCATGAACCTAGCAAGTTTAATTAGAGAGCTTTGTGAAAGTAAGTTACCCATAGACTATGAAGGTGCTTGCAAACTGTAAGAGAATTTCATAAGCCACCACAAATTCATAATTAAATTCAAATTGCCAAAAGAATTAGGCAGCAACATTTACCTACTCAGAAACATTTTCTTTGCAAATTTAGAGTAGTGAACATATCATCCAGTGCAACTATTTGCTTGAAATTGTTGCAATTATGATTTCTAGAATATAGCATCAAAACATAAATCCAAGGAATCAGTATTTCTAGGTGCCAGACCCCAAAAAGTATTTACTTGGAGGATTGAATACATTAAGGTCACAAAATTGACAGACTGTATAACATTTCAGAACTAGAATTTAGGCATACTCTTTGCATTTTTAAAATACAAGAGGGATGGAATTCATTTTCTTTCTTTCTTCAATCCCACCTGTGGTAGGACATGAGAGTATCTAAATTACCTGCTGCCAAGAGAAATGCTGACCTGTCACTAGCAGAATCCAAAGTTCCAGCCCTCCTGAGGGAAGTAATTGGCTAAGGTGTGGTTATTTATAGTAAGCAATGCCTTTTGCCTAATAATTTGAATAAGTTGGTATCTTTAGTAAATTATATCAGAAACCCCAAAGGATTCCGATTTTATTTGTATAAAGACCAAAACTCCGTATGTAGCTATTGCAAAATTTCCTCTATAATACTAATAAACACAATGTAATGAAAACATAACCTCACAAGAAATTCAAACTGAGAGTCAACCTATAAAATGTGTGTATAAACAGATGGGGGTGGGAGTGGTTATAAACTATTCATAAGGCCAATGCAGGTATATTATGTGAATTTAGGTTTCACCTCTTGGCCAATCTCAGTTTCAATTCATGAAATAGATCCCAAATAGGAAAGAGAGTACATGTACTTTACTTGGAAACTGTATCCAGATAATGGGAGAGCTATGGTGTGCTGCACTGGGTGATTCTTTTTGAGGTGAACCCATTTATCCCATTCACCCCCTACTCTTAGCCCTTATAAGCTACAGATATGGCAACATGCAGAGAAGAAAAATGAAGAGAGTGGAAGAAGAAGGAGGTTTAATATTGTGTCTTGTTTTATGAAAGGATTGCCTCATAAAGCATTTTGGCAGGAGCAACTATAGGAAGAATCTTCATTGCAGTTTATGCTGGAAATGTTAGCTTTTATTTTTATACTAGTTTAGTATAATATAGACTCAGACTTCTGAGTTAGAAGAAGTAACAGTTCAGTGCAACAGTCTTGCATGAAAAATTTCCAAGAAATGAAAAATTCTTCTAAGAGCTATGCCCATTAACTTAGCCCCCAATTTAACTTTGAGAAAGGAATTCTACCATCATCCAGTAAGCAATAAACAGAAGCATAAATCTTAAGTTTTAGCAAAAATTAGGTCTGGAAAATGTTTTTATTTTAAAAGTAAATAAAATAAAAAAAATCTGTGATCTCACATTTTTTTCAGTTGTCCTAAAAGTTGTTAAACTGCCCTCATGTATCTTAAGTGGAAGGCCAACTCTACTTGTATTTTCTCCTCATTTAACCACAGCTTAATGGGTATGGTTATTATAGGGCTGTGTTATAGACCATTGCCATAGAGAGATTTTTGCCTCTTCATGATTTCACTTCAAGTGTGATGAAAATGAGACCAACATTTTTATTCAGCTTTATCCAGTTATTTGTGGTGTCTATAGCACACTTCAATCCCCATGCTACTAAACAATTGCAGTAAATAATTTTACAGTTTAAAACATTTAAACACTAGTTCTATGATGGCTTTTATTATTCATTCTGCCTATCACAGCATGGAATGTTTATTACTTGGCATGACTACACTTGTCCTTGATATAAGTATATTTAAATTCTGATGATCTAACATGGGTCCAAGCCCACTTCCTCATCCCTCTTTCAAAATTGATCCTCATCCTCATTCCTGACCTCTAAATGCTGAAATTACTACAACATTGACTTTCCAAACCAGTATGTAGTGTTGGGTCTTGTCTAGGATACACTGTAGGTCCTAGATAATCCTCAATGCTTGTGGCAAACAAATGGCCACTTGCCTAGTTTCTATCTATTATTATTATTATTTATTGTATTTCCCCATTTTTTTAATCAACTTTTCTCAATTTCAGTCAAGATTTAGTTATTCAAGAGTCAGTTCCTGGGGCACCTGGGTGTCTCAGTTGGTTAGGCATCTACCTTCGGCTCGGGGCATGATCCCAGGGTCTGGGGATAGAGCCCTGTGTTGGCCTCTCTGCTCAGCAGGGAGCCTGTTCTCCCTTTCCCTCTGCAGCTCCCCCTGCTTGTTCTCTCTCTCTCTCTCTGTGTCAAATAAATAAATAAAATCTTTTAAAAAAGTCAGTTCTTGAGTTCAACTAGTATTATAATATCTTCTTAGAATCTGTCTCTTTCTCCCTTATTGTTTCTTTTTTTTTTTAATTTTTAAGAAATTGATAGGAGATTGCTAATATGATGGTCAGTATTTTAAGTGGAAAACTCAAAGAATTGTTGTGTCGTAAGATCACTAAAATAATTGCCACGAACTATAAGAGTAATGCCACACTGGGAAGAAGTGGTTACCTCTAAAGCAAGAACTCTGTTCCTTTCAGATTCAAGATATGAAGCAGCATCAGTCAGCAAGAACGAATTTAGATCATTGCATGTGCACAAAATGATGTCCAGTTCTGTATCCATGTCTTTATCTCTGCTCTAAAATCATCTACCCAATGAACTTTCAAGTCTAGTTCCTACTCATTATCTTAGTCTCTCCTTTCAGTAAGCAGAATTCTAAGATGGGTCCAAGATTCCTGCCCTCTGGTGGACAAGATCTTTATAATTCCCTCTCCTTGAGCATGGGCAGGACCTATGAACATGATGGGTTGGGTTTCTTTTTTTTTGTCTTTCTTTTCTTTTTTTTATTCTTATGTTAATCCCCATACATTACATCATTAGTTTTAGATGTAGTGTTCCATGATTCATTGTTTGTGCATAACACCCAGTGCTCCATGCAGAACGTGCCCTCCTCAATACCCACCACCAGGCTAACCCATCCTCCCACCCCCCTCCCCTCTAGAACCCTCAGTTTGTTTTTCAGAGGCCATCCTCTCTCATGGTTCGTCTACCCCTCCGATTTCCCCCGCTTCATTCTTCCCCTCCGCTACCTTCTTCTTCTTCTTCTTTTTTTTTTCTTAACATATATTGCATTATTTGTTTCAGAGGTAAAGATCTGAGATTCAACAGTCTTGCACAATTCACAGCGCTTACCAGAGCACATACCCTCCCCAGTGTCTATCACCCAGTCACCCCATCCCTCCCACCCCACCCCCCACTCCAGCAACCCTCAGTTCGTTTCCTGCGATTAAGAATTCCTCATATCAGTGAGATCATATGATACATGTCTTTCTTTGTTTGACTTATTTCGCTCAACATAATACCCTTGCCATTTGCAACGACGTGGATGGGTTGGATTTCTATGACAGGACTCCATTTTAGCAGATTGGGGAGAGAGTCTTCTTGCTTTGAAGAAATAAGTTTCCATGTTATGAAAGGATCATGTTGCTAGAATTTGAGAGTGCCCTTCAGGAGCTGAGAGAGCTCAGTAGGCAGCTTGGAAGAAAACGGAGACCTCAGTCTTACAATGGAACTGAATTCTGCTAACAAGTTAAGTGAGCTTGGAAAAGGACTGCAGGCTTCAGAAGAGAACACATCTGGTTGATTTTAAACATTTTTTTTTAATTAATTTGACAGAGAGAGAGAGCACAAGTAGGCAGAGTGGCAGGCAGAGGGAAAGGGAGAAGCAGGCTCTCTGCTGAGCAGGGAGCCTGATGCGGGGCTCGAGCCCAGGACTCTGGGATCATGACCTGAGCCGAAGGCAGCCGCTTAACCGACTGAGCCACCCAGGTGCCCCCACATCTGGTTGATTTTAACCTGGTGAGACCCTGAACAGTTAATCTATGTAAGGCATGCCTGGATGCCTAACCTACAAAAATTCTGGAAAAATAAATAGATGTTGCTTTAAGCTTTTAAGTTTGTACTTAATTTTTTATACAGTAATACAAGGCTAATATACTTTTCAAATACCAATTTATAGTTCTTTTCCAGTGCCTCAATCTGAACTCCATCCCACATAGTCCTATCAATATCTATTTTGTTGCTTTATTTTCTTCATAGAATTCATTACAATCTGAAATTCTGTATTTTCTGGTTGAACAGTAAAACATCTAATAATAGCTAATAATAATTGCATTATTATAAAGTATCCATCTTTGTGCATTACACATTTAAGCCTCATTCTCAACCCGTGAAGAAGGCAGGATGATTTGTACTTTTTAAGGCCTATTCTGGGATATTGATGTGTTAAGTAATCATTTCAAGATTACATAATTGTCAAATGGAAAGATTTGGATTTAAATCCAAGTTATTCTTATTTGGTAGCTCTTACTATACTATTCTGCCTTAAATAATATATTTTATGTTATTATACCAGTTGTGTAATTTATTACTTTAGTCTTCCTATTGCATTTTTTCACACAAAAAAGAAAAATAACAGGTAACTTTATAATCTCATATAGAGCCAAGTATTTATTTTCAATCCTTCATAACAAAATATGCTTTTCCTTTTTTAAAATGATTGAAATGCCCAAGATAGATTTTTCTTATGAAAAATAGTTGACATTAAACTATTAAGGCAATAAAAAACAGAAAATCCAGAGAGACTTTAATACTGTGAAGATCAGTTGCAAAATTGTTCTACTATATTACAGTGGAGTCTCAAAGGGTTTTGTTTGATAGTTACAACATGAAATAGCAACTAAAAAAACATGGGTAGAAACAAACTATAACTTATTATAAATGCAAATTATTTTCCTTATTATGAAAGTAATGAACATTTACTGTGGAAAATTTAGACAGTTCTGATAAGGAAAAAAAAAAGAAGCATCTAAAACTCACATGTAATCCCACAAATTAAGAGATGGCAATTGTGAACACTTAGCTATAAGATTTTAATATTTTTCTATATTTATATTTATACAAAGGGGTTCATATTGTACATAATTTTTAGAAGATTTTTCCAATTCACAATACACCACAAACATCTCTTCTTTACATGTTTATATTATCATGCTAATAATTATATTTTATTGTTGAGCTCAGGAGAGTTTTTCAGTTGTATCACTAATTAATACGTACATGTGGATCAAAATTCTTTGGATAAACACAGGAGCACACCCTTTATTGTTCCTGCATGATAAATTCCTAAACATAAAATTGCTGTGTTAAAAGGAATATAAATATGCAGACACACACGCTCACACAGTATATATACATACACACACGTATGTTATTGTAGTATACATATACTGAGATGTTCTATGCAATTTTTGTATCAATTTATACATCCATAGGTTGCATCTAAGTATCAAAATTGTCATGCATGTTGGATATTGACATTTCCAACATCTCTACTGTTACTGTCTACTCAGATGTTTAAATTGCATGTGTTAACTCATTAATTAATTTTTTTTTTCACATGATAAGTTTTCTGGGATGTTTTTCTTTCTTCATAGCTTTTACAGGCTTTTGACACATTGAGTATTAAATGTTTTTTTCTCTACCCTATGGCTCTGATAAATATTTCTAAATTAACCTTTGCCCTTTAAGACCAGATGTCATTATTTAAGTAGAATGTAATAGGATGGATTGCAATCAGGAAACCCTTAATAAAATATAATATGTTAAACATCAAAGGAATGATACAGATAATCATCTCAGCTGATATCTATTTCCTTTGTAGAAATTATCTTCAACCCCATTCATCTCCTCCACCTGTCTTGCTGTTAATATAAGAACTATTCTATTTATTTCTGACGTGAATCTCTGCCTGAGCTCTGGACTCCATCTCTTTTTGCCTTCCCATGAACTTTGCTCATTTTTTTTTCTACTCTTCACTCCTGTAATTTTATGTTATCCACAGTATTGACTTTATGATTATATTTATATCAAGTTTTACAAAAGGTAAAATTAATCCATGGTGAAAAAAACGTAAGAACATTGACTGCCCGGTGCTGGGGAAGGGTGGATCCTATAGATTGACTGGGAAAGGGTGTGAGGGAACTGAGTATCCCACTCTTGACCCAGATCCTACGGATGATCTTTCAGCTCTAACCATGGGGAATCACAGAGGCTTTACCTGTCAGGCTTCATGGGAGAGCTGCCGTTCAGTCATATTTGCTGACACAACCAGTGCGTTGCAACCTGTGAGGGGATTTTCAGTCAAGGACTCAGTCGTCCCTGGTCAGCCATATGCTCTTCCACATAGCTGAATTCCTAGCCCAGGTGCCTCCATTCAGAGGCCCTTTATCTGGGGCCTTGCTCGGGTGCTTCTGCAAAGTTGAAAGAGCTGGCTCAGTTGGAAGAGCATGCAACTCTCGATCTCTGGGTCGTGAATTGCGAATTTCAGGCCCATGTTGTGTGTAGAGATCACTTAAAAAAAAAGGAAAAAAAGAAAGAAAGAAAAAGAAAATGGAGGAGAGGAGGGAGGGGAACCTTGAAAACACTTTTTCTCCACTCTCAGTACGTTTCCTCTTCCAATGCTTCTCCCACTCCCTCTCCCTAGCCCCATGATCCATAAAACTGCAGGGCCCTTTTAAAAAATACAGTGCAACTAACATGATGGATATAAACTGCCACTGCTGGGCAAAACAACAACAAGAACAACAAAAGTCAAAAAACAAAACACAAAAAAACTAAGGAAACGGGAAACTAAAAACTAGAAGAAGTGGGAAACACACAGGGTAGAACATGTCCCTCTCTCCACTTCCAGCCTTCTAGTCCCCCTTCGGGGCTCCCTACTGGAAGAGCCTTAGAAGCAGCTGATGAGGTTCAAATGTGGTTTGTAAGGTTCTGACCTCATCATTGCCAAGCGGTACATAGAGGACAAGGACTGGAGCTGAGAAACAATTACTTAATGATGGGGCATGCATTTGACCATTACCATAACAACCTTAAGCCTCAATTTTCTCAATCTTCAAAGTGTGTGAATGTACATGTGAGTATATGTAAAGATTAATATTTGTATATATGTGTGTATGTATATAGATATATACACATATACACACATACAGACACTTATGCCTTATACCAGGTTAATAAATTTACTTGATACTAAATGTGGGGGAAATGCCCAGGTCACTTTAATTAGGAGAAAACATTTCATTTGTATTATTGTAATAGACTATAGATGTGGAATCCCTGTACTTTTTGCTTCTATGTAGCTCAGTTTTGGGTTTTTGTTTTTGTTTTTTTTTTTTCGAACACAGGAATCATTTCAAGTTTGTATTATGCTTATACTACAAGAGTGTAGTAGCCGTGACATACAAATCAATGGTGCAACTTATATGAAATATGGTCTGATTATACATAATATCACAAATTGCAACTCTCCTAGGAAGTCTTGAAATTTGTCAATACATAAATATGTTCTCAGACTATATGTTTATTTTTATTTTATGGAAAATAATCCATTCATATATATTAGGTAGGAAGTCTTGGTAATTTAGTGGGGCACCACAAGATTATTCTGAGGATTAGGTGATTTGTGTGCGTGTAAATACAATGCTCTCTATAACAGCATCTAGCATAGTAGGTGCATAATGCATATTTGTTGAATGCATAAATAGGAAATATTATAACTGTACCTTTACATATTAAAAGTACATTTGGATGCTGAGAAACAAGTGTCCTTCCAATCACTAATTCAAAGACTTCTAAGTCATTAGCATTAGACGATCAATGACTAACTGACCCCTATTGTGCTAAGCACCTTAATATATAATTTCTCATTAAACCTCTAAAGATCATGTGGCCAATTGGTGTCAGTGACAGAGTTGAAATTTAAGTCTGTGTGCCTTCAGATATACATTTCTTAACAATTTATCCCACCTTTTTGCAGCAATGTCACTTGAGTACAGGCTAAACTTGGGGTCATGGTGTCTACTCAGTAATTAATAATGAGATTTTTTTGTTTTGTTTTGATGGTCTTGTGATCATCTTACCTGACTATAAAAATAGTAAATGGCTGAGTTCCAAAATATGTATGTGGTATAGATTAGTCATGGTGTATTTTTCTTCCAGCCCTCTAAAAGCTTTTGGAAAGTGGTATTTTAAAAGACTTCATTATATTGGGGTGCATGGGTGGCGCAGTTGGTTAAGCGTCTGCCTTCAGCTCAGGTCATGCTCCCAGGGTCCTGGGATTGAGCCCTACATCAGGCTCTCTGCTCAGCAGGGAGCCTGCTTCTCCCTCTCCTTGATGCTCTACCTACTTGTGATCTCTCTCTGTCAAATAAATAAATAAAAATCTCTTAAAAAAAATAAAGACTTCATTACAGCATGATGGAATATGCTTTGTGAAAAGGGCACACTTTTTATTTATTGACTTCAAATCAAATAAACTATCTAAAACAAAAGAGTGATATCAATTAGGATGCCAAGATAAAGAAAAAAAAGAAAATAATCTAAAAAAATTAGCCTTTAATCTTTTTTTGCATTTTGCAAATATTAAAGTGTAATAAATGGTATAGCACAGAACACTTTCTATGCACAGGCAAGAACGTTTCATGCCATGCTTACTTCTTAACATAATGTAATGATTGCACTAGGCTAGCACCTACCTTGTGCACAGAGCAAGGAAGAACAAAAGATTTGTTGTGAAGAATTCTGGCTCAGACTTCATTTTTATTCCACTCTACAACATACAGAGATATCAGAATCTTCATCTCAGAGAATATTGGAAAGAAAAGACATTCTTGTTTAATTTGCTTGCTACTTGTTTTCCTTTTTCTTACTGCTTGCTATTCCTATCTCTCTCTATTTGTGCTCCCCCCCCCCGCCCACACACACACACCAACCCTCTTGGTTGTTGTAATTATGTGTTGCCTTAGTCCACTTGGGCTGCGATAAGAGAATAGCATACTACGTGGTGTTGAAAACCAGATATTTACTTTCTCAGATTTCTGGAGCCTGGAAGTATAAGATCAAGGTACCAGAATGATTGGTTTCTGGTAATAGATCTTTTCCTGGTGTGTGGTTGGCCAACTTCTCTCTGAGTCTTCATAACATACAGCTGGTGAGGAGGGGGGAACAGAGAAAGAGGGAGTTCTGTGGTCTCTTCTTATGAGGGCACTAAGCCTATGATGAGGGCCCCACTTTTATGACCTCATCTAAATGTAATTATCTCTTAAAGTCCCATCTCCAAAAACCATCACATTGAGAGTTAGGGTTTCAATATATGAATTAGCACATGTAGTATTATATTTTAAATTTCTTTTTTTTAATTTATTTATTCATGAGAGATAGAGAGAGAGAGGCAGAGGCAGAGGGAGAAGCAGGCTCCCCACGGAGCAGGGAGCCCGATGCGGGACTCGATTCCAGGACCCTGGGATCATGACCCGAGCTGAAGGCAGACGCTCAACTGACTGAGCCACCCAGGCGTCCCTATTTTAAATTTCTTATTAAAATAACTAAGGTAACCTAGATTATCCCTTTCATTTACCATTTTTCAAGTTAACTTTCTGAATTATCAATTTTAGCAGAATATTAACAGAATATACATGTTAACAGAATTCAGTACACCTATGTTATTTCTAGATTATCTGGCAGATACTGCATGTGGATTTCACTTAGAGTATATGCTTTCATATACTCTTAAAACATTGTTTTTGTCTGTTTATGTCTTGATAGCCCATGGACAATGACAGATGTGGCCTAATTCCCATATAAATTGCCAAGTCTGACTTTATCTAATTTACATATTCAGGTGAAATACTGAAGAATCAGCATTAATTTCCCAGAGGCATTTTCAAATTTATAAAATATATGCAAAATCACAAAGAAAAGGGAGATTGATTAGGGAAGACTTCATGATTACTGCCTCTGTTGTTCTGTCATTATTCTCCCTCCCCTGTAAGAATAGCTGGAGTTAAAACAGTCCATTTTTTATCACCATGTTTTCTACATAATATTTATCTCATCTATTTTGTTTAACACATATGGCCATTATTAGTTTAATCTTGGCTTTGAACTTGAAATTCAATGTAGGAAAGTGGAGATTCTTTTTTATCATTGAGTTTCAGGCAGATATAAATTACATGCTATGGAAGATTCACATGCTTTAAGCAGGTATGTAACACACATATGCACACACACACACACACACAGAAGAAATAACAATTCCAAGTCAATTGTTTAAGCAGCTAAAGTTCTGGGCCTATTGGTCTCCAAATAATTGGAAGTAAAACCCAAAGGTAAAGTCACTATGCCTTAGTGTCCTTGTATAAGATAAGGAAGTATTATTTGATATTCCTGAGGCTTAAAACTGTTTGCCTAAACTCTAATTATCTTACAGAATGCACAGACAGAGAAGAATATTTGGGGAAAAAAAACATTTTTTCATAAAAGACTTATATCCAAAATATGCAAAGAACTCTTAAAGCTCAGCAATAACAAAACAAACAACCTGACTTAAAAAAAAAAAAAAGGGCAAATAATATGAACCAACACCTAACCAAAAACATGTTTAGGTGGCAAATAAGCATATGAAGAATGCTTATTCTCTTATATATTAGGGAATTTCAAATTAAAACAACAATGAGATACCCCTACACATCTATTAGAATGGCTAAACTCCAAAAACCTAACACCACCAAATGCTGACAAGGATTGGAGCAACAGGAACTCTTTCATTGCTGGTGGAAATGCAAAATGGTACAGCCTTTTTGGAAGACAGTTTTTCACTTTCTTTCAAAGATAGTAATAGTTTTCCTACATGAGCTAGTGATCATAATCCTAGGTATTTACCCAAATTAGTTGAAAATGTATGCCCACACCAAAACCTGTAGCTTTAATCATAACTGCCAAAACCTGAAAGCAACTAAGATGTCCTGCAAAAGGTGAATTGGTAAACAAACTGATATAGCCATACAAAGGATATTGATTAAAAGAAATGATCTAGCAAGCCATAAATAGACATGCGGGACCTTAAATGCATATTTCTTAGTAAAAGAAGCCAGTTTGAAAAAGCTACACACTATATGATTCCAATTTTATGACATCCTGGAAAAGACAAAGATCCAAAGACAGTAAAATGTTCAGTGGTTGCCAGGGATTTGGGAGAAAAGGAGAGGGATGGATAGATGAAGTAGGCATGTTTAGTAAAATTATTTTATGTGATATTGTAAGTGGATACCTGACATTTTGCATTTCCTCAAACATGTAGAACTATATGACACAAAGAGTGGTCCTTAATGTAAATGATAGACTTTCATTAATATCATATCAATATGGATTTATCAGTTGTAACAAATGTGCCACACTAATGCAAGATGTTAATATACGGGAAGCTGTAAGCAGGGGAGAGAGGGAGTATTTGGGAACTCTCTGTACTTCCTACTCCATTTTTTGTACACCTAAAAACTGTTCTGAAAAATGAAGATGATTAATTGAAAAGAAATGAAAGTGACTTTCCACTTTTCCTCTCAACTTTGAATAGTATAAATACTTATTTATAATTATTTAAGGTTGCTAAATATTACCAGAAAATCAGCAAACTGGAGGAGGGATTATATTGAATAAACAGATAAATTAATTCCGGCAGATCTAATGCTAATTCAAGAAATGCAAAAAATATGAGAAACTTACTAAACATAAGAAAATTTGTCACTTGAAACTTTTCATAAACCTACAACTAAGTTTAAATATATTTAGGATAAAATAAAAGAGTAATTTTCTATGATCTAAAACACTATGTGGAGACCTTTGACCAAATCACAATGCAAAAATGTAAAAAGATAAAAACTCTAAAATAAAAGTAAAAAAAAACAAGATAAAATGGGTTCAAAAAATCCAGTTACTGTTTATTGTGAGTTCTGGAAGAAGAAAATCTAAATCACAGAAAACTTAGCAAGAAATACATTGCATTATTTTGTTGAATATATTAGGTTAGAGATATAATTTTTTAGCTTAGGATTTTAACCACATGGTTGCAGAATCTAAGAAAGATAATATGTACACAGATTGAATAAGGTGAATATATTCATAAGTTAGAGGGAATTAGGAACCAATATTATGTAGAGGAATGAGAGACAATATGAGACTAGAAAGTAGATAATAATGGTTGGATAACATCTGGACAATAATCAACATGAATTAGCAAAAGGAGAACTGTCTGCAATTTTAAAAAGCTTAAAAATACTGCAGGAACTAGAGGTAAACAAGCCTTGACAGATATTTTTATAAAATAGGAATATTAAACACATATTACATGGCTAATGACAATGCACTAACTATGTGAAACAGACTGAATATGCAAGAGAAAGTTTGAAATATATATATGTTTGATGGAGTAAATTCTTAAACTATATGGTCAGGGAAACAACAATGGTTTAATTCAGGAAGAGAAGGATCAATTATTTCAACTTATGAGAACATATATAAACAAGCCTTATATTTATGGTAATGTTTCTAAATTTGCAAAAGGGACAAGAATTTGTGGGAAATTATGCAGGATTGTTCCAATTATCTTGTAGAGGAAGGAAAAAGTTTTGAAAGTACAGTTGGGATTTTTATTATTGTTCTTTGCTTTTGGAACAGTGCTTGAGAAATAAGTAAAGGAGGGCATAGAGGTGAAATAGATGGATACATGGTTCTGAGGACACTGTCTAGTTTGAAAACCAGGAATTTTAATGGTGACCATCTAGTTGAATGATTTTCTTCAGAATTGTACTTAGCAATGCAGATATAGAGTTGCAATAGTTATTAACTTTTTTTTCTTTTTCTTTTTTCTCTTTTTCTGGGTTTTTGTGGCTGTAGTAAGGCATGAAAGCTAATTATGGTACTGTTTAGAGAACACATGGGTATAAATATAAAACATAAGTTGCAGGTGGAATGAGACTATAGCTGATCTATATTCCGAGAAATATTGAGAGATCAAAGGAGCATAATTCTATAAGGTCTAGAATCTGTGAATAGGAGTGAGAAGAGGAGATAAAAAGTTATGAGTTTGGGGCTAAAGGCAGTAGTATTGGATTTTATATTTATATGGTGAAGTGGCCCTTGGGGATGAGAATATCTATGTCAGTGTTTCCCTAAGTATGATTAGGAGAACACCTGAATCAGAATTGCTTGGAATTTTAACCTAACAGAAAGTGAGGTGCTGCCTGAGCATCACTATTGCTAACAAAGACCCAGATGATTATTTGGAAACCATAGTTGAAAGGCCACTGATAAAGTTATGACCAGTTAAGGAATGGCAGAAGCTGAGGTGAAGTTCATTGGAGTTTGAAAATTATAAAATATCAAGGGTAAGATTCTAAAACAGGGAAATCTTTGGACATTAATGATAAAGGTTGAAATAAAGAGAAAACAATAAAAGAATAAGTATCTCCTTAATCCATCAAATAGATAGATATGGCCACAAATAAATGTGACCTTTTTTGCTAATTTTTGGTTTTCTGGATTAGACGACATGACTGGATAAACAATCTATGCAGATAGAGATAAAGTTGGGAACCCATGAATCAGAGTTCAAAAGTAAAACCTCAGATACAAAAGCTGAGCTCTACTGGCCACTAGTTCATTTAACATACCTTGATAAAATAGATATGTCAAATTTATAATTAATGTCACCAGCCCTTGATATATAAGAAAGTTCAATATTCCAGAACACCCAAAGTATCTTAATTCATCATTCCTGCACTATCATCATTGCCCATCCTGCCCCTCAGGGGATGACTAGTAAAATGAAAAGCTTGGCATGGTCTTGAACTTTTACTTGAAGTGAGATAAATACTCAGGAAGAGTGATATTGTGGACAATTTGCATTTTTGGAGCAATGCATCAGGGAACAAAGAGTCTGGGACTAGTTGCCATCATGAGCACCCTGGTAGGGCCAACACTAAGGCATCCTAAACAGCATATGACAAAATACAGACTTATTTTTCTATTCTATTTACTGTTATGAGGAAGTACTTTATGTGGTTCCCTTCCTGTACAGAATTAGGTGGGAAATATGTAAGAGAAAACTCAAGAGTTTGGCAGCCATGACTTCATCTGGAAAGGCTACCAAAATCCAGACATTCGGAGGCAGATCCATTTAACTTTCAAATGAAGCACCAATTACTATTAGCATGACCTTTCATTTTCCATTCCCTTTGGTGTGCAAGGAAGTGCATCTATGGTGAAGGCAGTTTTGCATAAAGAAAACATGAGGCGGTTTGACTGGTTATGTGGCGCAGAGGAGAACATGTAATTGTAAGAAATTTAACCAAATAGAAAATAATCAAAATCACAAATCTAGGGACCTCAAAGGCATCAAATAGTATGTAATGAAAGGTGTGTTTTAAATATTAATACCAGCTTTAGAGAGCTTTTCTTTCTTTTATTCCTCATGTTTTAATTCCTCAGTATTAGAGCTCTCAAGACAGAAAACAAAGAATAGACTGAAACAATTAGTTAATTGATCTCATTCAATTTGGTTAGAGTTGCTAATAGAGAAATTCCACTGTGTTCCAGAATTTTGGATTACACTAGACTCCAATTTAAAAAATCCTCATATTTTAGCCTATTTAGTGTGTGTGTGTGTGAAGTAGATAGTGGGAGAAATAGGGAAGACGAGAATGTAAGTGTGTATGTGACATATATGTATAGTATTACATGTGCATAGTCTACAGCTCCATGTATTACTGTGTATTTCAGTAATGTAGGTTTATTGAAATAAAGGAGGTCAGGCACTAAGAGCTAAATTTGTTCAAGCTATTTCAGATCCCTGGATATTTTTCAATATGAAGAAGATTCCTGACATATCCATTTTTTGAAGCAGGAGTGAGATGTGATATTACAGCTATAAAGTGTTATAGTGCTGCTTGCTGTATGTAGAAACATAGGATGGTTAAAACATAACATAAGCAACATTTCCTTAATAGTTTTGTTAGTTCAAAATTTGCACCTAAATGAACATTTACAAAGATCCTCTTTGATTCAAATATAACAAAGACAAACAGGTGTACATAGTTAAATTGTATAAAGAACAATGAAATATAGAAAAATTGCTGCTGGTAACAGTAACCGCTGTGTAGTTGCTAACTTAGGTCTATTCCCTACTAACTTTTTTTTAACCCAATCCCAGCAATCAAGCAAACAAATGGATCTTTGGGTCACAAAATTATTTCCTAAAATATTCAACATGATATTTTTCATGTTGTTTGATAAAAGCTTGGGGTTTTGATATTATTAAAATAGTGTGATTGTCATCAAAACTCATACCACCAAAACCTACCCTAAATCAGAGCTTTTAGTTACCTGGAACAAATTGTGTAGCTGACTCATTGACAACTGCTGGTGGTTAAAATCCCGCTGCAATGAGCCTGCCTGAATGTTGTCACCACTCAGATACCCAGATGGTCCCCTAGAAATTTATCTTGTTAAGCAACCGAAGAATTAATTCCTGGTATAGCTGGCTTATCTAGGTTCCTGCACTAGCTGTTAGTTAGGCCAGCACCTACCTTGATGGGTTGGTGATACGCCAATTGTGAAAAATTCTGAACATTGCCTGTATCCTAAACTATCATCATTTGAACTATTTAACATACTTAAAGATGATGTAGCTGCCAAGAGCAATGAGAAAAAAAAGCAGAAGAACACTTTAAAAAAAATCTGTATTGATGCATAAACCCAGTTTTCAGAAACTGAAGTGAATTATATGCAGCAGTGTGGTTTTGATAAGCTATTTTGGACTAAATAACTTCACACCAAAATAAAACACTTAGCAACTGCAGGGAAGTCCGTCAATGAGAGAAAGGCAACAGGGAGCTCAGGACTTAGCATTAGTCTCAAATGCCTGGTGATGATCTGACTTAGGTTGCTAGACTACTGCTGGTTAGAGTCTCCCTGTTGGCTGTCAGAGGGGAGGAGGGAAAATGGAGGAGACAGCTGGGTCTGCACACAGGGTATGCCTTGGGACTGGTTACTGCTGAGATAGCATATGTGCAAGACAGAAGGCCTCTAAAGTATGCCTGGATGTCATCTCATGAACTAGGCTGTGGCTCACAGCACAAGAATGGTAGGGAAAGGAGAGAAGTAGAAAGTGAACCACACCAATGGGTAAATCACCGTGCCATGATCTATCACTCAGCTTAGTATTAATATAAGTGAACTTTTTTCTTAATAGGTTAAGATTTTGGCCTTATTCATGCCTACAAATATTATAGGGATAATAAGCATAGGGTTTTCATATACGTTTCTTATGTTTTGCACATCTACTTCTAAATTCATTTTTGCATAAATGTCACAGGGAATAGGGCAGAGACTATAAAGAAGGAGGAAAGATGATTGTGAAGGTAGGACTTCACAAGGAAATGGTGGAACTTGAAGGCTAGAATCTGATTCTTAGCTTTAGACACATGATTTTCTTCCCACGTTTATTTTCCCCAAGTTTTCAAAAGCACTGGTGTATAAACCAGGGTTTCTTTTTCTTTTTTTTTTTTTTTTCTATACAGAATCAGAGCAAGGAAAGTTACCTGGAGGCTCTTGATGGGAACAAGCTATGGGGCCTGTAATACCCACCACTGCTGTAAAAAGGTATTTGCTATCTAGTTCAAAACACACACTTCTGTTTGTCTGAGCACAAGATCCTCTGGAAAGGGCTCAAGAAACACTGCTGACTACTTACTCTTGGAAAATTTCTCTTCATTTAGCTTGTATTATTGTTCGTAAAGTAATCTACATTAACCTTCCTTTAGCCAGGTTTAAGATTATCTAGTTGTTGTCTTGACTACATTTAGGAATATTGTCAAACAGGTATTGGGATGAATCACTTCCACAGATAATAAATCATATTCATTAGGTGCCGATTTTTGAAGCTTAGCTTCAAAAAATAAAGATAAAAAATTCATTATCAAATGGTCATTTTGTAATCAAGCTCTGAAGGAAAGTTATTCTAGCCCCATGTATTCCAAAGCATTATTGTACTATTTAATCCATACAAGTCTGGAGAATATGCAGGGTTTTTCCTTGAGGTTGTTATGTTGTTTGGTTTGTCTTATCCTGCTCATTTTACCCTGCTCACTTGTGTCATATGTTTAGACCATTCACTCTTCCTTCAAGTTGCCCCCACCATCAGATGTTTTACTCACACTTCGTCATTAACTTAAGGTTTTGTTAGCAGACTCGTCACTCTTCTCTTCAGATCAAACCTAGTAATCTGTCATACAAAGGTAATTCAGCATCCAGACA
The DNA here is from genome assembly GCF_011800145.1 of Mirounga leonina. NCBI lineage: Eukaryota > Metazoa > Chordata > Mammalia > Carnivora > Phocidae > Mirounga > Mirounga leonina. The sequence continues at coordinate 38,104,809 of NW_023270305.1, forward strand.
GATATCCAGCATGTGAGTCCTTAGTTCTTTAACATTCTAAACTCCTGGAACCTTCACCTTGACTCTATTTCAGCCACTCATTTCCATAATTATCTAGAATTGCTGCAGTTCTAAACTCTTGAAATCCAATACCGTGTTCTTGTATCCAGATCTAGCCTGGCAGCTCTCACGTGTGGCTGCCCACTGCATCGAGTCTGAGTCTTACCAAGAACTCGCCTTATGGCTTCTCTAATGCCTTCGCATTGATTAGCCTCCTCCCCAAATCCCCATTACTGTATTTTCTATCTTCTCTATTTTTCTAAATTCTATGGCACATCATTTTAATCATCCTCTTGCCAAATCCTCAAATTCTTTCATTATTTGCATTTCTATTACATGCTGCCAATAAAACTGCAATTTTGCAAAAGTCTAAAATATTGGCTGCTCAGCTTTTCTACCCCTCTTTTAAACTGCTGGAGAAAACTACATCTTTAGGCAGACTGGTGGCATCATACTGCCCACGAATCATTCTATATTTACCTGGTCACAGTAACTATTTAAAATATTCCCTAATTTCCTCAAATAATCTATTCCACCATATCTGTCCCTTATTCAAAGCAACATGACAGAGAAATAAAAGTGTCTTCCCAGAAACATCATTAATTTTTTGCAACCATGACATATTGGAATGTTATCTTTTGATGACACCACTTTAACAGCCCTGCTATCCTGTATCTTTCTGTGGACTTGCCTATTCCCATCAGTGTTTACACATGTTTGATGTTCTCACACATTTAAAAATCTATTCCTTTACTTCCTGGTTTCCTCAAGATAAAAGCAAAACAAAAGAAAACCACTTATTTTTTCAACCTTTTTCATAAATGAGTTGCCTGAAACAATTTTATGTTTCTGTTGTCTTCAATTTGTACCTACCCTGGACTCCTCCAGGAAGGAGTATAAGCTACCACTGCATGGAAATTGTTCTTGTCTGAGTCACAGAAGGCGCACATGCTGTTGAGTCCAGTAAATATTTCTTAGAATTTACCACACTTGAGCTTTCTAGAGCATTTGACCTTGTTGACTACATGGTAACCATTAAAATGTACTTTGCCCTTGACTTCTAGAGGCTATACTCCTATTATCTTCCCAATGCTCTGAAAACACTTTCTCAGAATGCTTGTTATCCATTTTTAAATATTGATCTTTTTCAGATGTTTTGCCCTAGAAGATAAGAGATTAAAAGTGGTATCCCTGGGGCGCCTGGGTGGCTCAGTTGGTTAAGCGACTGCCTTCCGCTCAGGTCATGATCCTGGAGTCCCAGGATCGAGTCCCACATCGGGCTCCCTGCTCAGCGGGGGGTCTGCTTCTCCCTCCGACCCTCTCCCCTCTCGTGCTCTCTGTCTGTCATTCTCTCTCTCAAATAAATAAATAAAACCTTTAAAAAAAAAAGTGGTATCCCTGAGGTGATTATGGATTGTATTGGTTTATTTTTTTATTCTAAACCCCAAGTGCATACATTAAAGCTCGTATTGGACATACCATTTGGTATTATCTCAGATAACTTCAAACTTTTTCTTGTGAAATATCAAAATTATCATCACTCCCTATACCCCTATATTAGCCAAGGTAATAAATGGTATAGTGACTACAATTAAAAAAAAACTTACATAATAAAAATTAACACAATGTGATAGATCAAAAAAAGGCCCTTCAAGGATGTCTGGTTCCTAACCTCCAGGATCTGTGAATATGTTACCTTACATAGGAAGAAGGACTTTTCAAATGTGATCAAGTTCAGAATTTTTAAGATGGGGAGATTTACCTGAATTATTTGTGTTAGTACAGTGTAATCATTAGTGTCCTTATAAGAAGGAGTCAGGAGAGTCAGAGTCAGAGGAGGAGATGTGACAACAGAAGCAGGAGTAAAAAGTCAGAGAGGGAGATTGGAAGATGCTATGTTCCTGGGTTCAAAAATAGAGGAAGGCACTATGAGCCAAAGAATATAGTAGCCTCTAGAAGCTGGGAAAGGCAAGGAAATGAATTCTCACTTGGAGTCCCCAAAAGGAATGCAGTCCTTCTCAGCAATTTGATTTCTTCTGACCTACAGAACTGTGAGATAGTGATTTTCTATTGTTTTGAGCCACTAAGTTTGTAATAATTTGTTACAGCAGCAATAGGAAACTAACAAAAACAATTCTTATAACTGCAATCCAGCAAAGATCTCCTCACTCCCATCCAAGTGTTGCAGATTTCTGATATTTAAAATATGTAATTCTGATGTCACCACAGAAGAAGAGAAATTCTGGACAATTATACTCAAAGGTTTATGGCAAAGCTTAGAAGTGTGGGCATCCTGGGGCGCCTGGGTAGCTCAGTTGGTTAAGCATCTGACTCTTGGTTTCAGCTTAGGTCATGATCTCATGGGTCATGGGATCAAGCCCAGCATCTGGCTCCTCGCTCAGTGGGGAGACTGCTTAAAGATTCTCTCCCTTTGCCTCTCCCCCACTCTTTCGCACTCTCTCTGTCTCTCAAATAAATAAATCATTAAGAAATGCGTGCATCCCATTCAAATTATAAGGGAGCCTAAGACATGTAGTTTTGATGTACACCCAGAAATAGTAACTGATGTTAGTAAACATCTAGCAGGTCTCTGCCATCATCCATCCTCCCGGTCATCAAATACTTATTTCATTTTTTTTCTTGTACATAGAATAAACTCACTCTCTCCCTAAAAGACTCTCCTGAAGTCCCATCCAGTCACTGCATTCAGGCTAAAGTAAGGCTTTCTGGATAATACCCAATTATCTCCATTAGATCCAGATTCTTTTTTTATTTCCTGACAACCAGTAAACTAAAAAGACAAGTTATCTGTACTCCATTTCCATTTATACCCCCTTATACAAAGATGCAACAAGGACGAGATAACCCCAGTAAGTTGTCCCCTTTAAAAAAGAGAAAAATAAAAGAAACACAGCAGTCAGTACTAAACAGCAATTCCAAGATTCTTCTAAGCAAATATTGTGAGGAGTCCCTCTCCTGGGGATGGCAAAGATTTAATTGAGCTCTGATTCTACTCTCTGGGAGGAATGACCTTATACAGTGTTCTTCATAGTCATGTTGTTCTAATGATCTTTTTAGAAAGATCCCCACTCATAATTTTTATAGTTATATTTGAAACACTGTTGTTTTTAAGGTAGTCACCATTAGGTTGAAAGAAAAAAGCTTGGTGCTGAGAGAACAGATAAAGTAAATTTGAGAACTGTGTCAAGGTAAAAACTTTGGGTAGCATTCCTAAAACATAGCCCAATAGGGAACAATAGTTGAAAAGTTTTGCTAGAATGATATAGCCAAAGAAATCACAAGCCCAGACCCCTTGGCTCCTACCAAGGGAAACTAACTAATCAAGACTTAAAACAGATTCTGAGAACTCTGCTTTTTATAATGAGAAGGCAGATTTTCAGGACTATGCAAGCCTCAATAATGGGTATATTCCACAGAACCATAACTCAAAAAAGGCCATGAGTGCCATAAAAAAAAAAAAAAATAGGACATTCATGATGCAAGAGTAGTGGTGAAAACTTAGATGAATGATCCCAAGGGCTTACTCTGATCATATGAAGTCCTATCTACAATTGAGCTATGTAGTACATTATCATTATTTTCCCTTTTCTGTTCTTATCATCTTCAGTTCTTCAGGGCCAGTGCATTTCATGAAAGGGTTCCAACATCCTTGCATATTTAAGTGAGAAATCAGAAGGGTGTCCAAGCAGAAGGGTAATTTTGAGAGAATAATTTGTAACTACAGACAAATGATTAGGAATACGGACTCCAGCAATGAATGCCAGCATATCATCAGTTTACAAAAACCACAGGAAACCCACTTGCCCTCACTGGTCATCACTCTGGAGAGAGGAGTAGGTCACCAGTTTTCTGCAGGCCCCACAGAATATTCAGAAGACACAATGTGTTTTTGTGGACCTCAATCTCTTGCACCACATGAGGTCACGTTTACTTCTCCACTTTTTCATACACCCATATGGCACATCAAAAAGGAACACATGGAGAATGAAAATAACTTTTTATCATACAAAGTATGTTACCAAAAGTCATAGTTATTTGCTTGGGCATAGGTTACTGGAATTGGCCATTATGACATCCCCCAACCCCCACCTTGCCCCATTCACCAAATAGGGAGTAAGGAGATAAAATCAGTAGTGGAAAAATAAAGGAAATACATTTTCTATGCACATATAATTTAAGATGTGGGTAAATTTATGACCTCACTAGAGTTATAATATAGTTCTTCCATTAATTATCAAGTTTTAAGTGAAAAATGCAATTACTGTAAGCTGCAGTATTCTCATTGATTAGCTGAAAGCAAGAGACTTTTTGATTACTAAATTTCTTCCCTATTCTACAATTATGTATAAGTCTTTTTATCTTCAAGCCTTTCTCTTCTGCCATGTCATTTGGACATCAGGACTAAAATGATCACATCTTATTTAGTCTTTCTTTGGTGAGTTTGTTTGTGTAGCAGTATAAATAGTTTTCTCAACAGGGAGACAATTAGAAAGATGTACAGTTGGGTTCTACTAGGTGGGAAGAAAATAAATGCCTTCAACTTTAACATAAACACATTAGCTACATGTGAAGATTTAAACCACCTAATTTGCATAATGAACATTTTATGCCACATTATTTGCACCTGGTTTACAAATTTACTGAGCTTTTCACAACAATTATCAATGATCATATCAAAATGTCAAATGTCCCAAAGTGACATTTCACTAGGTAGTTATCAAAAAGATTTGTTTTCCCTTTGATATTTGTTGACAGTTTAATTTGTTGCAATTTATTATGTAAGGAGAACTATTGAAAAAAATGTGTCATCTTTTTTCTTATTTTTGTCAAGGAAAGAATGAAGAAAAAGAAAAGGTGAAATTTAGACCTCTCAAAATCACACTTAATACTGTGGCATAAAGAAATGTGTACATCTTTTAAAATATATTTATTACAAAAATAACTAAGTTAGAAAATGCACATAAGCAAACAATATACATTTTATACCCTCTCACTCCATAAATAGTTACAGTTTTTCTATTCTTCTTAGCATTTTATAATATATCTTTATACTTAAATACAATCAGATCAAATATAAACCTAGTTTTGTAATTCTACTTTCACTTATCAATATATCATACATTCATACAGATAAATATTTCTAGTAAACGACTATTTCATTCATTCTATTATACTACAATTTATCTAAGCAAAGCCCTATTTAGATGATTGCAGTATTGCTAATTTTGCTGTTATAATAAAGACAGTAGTGATGAACATTTTTCAGTTCAATCCTACCATAGAACTATATGTATTTCCTTGACATAAATACTTTGAAGGTGAGTTTTTAGGTTAAGGATTAGTATAAAAATCTAATACCTTTTAATTAGTACTCAGCAGTATTATTAAAGCTTTAGTCAAAATAATGTTTTGAAATATGTTGAGCCAAAGGAGGTTGTGTGTATAAGATATTCATAGCAATATCACAAAAACCCCAGATAATTAAGAAAAATAAAGTTTTTTTTTTCCTCATATTAAGCAAACGTTGGAGTTTGAGATTGAGATATCGGCTATACATGCAAAGAATAGGATTTGTTGAACATAGATAAATATCAAAAAAATTCCACAAGTAAGGAATTAGTGGTGTTCTAATGAAGAATGGTGAAAGAATTGACCGATAATTATTGGTTAGGTAGCCCATGAGTCTGGAGTTGATCAATGTCTGAAATGTTTCTACCTCTGTGGAATTAGCCCATATTTAAGCTTGCCAAACTCCAGTTTTCATGCTGTTGTGGAGGACAGCTTTGATGAACCTAATCTCTCTCCTCCAAGCCTACACCAGGATTATGTCTGAGACCCATTAGAACAAATAGAGATGATATACAATTTATATAAGCTCTGTTCTCATATCCTTGGAGTCTAAATATTGATTTAGCCCAGGTTCCCTGAGTATATTAGCTCGGCATCAGGGAAATCCAAATCAAAACCTCAATGAGATACCACCTCACACCAGTCAGAATGGCTAAAATTAACAAGTCAGGAAACGACAGATGTTGGCGGGGATGCGGAGAAAGGGGAACCCTCCTACACTGTTGGTGGGAATGCAAGCTTGTGCAGCCACTCTGGAAAACAGTATGGAGGTTCCTCAAAAAGTTGAAAATAGAGCTACCATATGACCCAGCAATTGCACTACTGGGTATTTACCCCAAAGATACAAATGTAGGGATCCGAAGGGGTACGTGCACCTCAATGTTTATAGCAGCAGTGTCCACAATAGCCAAACTATGGAAAGAGCCAAGATGTCCATCGACAGATGAATGGATAAAGATGTGGTATATATATATAATGGAATATTATGCAGACATCAAAAGGAATGAAATCTTGCCATTTGCAATGACGTGGATGGAACTGGAGGGTGTTATGCTGAGTGAAATAAGTCAATCAGAGAAAGACATGTATCATATGATCTCACTGATATGAGGAATTCTTAATCTCAGGAAACAAACTGAGGGTTGCTGGAATGGTGGGGGTTGGGAGGGATGGGGTGACTGGGTGATAGACATTGGGGAGGGTATATGCTATGGTGAGTGCTGTGAATTGTGTGAGACTGTTGAATCACAGACCTGTACCTCTGAAACAAATAATACATTATATGTTAAAAAAAAAAAAGAAGAAGAAGATATCAGGAAGGAAAAAATGAAGGGGGGGGAAATCGGAGGGGGAGAGGAACCATGAGAGACTGTGGACTCTGAGAAACAAACTGAGGGTTCTAGAGGGGAGGGGGGTGGGGGGATGGGTTAGCCTGGTGATGGGTATTAAAGAGGGCATGTACTGAATGGAGCACTGGGTGTTATATGCACACAATGAATCACAGAACACTATATCAAAAACTGTTGATGTAATGTATGGTGATTAAAATAACATCATAAAAAAAAGAAAGACACAATAGATTATTTGAGACATATTTAATACAGACTTTTTCTAAAATTTAAGACTAATATTTGTATAATTAAAGATAAAAATCAGTTTTTTTACCAGCAATTAAAAATATATCAAATGAACAATTCTTCCTGGCATTGTTCAGATCAGCTATTCAAGTGCAAGTAGCATTTGCTGGACACCAGCTGTGTGCCAGTCCTTTTGTTTCTCTCTTTGGCTAAAGTTATATTCTTAGGGTCACATAATCCCCCAACATTTAAGAATAGCAGCCCAATATCTGAACTCAAGAGATCAGGAATAAAAAAATTAGTGAGGATTCCCTTTTGGAAAAAAATAAATAACCGATCTGTAAAATAATTGAGAGTATTAATGATTGCAAATGATCTTACTAATGACCTAAATGGTTGTTTTTTATATGAACATTAATATTTGGACAAAATCCCTTAGTTTATAGCTGATTCAGAGCCTGTGAATTGTGGTATTGATCATACCATTGATTTGTTGTCTGGCACCAAGAAAGGCACTTAATAGCTGTCAGTTAGTACTTCTGAAAATAAGGAGTTGAATGTGCTCATGATATTGTTTTGACGATTTAGTGGTAAAATGTCAAAATATTCACAAATCAACATATTTTAATAATGTTTTTTTCATGTATTGCTAACATGAATGCCAATGTGTAGTCACATTTTAAAAACTGCTAATTTATCCTTTCTTCTGTGATGCCCATCACTTCACAACTGGTATAGGATAGAATTTCCTGAAAACAGAATGAAAACCTATTCAAGGCAAAATTGAAAGTATATTTTGGTTAATGTTTTGAACCTTTGTATGAATTTCAAGAAAAGTAACTGATGTCCATGCTATGACAATATAGTTAGTATTTTGCCTCTGTAAAACTGTGATTTTGAAGCTGAGATCTCAGAGAAAACATGCATAAAAATTAAATAACATTTAAGAATTTAAAGATAAGCTATTACCAGAAAATTAGGGCTTGCAGATCTTTCCGTGTGAGCATATGTGTACGCACCCATGCATGCGTGTGCACACACACACACACACACACACACACACACACACCCCACAGTTGAGCTTTAGGCTGCAATTTCTGGCTGCATTAAATGTTTTACATAATGAACTGAAAAAGAAAGAAATGAACTTTTCAGCAGGCACTTACCGTAAGCCAAAGCATGGGGTTTTTATTCCCTCTGCCATAATTTGCTAATTGAGAGAGAGGAAGGAAAGTACGAAACCACAAAAATGCATTTAGCAGCTACTATGAGTCAAGCCTCATTCAATTTAGTTTATACAACCATGTGAAGTAGAAAGCAGCTGGGGAAAAACTTGAAGGTTTTTCTGAAGAAGTTTGAAAAAATGAAGGAGGGAGGTTAAGTGGCCTTCTGACAATTGATCTCATTAATTACACTAACAGTATATGATAAAAGTAAATGATCTGGTATATACTAACAGTAAAGGTTATTAAGTGGATTTTAAAGGAAAACCCAAGGAGTTTGACCACAGCTAACTCCAAACAAAGTGACTAACCTAAATTCAGAGCTGGAAACTTGTAATACAAGAAAATCAGACTGAATTTACTGCATTAAATGAAAATTCTTTGCTAAGGAAATGTTGATGGTTAACATGCATTAAGAAACATAAAGAGGGAGGGGCGGCAGGGTGGCTCAGATGTTAAGCGTCTGCCTTCGGCTCTGGTCATGATCCCAGTCTCCTGGGATTGAGCCCCTTATTGGGCTCCTGGCTCAACGGGGAGCCTGCTTCTCCCTCTCTTCTCTGCCTCTCCCCCTGCTCATGGTCTCTCTCTCTCTGTATCTCTGTGTCTCAAATGAATAAATAAAATCTTAAAAAAAAAAAGAAACATAAAGAGGGATAGTTTAAGAGTGTTTATTCAGCACTGCCCAGCTGAGAGAGACCTTGAATCTAGATGGTAATCAATGATCATCAGTGTTGTCACAGTGGTGAGCTATTTTTTTTGTCTTTTGTTTTTGAAAAAGGAAGCTTGATTCATTAATCTTCCCTGTGTCTCCATGGTTTGGTTAAAATATTACATATTAATATTTAATTATTTCCTATGTCTTTTCCCCATACTTTACCAAGCATAGTGGTTCCCAAAGTGTTGTTTCAGAAATGGCAGAGACCATTTATTTTATTGCATTATTTATTTATATATTTTACTTCAATCTCTCTACCACCGAAACAGAGCGTCAGACCTAGAACCTCTAGATCTCCTCCAAGCCCCAGTTATCTTATCTATAGAATGGGAAAAACTGTGTTAATAATGGTGATGCTGACAATTGTATGAGACAATTACAATAATGTTCAAAGCCATGTATTGACATGAGTTTATGTTAATTACATACTATTGTACTGAGTTTTTACAAAGGAGGTAAATATGCATGTATATATATATATACATATATATATATATAGTACTAGTGTGTTAAATATATACATACAGATGCATGTATTGTTATATAAATACAAGAGGAAGAAGCACATGTCAAAGAGTAGCACTGCCAATTGGTAGGAGATGTTACTTTAGAACTCCAGAGATCAGAGTGCTAAGACCCACAGGCCAAATCCAGCTTACTGCCCATTTCTTTGTGTCTTGTTTTCCTATGAGCTAAGAATAGATCATACATTTTTACATGATTAAAAAGGCAAAAGAATAACATTTTGTGACACATGACTATTCTATGAAAATCAAATTTCTGTGTCCATAAATATTTATTTAACATAGTCATATTCATTTATTTCTGTATTGTCTATGACTACTTTTGTTATAACCACCGAATAGAGTAGTTGAAACAGAGACCTTATGGCCCAGAAAGCCTAAGATCTTCACTATCTTGTTTGTTACAGAAAAAGTTTTCAAACCTCTGCTCTAGATCATTTCTATAAATATTTTTCTGCCTTTCCTGATTTTTCCAAATTTTCCAAATTTAACTGAAATTATTTTAGTAAAATTAAAGTAGCTCTCTATTCACTAGTAATTGTAAATCAATTTTAAGACACCATTGTATTATATTTCACTGAATTTATAACAAAAGGATTTTTTAATATTTATTTTAAAGTTATTACTATTAGTTATTACTATTAAAATAGAGTAAATATAAAGGTAACCTTAATTTGATCACTTCATTTAAAAAAATTTTCAACTGCTGTTACTTTGAAATTTAAAGTGAACATTTTAACAGAGAATACTATATGCTGTTTTCTAAGATTGGAATGGTCAGTTAAATCTTGTGGTAGTGGTAATATCTGGCAAGTTTTAAGGTTAAATCATACAGGTGAGCCCAAAGATTACTAAGCTTTATTTGTAGCCAAAAAATGTCTCAAACAGAAGCATCCCCGGAGCATAGTCTGTCCACCCTTTCGAATATCAAATGGTTCACTACAGTTACAATTACTGTCTTCCTTCAAAAATGACCTCCCACTGAGAGCACATTGAGTTGAAATAAAAAGTGTATTTGCTCCTGTGAAATAAGGCAGTTGATTATGGGCTGTAAAGCAGGAATTATGGAAGATTTCTCTTATACTTGTGCATTCTTAAAGCACACACACATATATATATTACATATTTATATATAAATATATAAACAAGTAAGTAAATATAAAAAGCATGTAGAAAGGCAAAGAATGTATATATTTATGTGTGTGTGTAAGCTTCCTAGAGACCTCCCTTGGAATACTCATCTTCCAAGAGTCTTCCTACTTTAACTTTTCTTCAAATAGTTTACTGAAAAGCAATCATTCACTATGCTGTATATATGTAATATAGAGGAAACAGATTATATATCAATTTTATTTTGAAATATAGAAAGAAGTCATATGAAAACCTTGTAGCCAAACTTCTCAGGTGTGTATTGGTTTTGAATATTTATGTTTAGAGAAAGAGGCGAAGTAGGAGGCTAGGAAAAGGTGGGACTTTAATATTCTAAGAGCAGCCGAGTAAATAAAATGGCACACAGTCTATTATGCATCAAGTTCTCCAGTAGACGGCAATTTCATAACCTCCTTTTGCCATGTGTCCCGCTTCTGTTCATTAGATTGAGGAATCCAAATATTATACATAATTTGTGCGTTTGCTCATGCCTTTCTAGCTATCTAGAAAGCTTTTATGCATTGCTTTGATGAGTAATGTGTAGTTTAATGATGTTTATTCTAAGGTGGCTAGTGTAAATTGGATTTCAGGAATTTAATTATAGATCATCTTGGTGCCTCCTTCTAGGAGTCTAATAGAGAGACTAATTTGATTGCTGGTTCAGGATTTCATTGAAGAAACTTCCCCAAATGGGATTTCCTGTCTATTTTCTTATATTTTTGTTTTCGTAGGATGATCAATGTTGTAGTTATTAAGTGTCAAAGACCACAAATTTAAATATTTTGTTCCTTTTTTTATTTGTGTTTATTTTTTTCCTTGGCTAGAATTTAAAATTTTTTAGACATAAAGAAATGAACTTTTATTTTAAATTAAATTTAAAGGCATTTTCCAGGTATGGGGCAGTAGGTTTGCATGAAAGATACAAAAGTGAAAAATATATGTATCCTAGTAATTTTTCTTAGTCATAAAGGTTATTATTATGGAAAAGAAAAGAATATATTTTTACTTGTAAGTAAGAGACTTATTTAATATAAGAGTATGAGTCTTTCCTGTGACCGATTTTAAGGTGATGGGTTATTCCTAGGTTTGGAACAAATAAATAAGCCATTACTGAGTAGTGGAAAGACCATTATGAAGCAAAGTGGGCTTTGGAAAGTTCAGGGGAAACAGAGATATATTTAAGTTTCTTTGATTTGAGCACGTGCCTTTATTTTTTCAGACTTGTTCTTCAAAAATGTTGTCCCCTGCCTCATTTTGCTGATGATTCCTTTCTATTGTAAGGATGGGAATAAGCAAGAAAATATTAAAAACACAGAATAGCTAAAGGATGATGGGGATTTGGAAAAAAAATTTCAAAAATATTAACCATATGGTGGCAAATACTGTGAAGGCCTGGTCTAAATCCCTGGATACCTTTTACAAATTCCCTTTACTTATCCATGATCTTCCTCAAACTTTCTTGTTACCAACTCATTCTTGACGTGGGGCCATCAATGGATGCCCTTGGCCACTAGAGCTGCTAGATTTTCAAGGAAAATCAGAATTTCCTGAGAATTTCATGACCTTGGTGACAGCTTATGGCCAATGCCTGACCTTTGAGGAGGACAAAAGTCAATCCTCTTGGCCTGAGTCTAGTTTATATTCCAGAGTTTCTTAAGAGACCAAGCAGAGTCTGGACATCATCTGAAATCACTCCCTTATTTTGGTTTACTCCCTTTTCCAGCCTGTTTTCTTTATTCCATGACAAATTTTCCCTAGAGCAGTTGTTACTAAATCATTTACACTCCAATACTTAGGTCTGCTTCTGGGCGAACTCAACCCTAAAACATACACTGCATAGAAAGAGGGAAAGTCACTGTATTATGTCCTAAGAATAATATGCATTTTCACAACCAGGTTTAGGGTTGAAAGACATTTCTATCATTTGAAGTATGTTTCTAGATGACTCTTAAGGTATCTATGATCAGAGAAGAACAATGAATAATTTTTCTTTCATATACCTACCCATATTAATTAGAAATGGCTGTTTAGAATATTGTATGGGATGATTGAGATTAAAAAGGATTCTGTTTCTCTATCAAACATTCGAGAGATTGGCACACAATAAAAGGTTAATAAAATATTGTCCAAATATCTGTCAAATAATAACAAAGGCAAGAAGGAAATACTGGATTTATTGTATAACTATGATTTGGTGATACTGTCTAATGGATTTGTTTTGCTTGTTTTTTAACCAAAGGAACCTAGTATGCTTTGTTCTTTTCATTATACAATTACTCAATGTTACTATTTTCTACAAACTTTATTTCCAGAGATGTTTTCATTTATAAAGAGATTACTGATGCCTCCTGACAAGTACCTATTTATATCACCAGGAGAGAGGGTCCAAAGTATTCTTCTTTATACCTAAGGTCACCCTAAAGATACATTATCAAAAGATTCAACTATTTTTCTAATTTTCCTGTAAACAAAAAAGATATCATGGTGGGAGAAGGGGGTATGTTGGAGAATTTTTTTCTCCTAAGAGAATCCATTAACGCATTAAAAACAAATAAACAAACAAACAACAAGTATCCAAATCAGAGACCCTGATGGATAATCGATATTCTTTGAATCAGAAATTAAAGTGCTGTAAGAAAAAGGCACTTAAATCAGAACCTATAATTAATGCCTGTAGTAAAGGAGCTCAGTACTCTTTTATCGGGATGAGGAGTCACTGTAAACTATAACCTTGTAAACAATAATCAATAGTTGACTGTTGGGGATATTGCCAAAGTCTAACAAACCCTCGGTAGTGATGGACATTTAAAGTTCAATATCTTCTGTCCCTGAAACTTGCCTGTGTCCTAAAGGAAATCTGCTTTCTAAGATCTCAGCTATCATTGGTATTTTACTGGTAAATAACAAGAGGATGATTGAAAATTCATACACAGTGATAAAGAGTAAATACTCTGGCATCAATCTGGAATCAAAGTACCAATACTTAGATCTGTGTGACCTGGTAAAGTTATGTAATCTCACAGGGTCACAGATTCTTCCTTTGCAAAATGAGGTTCAGGTTGTTTAAAAGAAAAAGGAGCAAGAGAAGTAGGGTATGAGAGAGAAGGAGAAGAAAGGAAAAGCATTTTTGGTGATATCTAATGAGTATATAACAGCCTAAAGTACTGAGGTGGAATCAACGATGATAGCAAACAGTGAATACTTATTTAGTTTCCAGGTTTTATTAATTGATTGTTTTCCAGTTGAAAATTTTAACATCTACTCACACATGCACATATGCATATTTAAAAATTGAAAGCACCTTGAAGCAGAAATTTTAAAAGAATGCTTATAATTTTCTTTTTTTAAGTTTTATTTATTTATTTGAGAGAGAGAGCACAAGGTGGGACAGGGCAAAGGGAGAGAGTAACCAGAGCAGATTGCGCTGAGCGCAGAGCTGGAGGCGGGGCTCCATCTCAGGACCCCAACCCCAGGATCCCGACCTGAGCAGATACCAAGAGTCAGTCTCCCAACTGACTGCACCACCCAGGCCCCCCAAGAACATTTTTTGTTGTTGTTGTTGTTTTTGTTTTCCCCTGCATAGAGAGGGTATTTTTCCCATAGAAGTTATATGACCTGCTTCAGGGAAGAAGGGCAAGTGAGAGGAGGTCAGAGTGAGCTTATTATTTTGGCCATTTTGTTTTCTTAAATTCATTCAACGTAAGATATTCAATATGCCAAGGTCCCATGTTTTGGGTTGGCATGTAAAAGCCAACCATTTTAAGGCTCTTACAATTAAGTTGTAATGCAAAATACCGTTCAGAAGTATGATGATTTCTGGTTTCTGGTCCCACACATATGGAGCTTGGAAGTTGCCACTGCATCCTAAAAAACTAAACAGATGGGAAAAATCAACAATTCTTCCTGGATCCATAAGAAAGTGGAGGACACAGTGCATGCTACTGCCCCCAACTTTGGAATGACAGAGGTGAATACAGGAAGTTGAGGTTTCCCAGAGTAGGGACTCAAGAGTGAATGGACGCCACCTTGGGAATCAGTGCAGGGTAAGGAAAACTTGAACTGTAATGGAAAAATTGCTGGAGGCTTAGTGCAGGCAACTGTGAGAGTTAATAACTCGAAGAGAACCCAGTCATGGAGTGGGGAGGCATGATACTGTGGAAATTTACCTCTGGGAGCCCTACCAGTTTCCCACAATGAATGTCAGAGAAAAATCCCCTCATGTTTCAGGGGCAAAGAAATAAGGAACAATTTTTGAAATATGCCAAAGCACTCTGTTCTTAACAAAGTCTGCTCTCAGAGGAAACTAGTTAACCAGAGACTAACCTGCCTGGTTATTATCAGAGCCTAACTGACCTGGAAGAAAGGAAATAAACAACTTCCCTCCACTCTAGCCAAGCTATTCCACCTACAGATTGGGGGCTGGTCAGGGGAGGCCCAGATGGAGGAACTCTTGTGAAGTTCACTGATCAGAGGCATAGTCTCAGTAAAAGACAGAGCTAATCCTGGTATTATAGAATGCTTCCTCTCTCCCACACCCTACCACCTCAATCCTAAAGGCCTATCTATTTATAGAAATTCCTATTTATTTTCCTTTCACCTTTATTGAGGTATGATTAACAAATAAAAATTATATATATTTAAGGTATACAATGTGAGGGTTTAATATACATATACATAGTGAAGTGTAGATATCTCTAAAATGTCAAACATAGAAAAGTAGGTAAATAAGTTGGTGTAAGTCATAACAGTTACAAATTATGCACATACATACTTGGTGATATATTTATCCATATTGTTGCTACAGATATTCATGATGCATATTTTTGTTAGAAGAGCTCCATTCTTTAACCCAAATGCCCATATTGGTAGTATTTTGATTTTCTTCTTGCTTTGCAACTTTTTGGTTTAGTATTAATATTATAACTCCCACTTATTTTGTATTGATTTTTGTAATACACTTTTGTACATTTTGCTTTCTCTTTCCGATTCATTTGGCTTTAGATTATCATTTTTATGCTGCATATTATAACCTTTGATTTTTCTGCGGGGTCTGACAGACTTGGTTGATTTACGACGTCATGTAAAACTTTGACATTTATTGTTACAATTGTTATGCTTGACTTACCTCTTTTATCTCATTTATGCTTTGTAGTAATGCATTTTTTTAGCTTTAAATTTTCTTTCATTTTAATGTTTCGCTATGTGGATAATACTTGTGTTTTTCCCTTTGATGATTTAAAATATAAGCATTCTCTAGTCATACCCTGTCAGAAAACTTCAAGAGTTCAGGAAGTGTGGAATCCTACCAAGTCTGGATGAAGTAGTTCTAGAGTTGGGTTTTTCTGGCACATAAGCCTTAGCTTTTCTGTTAGACCAGACCAGGATGCAAGCAATAGCTTTTTTCAACTGGCAACCATGTCGTGCAAGATATTCTGTTATACAAGACAGTCAAAATCCAGAAATTACAATGAGAGAGCTTAATCCTTCTCAGCCTTCCTAAAATCTAGTAATATTCTTTGGGACTTCTTGAACTGTCCCTCCTTCCTTTCACTGTAGACCCAAACAAATGGAGTGAGATTACCAAACTAGAAAAAAGAGAGGTTGCCAGGTAAATTATGTAATTTTTAGGAACACTGGACTTGTGGGAAAAGACTTCTGAGAGAAAAAAAAAAATACCATACATACTGCATGGGATATTTCATCTCCTTAGAAATAAATCCCTTTGATTAAATAGCATTTCTTTTACAGTGCAAATGCTTTACCTTCTTTATGGCTCAATCACAGATAATATGAGTAAGAAAGTCCATTTAAAGGATAAAGATCAGCTGTGAAGGAAAAGGAGTAAAGTTAATGGACTGAAAAGTAGAAAGAGATGATTTTAGAATATTGTGGTGAAGGGTTTGAATATTGAAATTTTGAAAGAAGCAGACAGAAGGGAGAGACGGGGAATCACAAACCTGGACATTTTCATTTTGTTATTCTGGTGCCCAGAGTATCATCCCTACTTTACAGCCCAACAAGGAGCCTGAGTGAATACGAAGATGTTCTCTTTTCTATAAGTTCTTATTTTCTCTGTGAACTTTTCAGATATTCATGCTAACAAAAAGGTTTTCCTCTCACACAAGGAATTCGGAGTAGGGGAAAATCTGTGGTAGCATTAATAAATAAATTGGTTTCATTTCTTCTTCCTTCATTCTTTCCTTTGTAGGTTCCTTCCTAAAATCTCACTTCTTAACTTTCTTCCTTTTTTCTCTCTTTCCGTCCTTTTGTTCCTGCTCTGAACGAATATTTATTTCACTTCTTGAGTGGGGTAGATCCTTTGCAAGGTGCCAAACATGAAAAAAGAAGGAGACTTTATTCCTGCACCAAAGGAATTCAGAGTCTGGTGTTGCTAATCCTATAAATAAGTACAAAGAGGGAAAGCCAATTTTACTATATGTAAAAAAAGTAGCATGTTGGCTAAATTTTAAATTATAAATCAGAAATGAAATTTTACATATTTAGGATTTTAATTTTGTAAATGAAGAATATCAAGATAGTGATTAAAAATCATCTTTAGTTAGTACATACAGATGTTGTTATCGGGATGTTGACACTTGTGCTATTCTTAAACTAATCTTGCTGTTTAGATATTAATTCTTCAATTTTTAATTTATTTTCTGTATAATATGATTTCTATGCCTGTGACACTTATTATCTGGAGACATTGAGGGGCTCACACTCTAAGGGAGGGTCCACCAAAGTCCTTGTCCCAGATGGAAGGATGAGTGTTGTGGAAGGGAGGGACAGGGAAAGATAAGGAGATGTAGCACAAATTCATACATGCAACTTTATGTTTACTTGTATTTGTATGACTTTCTGTGGAAAGAATTCATTTTTTTCATCAGATATTCTGAAAGGTCTGCAATTCTCCCAAGTTTAAAGACTATAGATCTAAATTCAACCATAAATTAAATATGCTTTTAATTTCTTTTTTTAAGTTTTTACTTAACTTCCAGTTGGTTAACGTACAGTATAATATTGGTTTTGGTGTACAGTATAGTGATTCCACACTGCCATAGAACACACAGTGCTCATCACAGCAAGTGCACCCCTTAATCCCCATCACCTACTTAACCCATTCCCCCACCCATCTCCCCTCTGGTAACCATCAGTCTGTTCTCTATAGTTAAGAGTCTGTTTCTTGGTTTGCCTCTGTCTCTCTCTTTTTTCCCCCTTTGCTTGTTTGTTTTGTTTCTTAAATTCCACATATAAGTGAAATGATATGGTCTTGGTCTTTGTCTTTGACTGACTTCACTTTGCATAATACTCTAGCTCTATCCACATAGTTGCGAATGGCAGGATTTCAATCTTTTTCATGGCTGAGGACTATTCCTGTGTGTGTGTGTACATGTGTGTGTAATATCTTCTTTATCTATTCATTAGTCAATGGACATTTGGTTTTGCCACTTTTAATTTCATTGGCCCTTTCATATATATTTTCAGGTTATTCCATTAACAGATAGGAGTTTAAGAACTTTGGCAAACACACCAAGAAAAAAATATTAAATTGAACTTTCTCATTCTTTCAAACTCTCTGCCTTAACATAGCTCTACATAATGCATTCACAATAAATATAATTTTGTTCCGAAAGTTTCATTTTACGTAATATCAGGATTATACTTTCTACTAGTGCAATTACAGAGATTAACATTTTGGTTTCTTTACAAGAAAAGGAAGCCTTGACCAATTTACTCTATGTAAATATTTGATTTCTTATGACTGAGGGAAGAATATCATGCAGTTTATTATAGCCACTCTCACCCAAACACATTCCTTTTCAGAAACCTGCAATTTTGCACAGTCTTTTGTTCATGATATCATTTCCATATCAACATTGATCAGTAAAAATGACAGTGACAGCAACAGCAGAAAATCAGCTGGATATAGAGAAATTAACTAATCTTCCATGATGTGTTAAATCTAAGCATTTATTTTAAAAAGTTGGCATTTATTTCTCAGTGCAACCCACAGAGATGTAAGGAAATGCACAGTGGTGATTACATAGCAACATAAAAGCTACTTTGGGTCCAAAGCTAATAGTCTGCAAATAATCCAGATGTTGCTGTATATGCTTCAGATAGATTATTGAAGTCCCTAGTACCACTACTTCCTTAGTTAGGGAGATGCTTCATTTTTAAAGAACTAGTTAGGTAATACATTTTGACACCTTTCCTTAAATATAATTAAGGAATTACAGGGAAGAAAAGTTCTACTGGAAAATTTTTTTCAGACTCAGAAATGCTGTTTGAAATTTGGAATCCTCTGGTAGAAGATCATTTCTTGGTCATGCTCCTTGAATCTAAGAATCTAACACTGGGTTTTGCTACAAATTTTAGTAGACTGAGATAATGTCCATATGGTGTGAGCTAAGTTATAAAGCTTATTCTTACACCTGAAACATTTTTCCTGCTATTCTACCATCACCCTATTTTCTACTTTTTAAGACCTGATCTTTAGAAGACACCTATTTAAAGTATGCTGCTTGAGGCAAAAACAGCTTTAGAAAATGCTGTAGGTTAATTTATCAAAATCTATGCTTTTTTTTTTAATCTGGAAAAATAAAGCTGCAGACCTACAAAACTAAAGTTGAAGAAAAATAAACTTTAAGTCACAGAATGTTTGTGACAAAGGCACTGTATTCATTTATTAAATCATTTTCATCATTCCCTTCTTTATTAGTATAGTCACCAAATACATAGAGTGACAACTTAGTATAACACATGGTGCTGAAATTTTATGTGCCCTAGAATTAAAATAGCTGTCCCTGACCTCTTTAAATACACCTTCTGATAGATGAGACAGACAAAAAACAATCATTATTCCTTAATTTTAAAAGCAATACATGATAATTGCAAAAACTACATGTAAAGTATGTGAAAAATATAAAAATATATGTATACATAAAGAAGCACACACGTGCATAGTCAGTTTCCTAAAGTAATAATTTTTAATATTTTAGTGTACTAATTGTAATTATTATATTATCACCAGCATGTTTTTTCCTTCTTTCATCTACATTTAGCTCTAGTTCTAGCTCTTTGTATATTTCTGACAAATATGGATGCAAATAACAGGGTGCTTGGAGAAATTTAACCAATACCAGAGCATTGTGGAGAAAAGGGCCTTCCATCTGGACTTGGAATGAAAACAAGGATCAATACTCAGTGCTTGGGAAGGATTATGAAAGTACAGCTTTCAGAATTTGTGAAGGCCTGAAGGGGAAAAGAAACAATATGATTTGTGGAATGGAAATAAGGCCAGACTGACTGACCTGGAAAGCTAAGAGGTTTCTGGTTCATAATGAAGCTAGTGCAGGGGGCAGCAGGTAGCTCAAACAGCTACTTTTGTACAGTCAATACTGAAATGAGTCTTCTCAGCTAAGGAAAGTCACTGACGGGTGTTTAAAAAGTTCATGACATAATCACATTTGTATTTTTAAATTATGACTCAAGATGCAACATTGGAAGAAAATGGTGGTACAAGAATGTAGATGGACATAGAACAATTAAGAAACCATTACAATGGTCCTAGGGACCAGAAGTGGTGGTTCAGTCTAGGGTCATGGCAGTGAAAATTGAGATATCTTATTGAGATAGAGAATCAGGGGTTGGACATGGGAGGGTGAGGAAGATGGAATTCTCTAAGATTTAAACTGTACCTAAAAATAAGGTATGGCTACAGTAAAACAAAATGAAAGAAAACACCACACACACACACACACACACACACACACACACACACACACACACAC